>NC_134868.1:27486896-27799673 GCF_049852395.1 Peromyscus maniculatus bairdii | reverse complement strand
AACCTGCCTCTTTTGTATGCATTTTTACATTGTATCCATTTTTACAAACATTTTTTAAAAAAGAAAAATGTCATATGTACTTATGAAAAATTTTAATGAAACTGTTTTCATACAGTTAATAACCACAGTGACACTAAAAAGAGAAAACAAAAGAAAAACGTTAAATAATTAGGGTGCCATGAAAATAGCATGATGCATCATCAGATTTTCAAAATTTTCTTGAACTCTAAAGCCTCACGGAGGAATATAATCATAGTATAATTCTTGCTCAAATTGCCCTGTATGGTAATGGCAACTTGTTAACTTGAGAGTCGACGTCTCAGACTCACAGTCTGTGTAAGCCTCTCCACATGCGCTAAGTGTATATCGTTCTGTATTTACCACAGCAGTGCTGAGGCGTTACGCATGATAGAAACGGCTGAGCTGTTAAAATAGAAATGAACGCGGGCCGTAAACACCGGTGCCAGCAAGTCATTTCTTCTTGAGAACTGAAAATGCGGGAAATGGGAGAGATCATGGTAGGAAAAACAGATCATTATCTACCCCGTGGGCTTCAGAATATCCTTTCACAATTAATCAACACTGAAGGAATTTGACCCACTTCAACCAAAGGCAAAGAACAACTTTTAACGTGTTATTACCACTGCTTGCCATTAGGTGGCAATAGAGGGCAGGCACAGTAGCAAAGACAGCATTCGGAAGCACTTTGCTTGAATACCCACGGGACACACGAACAACATCCGTACTAAGGACAAAACACAGGCGCTGACCTTAACCAAGTTAGTCCATCTAGTCCGTCATAATACTTCGCTCAACATGGGGCTAGTTAAAATTGTCCTTCCATCCCTTTTTAACATTTATTTGCCGTAGTAAACCACCCAATGTCTTCAGGTTTAGAGCTTAACTAACAAAAAGCGAGGGTGAATTATCTATCGCCACTGTGGTTTTCACATGACGAGGCTATATTAGCTAATTTTCTGTATAAAGTTGAGGACAGAACTCTTTCCATGGCAAAGGGAAGCTGTCGGGTGAAATATCTATTGCTTTATGGGCCCCATGAAGGGGCAAGATTCACCCTCATCATGTCTCACCCACTGATCTTAGGATGAGGAATCTGAGCTGAAGGTGTCCACAGGTCGATAGCAGACGGTGCCCCAAACAGCAACAAATGCCCATTCCTAAGTGACCACTAACGCTACCATTCTTCTAGCGGCCAAGACTTTGTAAACGATATTAACTCCAATACTGCAACTAGACGACTTTCTGCAGAAGCAGGCCACTAGTTATTAGTTCATCTGAAGATGATTCGTGTTAAAGAAAGGCTTTGAGATGTTTTCAAAAGTCACGCTCTTATGAGGTATACAACTTCTCTGTAGTAAAAGGGTTCTATTCGGGGCTGAGGATGTGAATACTGTGGGGGAAACTGATGGTTCAGGAGGGAAAAAGGAGGGGCCAAGGTTTGGAGGGTGTGAAGCAAGGGAAAAGACATGTTTTGAAAGATGATTAAAAGCCAGGAAATTTCTGGCTCACACCCACAGGAATTAAGTGACCCCCACACTTAGAGATACACCCCAGCTTCCCTAACTGTCAAAGAGACAATTCATTTAAATAATTTTGGAAGCTGGAAAATCAAAGGTACTGAGCAAGTAAGAGTCTAATGTTGATACTAAATAATGGACTGTAGCCTTCAAATTATAGATCGCTTTAAGTTAACCAACAGATTGATTTAAAGTGGTATTCAATTGTTAACTTAGCAGGGAATTAGAAAGGGACTGGAAATATAATACATACATATGGATGGCTTACACTTGCCTCTTCATATATTTAAATTGATTAATAATCTCTTTAATTACAAATCTCAAAAAATGTCTGGAGAATGGTTTGGTCTTCATTTTTTTTTTTAGACAGGCACTTCCTATGTAACCCTTGTAGGCTGGCCTTGAACTCACTAACTCCAGAGCGCTGAGATTAAAGGCATGCCACCATACCCAGCTTAGTCTTCATTATACTTAAAAATAATATAACTTATAACTTATACTTTTAATATGTTTTTAATTTGTTTTTTGTTTTTTTCGAGACAGGGTTTCTCTGTGTAGCTTTGCGCCTCTCCTGGAACTCACTTGGTAGCCCAGGCTGGCCTCGAACTCACAGAGATCCGCCTGGCTCTGCCTCCCAAGTGCTGGGATTAAAGGCGTGCGCCACCACCACCCGGCTACTTTTAATATTTTATATTTAATAATCTCACTTTATAATTTTAAATACCATTAGGAATTTTATACTGATTTATAGTAGTAAATCATCCATGTGGCCATTACATCTTCTCCACTCTAAGTTTAAATTTATGTACTCTATGCATAAATATTGAGTAAAACACTAGAAATACTGTTAATAAATGCTACCAATTAATAGACTTAAAGCTTCAAGTTTTAGTAGTGAAAATACTTAATCTGCACTAAATAGACAATATGGATTGAAAGATAATAGATAAATTCAGGATCAACAGACTCATGCTGAAGGGAATCCCAGGGTTTCCTCTCCATCCTTGGACCAGAAATTTCTATGGACAATTTCAGGGAAAATCTTTCTACATTATGATAATCCATAATAATTATGTGTATCCAAGCACACTGGTCCTGATATCTGAAGACATGGCCCGATAAACAACTAAATTCCATTATCATCAGAGTTCAGGATCTGACTAGTTATTTTACCAGGCAGCTGTCGTTTCACAGAAAATGTTTGAAATGTGAATGGGTCGAATGTATCTATCTCCCAAAAACATAGCATGTAGATGATCAATGTCAATTACACTGAGTTTCCCATATTCAACAAATGTGTTAAAGTTCATTTTCTGAAGTATTTGTGTGGCTATTCAGGATGCTAAGGCTCGTCATTTCCAATATTATAAGTATCTATTACAGATACTGGTCTTGATGCTTAGTTTAAAAAGAAAGGAAACTCTTTTGAGAGTTCAGTGCACTGGGGATTTCTACCAATATTTCTCTTCTAAGGTAAAGCATTATATGTTTCCTGGATATTGTCCGTTGCATTCTTCTGAAAGTTCTCTGTCTCCCCTTTTGAAAACTGCATGTGCTTCCCTGCCCCACCCCTTACCCCACTGAGAGCGGAGAGTTGAAATTCAAATGCAGCATGGGATGTCTGGCTATTGACTTTCTCACCCGTACCATATGTGGCAATGTCGTCGTCTGTGGAGGAAAAGCTCAGAGTGAATGTGGTTATTGCTCGGCGTGGCTCCCTTCTTCTTGTCTGAGAGAGCGCTAGAGAATGAGGGTGAATGACGGGGTCCAGACTCCCTGCTTCTGTGACTTAATGTCCTTGTTCTTGCCATATTCCTGACCTTGGAAAAATCAATGGGACTCAACCTTCCCTTAAAGCTGGAAGAGATCAGATTGTGGATGTGTTCAAAAGTTTGAACCTTGGGTATTCTGATTCAAAGCACCCTTCAAAACACTTTAATTATTAAGAGCACAGAAACCCTTTATTTGGTGGATTGTTTTTCTTTCCTCTTGGTTTTTTACAACAGGAAATATTAAATGTCCAGAAAAGTATCATGCTATAACCCAAATTGCCTTTTAATGATACCTGTTCCAGCACTGATAACACTGAAAATCTTTTCATTTCAGCCGCATCGTCCTATGTTCACTCATGAAAACATTCAAGGTGGGGGGGAACCGTAAGTATTCTTCTTATCTTCTAAATCAAAGACTAACCCTGACCCACAATACGGACAACAGGCGTACCAGACAAAGGACAATAGGCCTTTGTAAGGGAAAGGGATCAAACAGTGAACATGAAGTGTCCCACACAAGAGATTGCAGTGTTCTGCTTTCTCAATGAGATTGGACACTAATGCTTGAAGGAAAACAGAAGGGCTGGAGAGATGGCTCCATGGCTAAGAGCACTGGCTGCTCTTCCAAGGGACCTGGGTTCAATTCTCCACATCCACAAGGGGGGCCTCACAAGCATCTATAACTCCAGTTCCAGGGGATCCAACACCCTCTCCTATCCCATCCCCATGGGTACCAGGCACTCAGAGGTGCAGATACATACATCAAGCAAAACACTCATACACATAAAATTAATAAATAACAAAGGAAAACCTTCCAGTGTTACAGTGACTCCTACAATTTATAAATCCATCTCTTCCTTTACTGGCTGTATAACTGGTAACCACACCTTTAAAGACAGACAAACCATGCCCTAACATTGTCTTTCCACTTATTGGAATACTTCAAAAGTATACCTAAGCTCTACCTTAGTAGTATAATTCCAAAACTATGACACATGCTTCAAAATGTCTTTCAGAGATAGCAGTATTAAAGCACTCACTACTCTTCAGATACCTGATAAAAAT
This sequence comes from Peromyscus maniculatus bairdii, assembly GCF_049852395.1. Taxonomy (NCBI): domain Eukaryota; kingdom Metazoa; phylum Chordata; class Mammalia; order Rodentia; family Cricetidae; genus Peromyscus; species Peromyscus maniculatus. Next base: position 27,795,298 of record NC_134868.1, on the reverse strand, counting down.
TTCCACCATACCAAGAATGTGCCTTTTCAAATGTTCCTTCCAAATCCCCTCTCCTGATACATTTGTGAAATCAACCTGCATGAATCACACATTGCCTTGAAGAGTCCCATTTGTCTTCCTCTGGCCCATTTTACAATAAGATACCCAGCGGTTATCCACTTCCTATTGGCTCCTGCCTAGGCTGAGTCCCAAGAGACCCCCGGAAGCCACCGCCACAGTCCTTGGCCTTTCCCTGTGCACCTGAGCCTTCTGCCGGAGCTCTGTTCACTTGGTGACAAACATGCTGACCCGAGACTCTTCTCTGTGGCCAGGCCCTGGTGTGGAACTGGTGTTTTCAGCACCAAGAGTCCCTCCTTGTTCTCCATGGTTAAAAACACGCCCTTCAGAACTCACCACTCTCTGAAAGTGCCTCCCACACAGTGTGGCCAGGAAGGTGTTCCAAGGAAGGTGTCTTTATCCCAAACAGACTAGGATAGAAGTAATAATCACTGAAAACCCTCACCTAATTGGAAAAACTTAAGGACGACTTGTAATAATGTTTCTGTTGCTCGTTTACATGTGCAAACAATGACAGGATTACATCATATAAAAACACTCCAGGGTATGTAGGGTGACGACATGGCTAGCATGTTCTACTAAACAGCGTTCTGAGGCATATGAACAAGTAGTGCTCTGTTGTGTGCTATGCAGCCGTGGTCATTTGGCTATTCTAATATTACACAGCCCACAGGTAGGAACAATACACTTTCAAAACCTGCCTTAGATGTTATTCTTTATCAAATTTATGTTTCGTTGCTGCCTGAATTAGAGGGATTGTGGAAGGTTAGCTAATTGCATATATTTAGAAAAATATTTTGTGAAGCAAAAGTAGAAACCTAAGCTACTTTGCTGTGGTTCAGTTTAAGGACAATAAAAAGGTGCAGGTTATAGTTTTGAGTTTGGCTCGGCATTTCGTAAGTGACAAATTTATTTTTGAGGCAATCTTGACCCCTCCGCCACCATCATCTCACCAACTTATTTCAAAGCAGCATTTTTTTTTTTAATTTTAATTGGGCTGCATATCCTGTCGTGCAACACTGATTTGAAAACCAGCAGAGGTAGAAGGACTTCCAGGAAGGTTTGTTTGTGTTTCCATGAAACCTTTTTCTATGTGATCTAATTAAACCACTATGGTAAATAAATTCTGGCATGAGTGCTTGGCTTTCCTTATATAAAAATGAGCTGGAAGTCCATGCCAATTCTGCTTTATTAGCTCTGAGGACCCTGAGAGTCTTCAAGCAGCTGGAGTCTGTGGCCTTAAATAGACCTGTAAGTGGTTGGAGTTATGCCTCAGTAAGGTTAGAGCCTGAGAAGCTCAATGAGAGACTCTGCTTTCCCAAAGCAACTGCAGAGTACATCCGTCAACACAGCAGCCAGGGATGACCATGTCCCTCAAGCTTGAGAATGGACAAAGAGCCTCGCTGAAATCCCCTTGCCCTGTGAACATCCAAAATCACATCATTCTATCACCAACAGCCTCAGACGCTAACCAACATGCAAACAACAAAATGGTTTTCCTCTTCTCCTAAGGCCGGACCCAGGCAAACATCCTAGTGAGGTGGCCCCTGCCCGTCTCGCTTGGCACCCCTTCTAGGGTCTGGCTCTGTTTCTATCCATGACCAGAAGTTGAAGCCCCTACCAACAAAAGACGTCGGAGGACTTAAAAGGGCTCAAAGAATATCAACAGCTAAAATTGCCCACTAGAAAGGAACATTATTAACTAGGGAAGAAATCTCTAATGTGGGGATTTCAGGGGTGGGTGCCAGGCTAGGGAAGATGATGGTTTTTACAGAAAGGCAAAGCTCTTTCATATAACTCCCTGAAGCCAATTTTATCTACATCCCATGATCAGGAGACAAAAAACAGAGAGGGAACCAGTGAAGCTGTTGCACATTTATAGCACGATGTTTCAATTCAAGTACCAGAATAGCCTTAGTCTACCAAAATACGATTGTTCTGACTTGATAAAGTAATCAGAAATAAAGCATTCTTGTTCCAAAGTTGAATTCAGTGTCATCTACTTTTTAACAGTGGCCTAAAATAAATCTAAAGGGCCTCCAGAATATTGTTATTGTTTTCTTACATTAGCACAATTATATGACAATTATAAAAAGCAATGGAAACAAATTTATCAGTCTTTTTAATCCTCTGATCATACTAGTGACAAATAAGTGATATCATGAAAAATTCCCACTGACTACATATCAAATTCTTTCCAGCCTTCTTAGCCTCTAAAATGATAGTCTTTACTTTCACAAGGACTGGTCCATGCTAATAGTCACAAGATTTAATAGTCATAAAAGTCAATGCCAAATATATTCAGTATTCAAACACATGATAGATAAATGTCATCATCTCTCTATCAAAGAGTTCAGACAAGAAAACAAGATGGTGGCATTCTTTCCATAATTCTCTCTCACACGTGATTATTTCAAAGATTTTTTTAATGCAAGCACAGTTTTTTTTTCCTGGACAAATTTTTAAAAGTCCAGGATCCGCTGGCTGAGCCAGGCCAGGGATGGCTATGCATAAAGCCTCACCTATGATTCAAGGTCATAGGTGAGTTGCATGAAATCTTCACATTTCAAATCCTGATTCAGATTATAAAACTAATCTTCCTTAAAGGGTTTCCTATGATAAATACATAGTCTTCCTTTTCTAATAATTCCCACATCATTTACAAAATGTGTGTCTGAAGCATTTTGAACAACTCAATTTAGAACCATTTGAGAATTCCATTTCGAAGTCTCCATTATTTGTTTATGATTATGGCTAGCTAAATATGTAATCCATCTTAATGTGGCTGTCCAATACAGATACCATTTATTTTAGATTCTATTTTGTTATGTAGCACCTGAATAACAAACATTATATGTCTAGACAGTTTAGATGCAAGTCTGGCCTGCAAATATCAGAATGCTTTTGCTGAATTCATGAATATTATAATCTTCCCTGAATATTTTTATTGTAAGTTTGAAATGTTATTAAAGTGTTGTGATTCCCATGAGAATCTGAATGTTACCATTGGCTTTACATGTTTAGCAAAGATTCAACGTTCCTAACACAGCACATTGACAATAGAAATGTTAGAGCTGAAATGAGTGTTATGCTAACTTCTATAAATTCGTGAAGATATGAAATAAACATGCCCATTTGTCCTGTTTAAGGTTTCAGGCTCTGTATAACTATACTCCTAGGAATGAAGATGAGCTGGAACTCAGAGAAAGTGATGTCGTTGATGTGATGGAAAAGTGTGACGATGGATGGTTTGTGGGTATGTGCTCAATTTTTCTCAGACACGTCTGGCTATTTCACCATTTGTTTAAATTTGCTCACTTGCATGGGTCACTGGGAGAGTCAATCTCTCTTCGAATTCATGGTGTACTATATATCCCAAGGCCACTGCATTTTAATAAAGTGTAGCATTTACTGCTGTGGGTATATGTGATTTTCTGCTAGCTTTATTTCAACCCAACTAGGAAAATTTCTTTAAATAGCACCAACTAGCAATGGCTGTGATGTCACAATAACAATTACAAAAACACCAGATGTTCCCAGGCGGGAAAAACCTTTGCTCTGTTCGATGGAAAAATGTTAGCTGTCATCAGGGCAACGTCATTTGATGGGGAGCAAGATGAAAAGGAGACTGACCCATTTGCTAGGACTGATGTAGCCCATGATGAAAGTCCAGGGATCCTCCTCCGCTTCGGTTAGCAGAAGAGAGACTTACCTTTGTTGCCGCTTCAAAGGCAAGCCCGGAGTTACCATCCTAAAGACTGAAAGCTCAGCCATGGAGTACCTGCTTAGCATCCCCCACTGCTCAGCTGTCCGGCCCCCAGCACAAGAAGCGGGGGAGGGAGAGGAGCAAAGAGATGAAGAGGAGGAGGAGACAACTTGAGGTCCTCTAAGAAAATGTTAGTAGACAAAAGTATACACCCAGACGCAAAGAAAGAGGTGACAAGGAAAAGTGTAGGGAGGGCTGGAGAGAATTAAGAAGATCTGGGTTCCATTCTCAGCACGCACATGGTGGCTATTAACTGTCTATAACTCCAGTTTCAGAGGCATCTGATACCCGTTCTGGCCTCCATATGTACTGTGTACATGTGTAGCAATAGACATACATTCAGGCAAAAATACCATACACATAAAATCTTTTTAAAAATAAAGGTGTGAGGATGAAATCTTTCTCTAGATCACCAGTCCAGCAGTGATGAGCTAATGAAAGAACTGAGGTCACATGGACAGATACATGCCTTAAATTCTGTTATTTCTATTCATCCCCATCTACAAGAAGAGAAGTGGTATACATACATGATTTGCAGGGGTTGTAAACAAGCCAATAAATTATAGAATGTTAATGAGAAATGAAATTTTAGAGGCCCTACCCAATCTGCTATGATAAAATACAAAATAATTTAATAATTATTATTTAATTAATTTATATTTAATAATTTGTAAAGACTTTATAGAAAATATCAAAAGAATTGTGGCATATGAAACCAAAGAGGACCATAAGAACAGCCATGCATGCCCTTGGTTTAACTGCCCTTGTTAGACATCATCCTCAATGGTTGAGTTCCCTTCCACATACCCACATAAGCAGTCGCCAATCTTCTATTTTTTAAAAATTCAGTGATTTTTTTTAATTGCTCAGAAGTCTCTATTTTGTTAAGAAATGTGACCGCGTTTTTAGTGAGTGGGGTAGCACTGAGCATGAGATTGTAACACTTGTGATATTGGCTGGGTCCCCTCCAGTGGCCACAGAGGAGGCCTCCTGCTCCGGAACCAACCCTTACTCCTGTGTGTATTCCTTACTCATCAGTCATCTTATCCCACTGCAAGCCTCAGAGTTATCTTTTAGTCCTTGCTTGGCATCGTGGTGACCTGAGCCCTACTGCCCAGCTCTCTTCACAGTTGTCTGCCTCTCTAGATTGGGATAGTGGGGTTCTCCATTTAGATCAATGTGATGGAAATCTACCATGTATGCAAATTCAACAATAACAACATCCGGCAAGACAATTAACTGCCGGCTTTCTCTTTTTATTGTCCGAAAGTGAGTTTTCTTTATTCCTTCCCAAACTATTTAGGGCTTGCTCTCTCAGTGAACCCTTGTAGTTGGAGAGTCTTCAAGCAGACATAGTACCTGACATTTCATTGCTGTTACACACCTTTTCATTTATTGCCTCTGTTTTCAGGAACTTCAAGAAGAACCAAATTCTTTGGTACTTTTCCCGGGAACTACGTCAAGAGGCTGTGAATCACCTCCCTCCTTCTTGACTCCACATGGCAGCAACACATGTGCGTAACTCACCTGCAAAGTCCCAGCAGGCCTGTCGCTGCCATGCCTTACGGTTTCCCATAGGCCATCACCAGCGCCACCTGCTGCCACCACATCACCAGCAGTGACTGCCGCTGGGAGCCTTGGGGAGGCTATGAGCCTTAGGGAAATGTGGCAAACTTATACCCACATAAATGCCGTTTCCTGCTTTCTGTCCTGAACTTTGAAATGTGTGTGTGTGGAATCAGAATGAAAGTCATCATACTCAAAAAGAGTGGGATAGTTAAGGCGGAAGGAAGGAAGGAAGGAAGGAAGGAAGGAAGGAAGGAAGGAAGGAAGGAAGGAAGGAAGGAAGGAAGGAAGGAAGGAAGGAAGGAAGGAAGGAAGGAAGAGAGAAGAGACTCCAGGAGGCTGTCTGGTCTCATGGCTGTAGGTCCACCTCTCTGGAAGGTGTTCTATCCTCAGGAAGCCAGTTTTCTGAAATGCTGTGGTTTGCATTTTCACTTTCAGCTTGGCCGTATATTTTCCTTTCACAAGTTTGCCTAGTGCCCTGGGTTTACACTATATGACAACTATGCTTCAGCTATTGTTTGCCTGCACTTACTATATATTGTTTTATGCACAGTGATTATAAAATCTAGAGTGAGTAGGAAAGTTAATAGGGATGGGTGTGATTTTTGTTGATTGCATTAAGTTTTCACCTAGGAGTCTTTCCTGCCCATTTGTGTGTGTGTGTGTGTGTGTGTGTGTGTGTACTTACTAGAAGTGCAAACAGTGAGTGATTAAGAGCTATTGATCACTACTATGACTATCATGAAGGTTTAGCCACACTGCAGGAAAAATCGTGTTGTAAATTTGCATTGCTGTTTTATATTAAAATGTAATCATCAGCACCATGAACAGTGAGCTCTTAGTGTTTTATTTATCTGTTAAAACTTAAAAGCAGTGTTAGTAAGAGAGGCAAAGAGATGGAAGTAATACCCATAGGTAAGTTTCACTGTGTGTACACTTACACATTCGAGGTTGTATAAGGACATAAAAATCATATGCTATGTTGTACATTTTATGGAAATGTCATAGAATCCCACATGATTTTATAGAGTACTTCAGGAGCACCCTGAGTGTTAAGGCTGGCTTTAGCAAGGACAATGATCAATACAATTATTTTTACTACAATAATTATTTTTCTTCTATGGAACCCAGAATCCTGACTCCATTTGCAGACAGGAATATATATATATATATATATGTTGAGCCTGATTTTTCTGGTATGTGTAAAATACTTCCTAGAAATAATAAATTAGGCACTTTTAGAAACAATGATTAACTCATTCAGGTTGCATTTTCTCTCCCCAAACAGTTCTATAACATGATACCAAACCTGAAAGATTGAACGGATTCACAGTGCCTGTGTTCCACAAACCCTGAGACTTACCTTTGTATTTCGAATGAATTTGCATAAGACCTGTTTGTCTTTGAATCTTTAGCACCTTATAGACAAAACTTTTTATGGCTTTCCTCCCATGGGCAATGCTTGATCTCATACAACATGTAGACTCTAGCATTTTGTACATATGTTTGTTCTTCTTTTTGTACAGACTATTTACTTGTTCAGAAAACAGGGGGATTTCCAAATTGGATCATTATCCTTCACTTACACTGAGTTTAAACTCTTCCAGCAGATCACCCTTTATGATATCTTCACAGGTCACAGGCTAGCATGAATCTGGAAGCTAGCATCTACACAAAATTCTATGAATTGAAAAGATCTTTGTAGCCAATCTGAAATGCACATAAATATTGCTTACAGAGGAACGTCATTTACAGGATGGGGGGAACACCTTTGAGAAAGTCACTTTACTATCCAGTTCACAACCAACTTTATATTAGAAAAACTAAACTTGGGATTGGAAATCAGCCAGCCACATGCAGCTGAATGAATACTACTTTTTCACACCGTTTATGAAAACAAATCTTCAACTCTGTTGCCTGTCATATTTAAGAAAATTTGCTGTTTCTACTCTCTGTATCTGATTTTAAAAGGAAAAAAAATATTCAGACCTGGCTTTCAGGTCATTGACTTTGAATTCTTACAAGCAAAGGTCATTGTGTTTTTCTTGAGTAGATAACCTAATAAATTTTGCTTGAAAGTACTTCCACTTTTCTTTGGCATTTATGTGAACTCTGTGTTTTATTCCAAGGTATTAGTTAAAAATAATTTGAAACATTTGGTCTATGTTCTCTTGACACACTGAATGGAGAAATGCATGTTTGTATCGACTCGGAGGAGAATTTTTAAAATCTACCACCAAAGCCCACTTGCTAAATCCTCTTTTCTTAAATATTGCTCACCAGCCAAAGTGACACATCTCAAAATATCCCTGCCTCAAGCTTGGCTCTTTTCGAAGAAGTTAGTTACTAACATTGTAAGTTATGAGCACCTGTCTTGGGACTCTTAAATACTCTCCTAAAGAACTTTATCACCATTGGTCTCTGAGTGAATTTCAAAACTCCTGCTGCAGAGAGAGCATTCTTTTCTGTCACAGAAATAACGAGTTACCACTAGGATTTGGGTTCTCTCCACTATTATCTTAGTCCCTTCTTCATCCATATGTTTCAACCCACATCCATATCTGTCAAATATTCAGCATCATAGTCCTCTCATGGTCCTCAGTTTGTAAACAAATCTTGCTGCTGCAACAGCCACTCGGGTCTCCTCTCTTCCACTGGATATTTCCTAACTATCTCTAGCTCTCCACTGAGATGTGCTGCCTTGTGGGAAGAACACTCCTCACAGAATTTTGCAGTCCGGTTTTCACCTCAGCGCTGGTCAGTCACTTCAGTCTATACACCTGAATCTGTCCATCCTGGTCACTGGGAGGCTAGTAGGAAGGGATGCTGATATTTATATACCAAATGGTAAGCCCTGACTTAGCTGCATCATCACTGGAGACAGGCTGGTCTTTTTCTTACTTGATCAAAAGCCGGGAGAATCTGTTTAAGTGGCCCTCTGCTTTCATATCTATTTATTGCTTGATTATCTCTTTGTAGGTGGTCAGTTTGTGTGGCCTGATAATTTCTCCCCACTCTTTTCCAGATTTCGGCCATAAAAGAGGATATTCTTTGGAGAATTATCTAGTTACAAAAGATTAAGTGCTCTGACAACATCTCAGAGTCCATTCATTTAAAGAATTATTTCTGCCTCCTCTCCAGATGGCAACTCTTTAAGAATTGTGTGATGAGATATTGTGTACCCTAGTAAACTTGCCTGAGGATCAGAGGACAGAGCCAGCCACTAGATTAGACATAGAAATCAGGCAGGGGTGGCACACACCTTTAATACCAGCACTTGAGATCTCATGCCTTTGCTTGGGAAGCACACACACCTTTAATCCCAGGAAGTAATATGGCAGGGCAGAGAAAGGTACATAAGATGTGAGGAAACAGGAACTCACTCTCTCTTTAGGCTGAAGATTTCATAGAGGTAAGAATAATGGCTGGCTGTTCTTCTCTGATCCTCAGGCAAGTTTATTAGGGTACATAATATATTACCACAGAATTGCCTATCAATTATGTTTTCAAATCATTCACTCCTCACTAATAGGGTCAGAGCACAAGTAGAGATTGACCTTAGAAATAAAATGTCCCACAGTAGGGATTTGTTTATGGAACAAATTCATTATTTGCTTATAGAACAAATTCAGTCTGCCATCTGATATTGGATACCTTACCAGCTAAGACTGGTTTGTACAGAGAACAGTGGCCATCAATTTGATGATAGGATCCCTATCTTTGAACCTTAATTAAATGAGATGTTATTCCCTGCCAATTCCTTTATTTCCATTTCATGTTATGTTAGAAGAATATTGTACATCACCTTTATGCTCATATTCTTACTTTCATCAATGAAAACTGGCAGAAATGTGTTTTCTCTTTGAAATGTAAACACGTGTGTGGTATCTCAGTTTTTCCTCTCATCCCACTACTGAAACACTTATTCCCTGTCCCTTTCCAGAAATTAGTTTGTGAAAATGTGTGATGGATGCGACTTGTCAGCCACACATCTGGAAAGTGACCAGAGAGAAGAGAACGTTAAGTGGCTGCCACACACCAAGCCATTCTTACCCATGTTCTATGTCTTTATCCTTGCAGCGAAACTAGAAGGAAGTCTGTGTGGTACCCTCTCCGCAGATGAGGAAGAGAGCTGCAGGAGGCTGGGTGGCTTCTCGTTATGTGTGCAGTGCGGGAGCATGTGGTGGAAGTCGGATTCAGGGCCTGATGTATCTCTTTCCCAAACCTGTATGCTGCCTCTTCTGTATCACCCAAACTTGGTGACAAGCACATCATTGATCAAACTATGCAGTCAGAATTAACAATCTTCATTCATCCACTCTTCCCCCTTCACCAGTCACAGACACTCTGCTATAGCATTTTATGATGTACATGTGACAAGAAAGAATATGAGCCCATAAATGCAGCACTGAAGTATCTCCCTGAGGTTTCTAAGAGTACACAGTATCTGTGTCTGTGAGTTCTGGTTCACTGAGGCTCTGGAGGCCACAGCCTGTGAGCCAGCTTAGCAGCCAATGGTGTTTCAGGGAAGTGTTTTGTATTCAAGCCACTTGGAGACCAGCAAGCCCAACATGCTCTAGGAACACAGAGTACTCACTGGACAGCTTTTAAATATACACGGTCCCAGGATACACTAGCCATTCTCTGCTGGGTGACTCTCTCTGGGGCTCAGAGCCTTAGCTCACTGCTAATTTCAGCCCCGCGGGAGCTCAGGAAAGTTCCATCTGAGCTCATACACATACATATATCTTGACCCATAAAACTTGGAGCACAAGACAGAAACCAGCCTAGCAAATCTTCACCTGTTCCTTTGGGGTTTCTTGTTTCATCCTTCCCCCTAAAATATGATGGGTGACTCAGTCATCCTTGTGTCTTCTAAAAATAAATGCCATTTCAGTCAAACTCTTGTTACTATTAACACCCATAGACAGGTGCCAAGTTTTGCATTATATTGCAGAGACTTAAAGCATTTTTAATTTTTTTAAGTTTAACAATCATTAGACATCTATTGTACAAAAGACAGAATATACAAAAGAAGGAAACACTACAAATTCCACTTGAGTGAGTGCTATGCTTTGAAACATATCTCTCCAGTGTGTGTATGTGTGTGTGTGTGTGTGTGTGTGTGTGTGTGTGTGTGTGTGTGTGTGTGTGTGTGTGTGTGTGTGAAAGAGAGAGAGAGAGAGAGAGAGAGAGAGAGAGAGAGAGAGAGAGAGAGAGAGAGAGAGAGAGAGAATGGACATCCAGTGTGCTTACATGTATGTGCAGACAGGCTGGGATCACACTAAATACACTCTTTTATATTCTACTACCATCTTTGAGTAGGACTCTAGAGTCAATTGGTTAAGTGAATTGGACATTAACAAAGCCCTTAAAGAAAAGAAGGAAAAGTCAGTTTTGATCCCCAGGATTCATGAAACTACAATCCACTCAAATTCCCAAGGCCAAGAATTGCTCAGTTATAACTAGGTATAAAACACAATGGAATCTAAAGGCTTTATCAAGGAAGGGAAGAAAAGATGAGGAAAAAGAATATACTACTTGTCATCCTCTTATACACAGTAGGTCTCTTTCCAGCTAAGTGGTGGTTAACGGAAGATATTAAGTTGATAAATGTGGAAACTGCAGAGCAGTTGAGTGGAACAGCCAATCCATCCTGGGAGGAACAAAAGGCACAAGTTCTGAATCAACACTGCCAGAACAGATAACTTATTTTGGAAAAAAAAAATAACATACCATAGAAAATTCAGAAGTAAAATGTTGTGATGTGTTCCCATGGCTCATCTGACTTGGAAGATTTTATCCCTCCATTGGGACTTTTGGCAAGGTAGGGAGACATTTCTGATGACCAAGTAGGAAATGCTCTTGTCATCTAGTGTGTGTAGAAACCAAGGCTGCTGATAACTTTCCACAAGGCCAAGGATGCTGACAATATTCCACAATGCACAGAAAGGCTTCTACAATAATCATCATCCAGCTAACTATCTCTACTGTTGAGGATCAGAAATTCTGCCCTAGAGTAACTCTGGTGTTTAAGGGAGATTTGTATTATAAACCATACTTGGCAAGGTTATTTTAATCCTGAATTAGCGAGTGAATAGCTGTAACCATAATGGTTACTATCTTCTGCCCAATGACTGACAGACCCAGATCTTCTGGCAGAAAACAGCCATCTTCCCGTATTCTGGAGGTGAGGCTGAAATACAGTCAGGAAAGAGAAGGTAAGTGAGGAGACATGTTGAAATGGGAACCAAATGATGTCTGCAGGCAAACATTCATCTCTGCAAAGTGTCTTAGAGGAGAGCCAAGTCCAAGGTCAAAGCGTCGGCAGATTTGATACGTGAGAGGGCACCCTCCCTCATAGATGGCCATCTCCATTCTGTGTACTCTCTTGGAAGAAGAAAGAAGCTCTCTGTTCCCCTTTTATTAGATACCAATGTCGTTCCTAATACCTCCACTCCCATTATCCACCCAAGTCCAAAAGTCCCCGTTCCCATATAACATCATAGTGGGGTTTAACGCTTGAATTTGATGGATGGGCATTCCGTCTACTGCACCAAGCTTCGCTTCACACACGCGTCTTCCATGGCAACGCCCTCAGTGAGAACCACACCTATTTGTAAGTTACAATTGCATAATTAAGAAAAGACCTACTGAGCACACCAAGGGCTACGAAGATGACTCAGTGGGCAAACGGATTGTGGGCCCAAAGAAGAAGACCTGAGTTCGGATCTGTAGCATCCATGAGGCAGTAAGTTGGGGAGGCAGGTTCCCTGGAACTCATGCAGCCTAGCCAATTAGTGAGCTCTAGACTCCAGGTTCAGTGAGAGATTCTCAAAAAAAAAACAAAAAGAGAGAGAGAGAGAGAGGGAGAGGGAAGGAGGGAGGGAGGGAGGGAGGGAGGAAGGAAGGAAGGAAGGAAGGAAGGAAGGAAGGAAGGAAGGAAGGAAGGAAGGAAGGAAGGAAGGAAAAATATGAAGTAAAGAGTAAAGAAAACTAAAGAATGACCGAGGAAGAAGACACCTGAGTGTCTAAACCAAGAGAACGCACACATATACACACACACTAATTAAAGGGTTGTATGCTGAAGAGGCAAAGCAACAGCAGGAAATGGGTACCTTGAGGTCTTAATACTACAGATTGTTTCAGGTTCTCTAGTCAGCCCCTAGTCCCTTGAGACCAGACTATTTGATTTCCTTGGTTTCAGCTTGTGTTCTTGATCATTCACTTACAAAATGAACTCAGATGAACATTCAGAAAGGCCTTGAGAGGGGATTATCAGCACTCACAATTTCCATTCTGCAAGGAACCGAGGATGGCACTGAAACATTAGATCATCAAGGAATGATCCCATTCATGAGTGTGACTTTGAGCACACATGAAGCACTAAAGTGACATAAAACATCACAAGTAATTACAAATATTGTACACAAGTATTCCATTGGATAATTGTAAAATGTTGGTATTTCTTACCAATGTGAGAACAGAACATTGATAAGGACATGAGGAACTATAAAGAAGTTAGATAGGGGCTGGAGAGATGGCTCAGAGGTTAAGAGCACTGACTGCTCTTCCAGAGGTCCTGAGTTCAATTCCTAGCAACCACATGGTGCCTCACAACCATCTATAACGAGATCTGGTGCCCTCTTCTGGCCTGCAGTCATACATGCTGTATACACAATAAATCTTAAAAAAAAGAAAAGAAAGAAAGTTTTAAAAAAAAGAAGTTAGATAGACGTTCATCCTAGAAACACTGACCAATTGGAGAAAATAGCAAGGAATTTTATATTTATATGTGTTGTATATAAATATACTATTGCTGGCTGGCTATTCTTTAATCATATAAGGGAAAATTGGTGTCAGGATTAGGTGGGGATAAATATTCAGGGTTTGTTTGGGGGTGTCTATGAAACAGCGTTAATGGACAGCACCTGGTTTTACCATCACCATCCAAACACATTAGTCTAGATTTGAAACAATACCATTGTTTTTAACAGATGAACTTTCATACAAAGAATGGATCCCTAAGACCAAAATTCCACTAAAACTTGGCATTCAGGGCTCTGTCTCTCTGCCTTGACAATTCCTGGCTGAATGCCACTGGCATCTTAGCTAAGTGCTGAGTCTCAAAAGTGTAGGCACAATAAAACATAACTTTTTTCCATAATTACAAAGATAATTCTCATCCTGATGACTCAGCATCAATAAAGCATGTGTAATTCAAAATGAAAGGAAGTACACATAAATGCCAATCTATTCAGAATGTGCTGTGTCCTTACAAGTCACGCTGGGGACATGAGAATTTCTTACTATTTATTTTTTAGCAATAAAGTCCTCCACTAACTGCTCCTATACAAACTTATCTGTTAGAAATTTATCAGAGTTGCTGATAGCATAAATTTCCCCTGGAATTATTGGCATTTTCTCCTAATCCTTTAGCAAATGAGTGGGAATTGGCAAGGTCATCTTTGCCCTATTCTTTAGGAACACACTGGTACCATTTGGTCAAATTTGTAATTAGGTTCCTAAAATATTTTTTCTCTCTTTCTACCAAGCTTTCCCTTTTTCTGCTTACTAATGGCTAAGTCTCACAATGTTTAAGAACTCTCAGTCAGTGCTATCCAAAACTTCTGGCCACCCATCACACACACACACACACACACACACACACACACACACACACACACACACACACACATTTTAAGCCTTTGGTCAGCTGTCAGCTGCTATGGCAGAAAGCTTGACAGACATCTGCTCATGCATTCATGAGTATGGTATTTCCTTCACTGTCAAAGATAAATTGCTAGACAGCTGTATTGACAACCACGCATACTTCCCGACACAGATGATACGGAGATGAGATGGCCTGTTTTCTAAATGGAATCATGGATAATCTTCCGACTTAAAGGAGCCACAGTTTTTCCCCTCAGGACACATCTTAAAACAGCAACAAGGGAATCATCATACACGCTTCAAATACAAAAATGCCTCTTTTTTCATGGCTGTGTAAGTACTCACAATGATGTATAATTTGAAGATCGTCCCAGAATTCATCGTTTACATAATTCTATTTTAAATTCAAAGAATTTTTAAAAGAGAAAGACTATGAATTTCTAACTTTATCAATATGATTCCTCTGAACCCCATGAAAAGAAAAATTTTCAAACCTGGGCTCACTTTCTTTTTAACTGGCGAGAGTGTCAGTTGGCTTGTATAATGGGTAAAATAAAGATAATATCACATAATGTTCGTCTGAGAGTAGATGAGATAAAACACACAATCAATGCCACGCATAGTTGGCATGGAAAGGCTTAGATCCTTATCTTTCCTTTTGAAGTTACCACGTTGGCTGTTAGATCCTCTTGGCTCACTGACCAGCTTAATCAGGCTGGAAGATTGGAAAGGGGCATTAGAATATGGCCTTCAAGATGCCGCAAGCCAAAGAGAGATTTTTAAACAAGATATTGTAGGGAGAGAAAATACTGCTTTTTTTTTTAACAGTAAACCAATCAGTTCTTAAGAAAGAAGGAACTTTAAAACAGAATTTGGACACAGAGAAAAAAATTAAAAAGCGATTTAAATATTGTTCTATTGGCCAGTGTCCTATTTTGATAGTTGCCCCACAGAGAGCTGGTCCATAAGAGGCTGAGGAAGGCTGAAGGGTGATGGAAACCAATAACCTCCCTTATGGAGCCCTGTGTCCTGCCCTTATCAGCATATTCATATGCTAGATCCTCAAGTTACGTGAAGAAAATGAAATCATCCAGATCTCTCCACTTCTAAACTGTCTATGAACTCTTTGTTAGAAATATTTCACGGAAAATCAATACTAGCAGATTAAGAGACATATATAACAATTTGACTCCAAGGACAGGAACCCCTGCATCAGAACTAGTGGCCAGAAGTGGATGTGGTGGCACACATCTACAGTCCCGACACCCAGGAGGTGGGGACAGGGGATGGTTAGCTCAAAGCAAGCTTGGGCTACACTCTAAGTCCTATCTCAAAAGAAAGAAATTAAGGGAGGAAGGGAGGGAGGAGGGAGGGAGGAAGGAAGGGGTAACCAGAGGCCAGACTGCAATCTTAGATGCTGGACTGATCCAGCAGAAGCAACAAATGCATGAAGAAACAATTTAAAAAACAAAAAGGAAGACTAAGGAAGTACAAACTGCTAAATACCTGAAGAATTATCCAGACTTGGGAACAAAAAGGGAAATAAATTAGTTTTTCACCTAGCAAACTGGCAGATAGGGAAAAAAATGTGTCTTTATACCATGTTTACAGGAATGGAAATGGATAAAATACAAGGAACAAAAATTTTCCAATTAATAAGAAAAAATTTAAAGTATTATATATCTATTGGCCTATATATTTATTGAAAGGTAGCTATTATATCTTCACATTTCAATTATAAGTTTTATGTTTTTATGTTTTTTCTGCTATTACATACTTATTTTTATAGCCTAACTGCTAAAAATAAACTGATTATTAGTAGATATTTAATATTATTTCTATAATAAAATGGCAGTGGAATACTATGTTAACATTTAAAAATAGAGTCATAGGAAGGTTATGATGTGTAAAGATATTCTCAATACATTAAGTCAAAAATTTACAAATAATACATCCTGTTTTTATAAGGAAGAATGCAGGTTTACCTATGTGCATGTGCACATAGAACATGAAGGTGTGTATGTGTTGTGTGCACATAGAACATGAAGGTGTGTATGTGTTGTGTGCACATAGAACATGAAGGTGTGTATGTGTTGTATGCACATAGAACATGAAGGTGTGTATGTGTTGTGTGCACATAATATTCTCCTAGACTGTATTGTTACCCATGAAACATGTGATTTCACAAATCAAAAACAGTAAAATACCAGTAATTTCATAGGTTACAACTGAGTAAATAAATATATACACATTGGGAAAAAAGACCAAAATTTCACTAAAATGAGGGGTTTTGTGATAAGACTATGACTATATCCTCAGTGATTAAATTACATTTATAACTTTAAGTTTTTATAATTAAGACACACTTTAATATAAAAAATTGTAGTAAAGTATCTTTGTATATAAGCCCTAAAAGCCTAAAATGCATAATTTCTTAATTATTCTGGTTTTCTGAAGTTATATACAACAAATATGTGTATATAACAGAAATACATATGATGAATATATATAATCAAAATTTAATTGCAATCTAAATATTTTACTATTCATTCTAAATTAAATTTCTTATTTATTTAGAAAAACTGTTTCCTTGTGCCTATTTTCAGCTTTTTTTCACCTTATAAATTCTTCCTTAGAAAATACTCATGTTGTAAATATCAATCCTTTGGAGTTTATCATTTTTCTTAAGTCTTATATTTTGATTAAAGGATATTATACTGTAAGGTTTTTTTTTCATTCATTGAACTAACTTCAATATAAGCTCCTGTTTCATTCTAGTAATTACATGTTGATATTTACCTTGCTAGGAAGGAAGGAAGGAAGGAAGGAAGGAAGGAAGGAAGGAAGGAAGGAAGGAAGGAAGGAAGGAAGAGAATCACTGAACAAAACACAAATGCCTAGTCTTCCCTAGGAGGGATACTTCTTCCTAATATAGTTCCAGCCAAACGTGCGTGTGGCAAATTAACATCCTCATGTGGTGGGGAGACCTGGCCCCTTGGTCCTGATGTCCTCTATCTTCTCTCTCTCCAGGGCTGTATCCCTCGTTTCCTGGCCTTCAATGCTGAAATGTGAGAGAGTAGCTGGTAGTCTGCTTACCCCTCCTGCTGACGCAGCCTTATGCTAGCTCCTGTAGTCTGCAGACTTGCATATCTGCAGATCCTCCTGTCCTGGCCTGGGACTTCTGTGCAGTAATCTCACGTGGCCATGTGGTCAGCCATGTTCTTCTCAGTTCTGCATCATTAGCATGTGAAGATTTGGGGCAGCATAGAACACTAAGCCCCAGAGTCCCTTGGCCACCAATGCTCAGTTCTCTTGATATGACAGAAGTCTGGATTGCTATCTTAAGCACCTTGAACAGATCTCTCTCTCTCTCTCTCTCTCTCTCTCTCTCTCTCTCTCTCTCTCTCTCTCTCTCTCCCCCACCCCTTTTACTCTTCCTCAGGAGAGAAGAAAACTGGCTTCTTCTGTTGTTCCAAACCACCAGGCAGATGTGCAGGTATTTTGTAGTGTTGGGGGCAGAGGGGAGGGTGAGTTAAAAAAAAAAAAAACTCTCTGACAAGTGTTCAGTGCTTAATTTGATAAAGATATAAGAATCCTTGCTCAAAGTGATAACTTACATCATTCTTTCCTAACATTGTCCAAATTAATTTTAAATATTTCTTTGGTCTACCCTTGCAATTTTCTCCTATTAAAATTATGTTTCACAGGATGATTGATGATGATGGAAAAATCAAGTTTTTGACTCATTAAAAAATAGGGAACCTTGTGTCCATTCAAAAGTTATTTGAGAAAAAAAAATAGAAGAGTCATCCAAAACACATATCTAGCAAAAACAGGAGAGAGCAGAAGATGGAGAATGCTGCTTTGAACCAAAAGCCAAAGGACTCTGAAAACTCACAAAGTGGACTAGGAAAAGCTAGTACAAAATAAAGAGAAAACTCAAGATGTGAATGGAAGCATCGTGTGTATTTTTACTTGTAAACTGTGTGTCTCTACATACTTGAGTACTTCAGAGAGGGCCATCCTGAGCCAAGCAGGCTCCCGGCCATTGACACAAAACTTTTAGGAGAGTAAGATAAATAACAGAAACACCAGTGTCCAGATCTCATTTTGCACCAACTTGTTTGAGAAAGAACCTCAGGCAGCCAACAGCATTCTGATCAGTGAGGGATCAAAGAGCTTAAAAGAAAAAAAAAAAAACAGTCTTTACAAAAGACATTTAATAATCAGAAACTTCCAGGCTTACAAAGGCAGAATAGAATTAAAGGGGGATAGTTTGGAAATGATGGGTTGTTTTTTTTTTTCAAATAACAATCTTGGTTGCATAAAGAAGCAAGCCATGATTAACCCAGAGTTCAACAGGGTGAGAGTCGGGAGATTGCTTTAGCATGGCGTCTCTAGAGCATGGAAGGAGCAAGATGGCCCAGCAAGGAACCAAGAGCCGTAAGGGTGCAGATGCAGAAGATGGTAGACTAAATCGACACAGCTGTTGGGGGACCCACTGTGAGAGATGTCAGCAAGGTGAGCTGAGCAAGGCTTGGCCACTGGTTGGCTCCAGGGCTGGAAGTAACGGTGATGTGTGGCTTAAGGTAGGCTGAATGCAGGAATAATGGGAAAAAAAACATATTCCATCTTGTTTTTAATACAAAATGACAGCCATTCATTTCCACACATAAGTTTTCTCTTCCGAGAGTATAAGGATCTGGGACTGGAGACATGATTCAGGAGTTAGAGAGCACTGGCTGCTCGTCCAGAGGACCCGGGTTCAATTCCCAGCATCCACATGGCAGCTCACAACTGTCTATAACTCCATTTCCAGAACCCTGCCCGTCTCTGGCCTCCATGGACACTGCATACACATATAAGCAGGGCAAACACTCATATACATCAAATAAAAATAAATAGATCTTTAAAATTTCAAAGACCTAGATGGAAAAAAATGTAATTTTAAAATGTGTAATGATTCAGTATATTCAATGGTATTAAGAAATACAATGTATGGTAGTCTGAATGTAATTGGCCCCCATAATCTCCTAGGGAGTGACACTATTAGGAGGTGTGGCTTTGTTGGAGTGGGTGTGGCCTTGTTGGAGAAAGTGTGTCACTGTAGGAAAAGGCTTTGAGGCTTCCTATGCTCAGGATGCTGCCCAGTGTGACAGTCAACTTCCTGTTGCCTGCAAGATGTAGGACTCTCAACTCCAGCACCACGCCTGCCTGAATGCTGCCATGCCCCCCGCCATGATGATAATGGACTGAATCTCTGACACTGTAAATGAGCCACCCTAATTAAATGTCTTCTTTATAAGAGTTGCCATGGTCATGATGCCTCTTCACAACAACAGAAACCCTAAGACACAATGGGTATGCTTTTAAGAAGCATTCTGATAGAGTATCAGAAGTTCTGCATTTACACACGTGATCTCACACTGCCATCTACAACCTGCACACTTCCATTTTAGCATGAGAATTTGTTTTCTACATATGTAGTAGCTGAGTTGAACTCGGATGTTGGCTTGTTGTTTGAGTAGAAATAACGTAAATGGAATCGTGGACTTTTATCTGACACGCTACAACTCTGGGATAGTTGGAGAAATTATTGCTTGATTAGCAACCATCAGATATAGCAGACTTCATTCATCTCACTTTTCAGATATGCAGAGGAAATCGTGGCTTCCCTGTTTCCTTTAACCAATCTAATTATCGTGTTTCTACAGAGATACAAGTCACAGGCCAGATCACTTTAAAGTATCCAGGCCCACACATCTGTGCAATCATTGCCGTTATCTAATTCTAAAACACTGTTATCACCCCCCAAAGAAATTTCCAAACCCATTAGCGGCCGCTCCCACTTCCGTTCCATACAGCCCCTGATAAACATTAATCTACTTTGTCTCCTTGGGTTTCCTGCTCTAGATGCTTAGACAAATGTAAACATAACTGTGTGACCCACTGAACTCCCCCTCTGAACTCCCATTCAGCACGGCAGCAGCCTAAGTGGAGCTCACTGTTTAGCAACCACTGTTTCCTCAGATTTTTTCCAGTCCACAGACGACTTGGTTCTGGTAAACACACACTAAGCTTAAAGTTCACTCACGTGTACTCACCTCGTCCTTCTCAAGTTCATCTAGGCACAGGGGACACCTAGACGGCAGTGTGATGATACAAGGGTGAGATGGCATCTCTTCCAGCCTCTGCAGCCGGATGGGTTGACTACTCCGGGTCTCTGGATCGGTGCCCCTGAGGCACAACTGATCCTGACTGATCTTGGCCAATGATGGTGTCCCATGTCTGAGCCCTCCATTACCTCCATCACAGGGAAGGGTTGTGGCTCTCTGCTCCAGTCAAGTCCAGGCCTTGCCATATCATGATCTCTCTGCACAGCGTGTGTGTGGAAGCCAGAGGACAAATTGGGGAAGTCTTTCTCTACTTTCACTTTTACGTGAGCCTTAGGGATCGAACTCAGGCTGTACAGCTTGCCTGAAAAGTACTTCACCTACTGAGCCATTAATGACCCTCTAAGAATTTTTATATAATTGAAAGCTTGCTATTTTAAAATAATAATGTGCATATTTTATAAAAATAATCAGAGGGAAAAGGTATATAAAATAAAAACTAAGTCTGTAGTCAGTCTCAGTTTTAGTTCCTTGTATGTGGATATTTACATTGCTCCCAGAATTCTTCTATCCCAGCTGCTTTATGAACAGTATGTAAGGCAAGCTGGAAAAAAAAAGAAATGTACAGTAGGAGTTTTTAAGGGGAAAAGAATCAATTACAAAGAAACGCATGTGTGAACTCAACTGTCAGCAGATGAAAAGGCAAGCTTGTCAAAGCCTTGTCCACCATGCTGTGGGCTCCACCTCGAGGGCAACAGCAACTACCCTGCTGCTTCGTCAGCTTCTAGTACGGGTATGTCAAATCTGTCCTGTAGGGACTTCTGCGCGACAGGTTGGTCCTGATGGCTGCCATTTACTTGTATATCATTTCCAACATACTTCCACACCCAGAATAAGTAACTGACCCATGTGCCTCCGGTTTGCTTGGGGAAATGTGATACGGCACAATTCTAGAGTGGGAGGCTCAGATTTTTTGTGTTGTAAGCTGTTCTGAAAAAAAAGTTATTGGGCCGACAAGACAGCACAGTGGGTAGAGAGGCTTGCCACCAAAACTGACGACCTGAATCCACTCTCCAGGACCTCTGTGGGAGGACAAAACCAACTCCCGCACCTTGTCCTCTGGCCATACACAAATATGATTAAGGGTTTTTAATTAAGAATATTTTTCATGTTCTTTTCCATCACAGTTCCATGTGCCTCCTTCCAAGTTATTCAAGGGTTCTACACACAAAACATTTATTAAGGTTTGTAGGAAGAGAGATGATCAAAGCAGTCTCTTCTACTGAGTCCATGAAAATGTCTTTACAGGGCAGGGAGTCTCTCTGGAGATGGAAGTCCCGCTGCTAAAAGTGAAGAACAAGGGGCCAGGTGTGGTGGTGCGTGTCTGTATCCCCAGGACTCAGAAGACACAGGCGTGTGAGGCAAAGACAGGAGATCCCAAGAGCTAAGGGACAAGTTTCCTGTTCAACGAGTGAGTCTGTCTCAAGGCAAGGAGGCAGATAGCAATAAAGACACAAAACACCCTGCTCTGATCTCCATGTACACATGAGCATGCACCACAGATAACACACACACACACACACACACACACACACACACACACACACACGACAGCAGATGCAAAAAGATTTTGACTTTGGGGCCATCCTGGACTACACAGCAAGAGCCTGCCTCACAACCAAACAACAAAACAGCAGAGAAATTGTCTGGTTTTAGGTACTGGTTGTATACTCATAGAAGCAACTGAGAGCACCACTTATGAGCAATGGTTCTGAATCAAAATGTCTGGATCTATAACACTGTTTACCCTGTTGGCCTTTATTTTGTTGGAATTCAAGATCCTAACAGGACCTCCATGTTTGGACTACATAAGTACTGAATGAGTTGACATTCGTCTGAACAGAATGTCTGGTATCCAGCTGTTAGCCCCTGTTCCTCACCCACCTCAGCCATCCCCAGGCTACTCTAAGTTTGTACTGCTCTCCCCAACTGAAGACTCGACACTCATCCCATTCCCATTGGACCTCATTCTCAATAAGCACCATGACAGGGCCCTTGCCCCTCTCTCAGACAATCATTTACACAGTGATTATGAAATGAAAAGCCCGAATGCTCACTGTCCCAGTCCATTTTGTGACGCTATAACAGAATACTAAAGGTAAGAGTGGATTTGTAAAGAACAGAGGTTTATTGTCTATGGTTCTAGAGACTGGGAAGCCAAGATCAAGGACTATATCTGGTGAGGTCATTCACTCTGCATCATTTCTTGGTGGAAGGTGAGAGAGGAAGAAAGAGAAAGGGAGTCAGAAGGAGGGAGAGAGGAAGGACATGGGATGTAAAATTGTCCTTTTATTGGAGCCTGTTCCTGGGATAACTTACATACTCCCATGGTAATGGCATTAAGGTGACTGCATTAATCCATTCACCAGGGCAAATCCCCCATGACCTAATCACTTCTTTGAAGTCCCACTCCAACGCTTGCAACACTTTAGTAGGGACTGAGGTCAAATGTGCAGTCTTGGAAACACAGTCAATCCGCACCATCCACTCATACAGTGGCCCTCAACAGAAAGGCACCATCCTTCTCTTTGCAATACCACCACAACCACCTGTTATCGGGCAAACAACGAAGTAGAATAACCCCAGCATGGTAGCACCAGCCTTTAATCCCAGCACTTCAGAGGCTGAGGCAGACCTTGATGAGTTCAAGGCCAGCCTGGTCGGCATAGTGAGTTCTAGGGCAGCCAAGGTTACATAAGTGAGACCCTGTCTCAAAAAGGAAAAAACGGAGTAAGCCCCCTAAACAAAAAGACAAGAATGGTGAACAGACTATACCTACCCTTGGGTTGCCTACACCGGACTGTGACATTCCAACCTCTGCCCCAAAGATCAAGAGACCCTTGTTTTGAAACTGGATACAAATCAACATTGAGTTTTGGCTCCTGTGCAGCCTAAGTTTCCTTGAGATGAAAAAAATAAAAAACCCCACTGTGCTCCTTTATAGTCCGGTCAAGTTTTGCAAGCATGGGTGATTTGTGGAAATAAATTTGTCACTGAGGGCATGAGGCAAGCACCTTTTTGAATTCTCTCAATCTCTGGATCCACGATGCCAGCCAACACTCTCAAAGGCCTCATTGTGAGCCTTTGTGCTCGGGGCTGCTAATTGTTGGCTCCCTTCCACCCCTCCCTGCCAGCACAGGACCATATTTGTCAGTCAGCTGCCAGGCTCTGTTAGGAGCCGATAAACAGAGAAGAGCCTTTCTTAGCAACCACTTTTGAAAGAGTACAGCTTCCCTTCCCCCCAAGAGAAAAGCCTAAGATGGGGAGGGAAATGAAAGAGGAGAAAAAAGCAGCCGGACGTTACTTGGGAAAATCAAAATGACGATCCAATGTGCAAGCTGTTGGCTGCCTTTGTCTTAAGGAGTTAAAAAAAAAAAAAAAAGTAACTAAGACCCTCTTGAAATGTTTTCAGAGGCCATGTGCGAACAGATTAAGAGGAGGCTAGAAGTGACCTCACCACCATTTGCAGACGTCTGGTCACGCGGGTATCTGCAAGATAACCAAGAATAATCCAGTTATGTTGTTCGACTTTATCTCCTTGGACGCCAGGCTTCGTCTTGCTATTTTTAGTCTTGAGCGTCAAACACCATGGGAGGCATCATCCTCAAGAGAGCTCGAAGCTCCTCTGTTCACAGTAGCAGGTAAAGCTCTGAGGAGCGGAAATCGCACTCACCCAAAGAGCAGCTGGAGCCCCGAGCACATGCATACGGGTGGACAGAAGGGAGACGCGCAGCTACAGGCGAGGTTTGGTGGAGGTGGAGAACTGTCGGAAAATCATCGCATTTATAAAGAGCGCACGGACCTGACCTTAACAGAGAGCACTGCAGAGGATCCGTGGGAATGCTCACGGCCAGTTAATCTTTTTGGAAGTGGAAATGTTTCTGCACTTAAGTCAGCTCCCTCTTGCCAGCCTGGGAATGAGCTAGTTGGGAAAACAGGACGGGTAGGCATGGAAACCCCGAGGATCTTGGTAACAAAACTTCTTACAGGGTTTGCTGGAGACCAACGTGGGGAATCTTCCAGAAGGAATGTTTGGTGTGATTCTGGGAGACCAGATCGGATGGAAGCTAACACGGAGAGCTATGATACGCTAAACCTTCATGACTGGGTGGAAATAATTAACCTTTTATGGGTCATCCTTTTTTCTCCTTCAAGTTGCCTGTCTGCAAGCAGAGGCTGCCAAAAATCAGAGAGTGAGGAGATCAGGAAGGATTTTTCATCCTGTTTCCCAACTTTTATCATGTCCTTGAAGGCATGATAAAAAAAAAAAAAAAAAAAATGTTCAGTTCCGAACTCTCATGAATGTTTAAAGATATGAAAGAACTGTGAACAGAAAGATTCCTTATGGAGTGCCCCAGCTTCCATCTCTATGATCTCCCCCGGTGCCCTTTGGTAAGTTACTACCTGCAAGGAAGAAATAGACCCCAGAGAAACTGAAGTCAGGAAGCAGCAGAGAGCCGGGTTTCTGCCCTTCCTTCAACTAACCTCTGCCTCTCCAGCCTCGAAACCACGCGATCTGAGCATGAGGTCAGAATGCACAGACGCCACCAACACCCCAGGCACCATAGGGTCCTCGGACAGTGCTGGGACTCACCTGCAAAATACCACTGCAATAGCATGTAGAGGAATTAGCTAGTCAACTTAGAAAAAATAAAAGGGTTGTTTGGGCTTGTGGTGTCAGGAATTCTAGCCCAAGATAACTTGGTCCCATTTCTTTTGGGCCCGTGACAAGGCAGCATAACACAACAGAAGTATGGGGTAGAATGAAAGCTGTTACTTTACTGTATGGCCAAGACAAGAGAGAGAGAGAGAGAGAGAGAGAGAGAGAGAGAGAGAGAGAGAGAGACAGAGAGACAGAGAGACAGAGAGAGACAGAGAGAGACAGAGAGAGACAGAGAGAGAGAGAGAGGAGATGAAGAGCTGAGGGCCTCTAGTTCCTCAAGGAAGATACTCCTGATGACCAGAATATTTCCTCCTAGGCCCAACTTCTTTTTTAATGTAACATTTTGTATTAATTTTGAGAATTTCATGCAACATATTTTGATTATATCCACCCCCTATGCCTCCCAGATCCCCCTTACCTCCACACCAACTCCCTAATTTCTACACCTTTTTTTTAACAACCCATGGAGTCTAATGTGCGCTGCCCATATAGGCCTGAGTGTGAGGCCATCCACTGCACCATGGTCAGCCCAACAGCCGCTCCGCCTTAAAAGGAAAACAATTCTTTCTCTTCCAGAAGCTAGCAATTCTGTAGATCCTCATCAGTGGATGAGGATTTGTCTTATACAGGTTCTTATTGCTCTGATGAAACACTATGACCAACAGCAACTTGGGGAGTGTAGCATTTACTTGGATTACATATGCCGAATCACCGTCTATTAAAGGAAGTCAAGCAGGAACTCAAACAGGGCAGGAAGCTGGAGGCAGGAGCTGATGCAGAGAACTCGGAGGAGTGATGTTTACTGGTTTGCCCCTCATGGCTTGCTCCGCCTGGTTTCTTATAGAACCCAGGACCATCGGCCCAAGGTCATACCACCCATAATGGATGCTCCCCAACACATCACTGATTAAGACAATGTCCTACAAGCTTGCTTGCCCACAGCTGGATCTTATGGAGACATTTTCTCAGTTAGGTTCCCTTCTCTCAGATGATTATAGCTTGTGTCAAGTTGACATTAAACGAACCAGTACAATTTATCCTTTGTCAACTTGAAATGCAAACACATCACTGCCAAGGCATAACCTTTCCTTTCTTGCTCATCACCAAGATCACACATCAATATCAAGATCACAATATAAAATATTCCTAACAGTCTTTTAAAATTCGAACACTTAAAAGCTCAAAGTGTCTCAACTCTGAACTCGTATAAAATCAAAATCAGTGAAATATTTTATTCCAAGAGGAACGAACCAGGGCACAGCCACAATCAAATCAAAGTAAAACCAAATTCCAACAATGTAAATAATCCAGTGTCTAGTGTCTGACATTCACTTACGATCTACAGGCTCCAACAGCCTGGGTCATTTTCCAGCTCCGCCCTCAGCAACACACACTGATTGTCTTCTAGGCTCCGGCTGGTTCCACTCCACTACTACTGCAGTTCTTGGTGGTCCTCTCATGGTACTGGCATCTCCAAAATGTTGGCGTCTTCTACTGCAACTAGGTTGCAACCTTCACCAAGGGCCTCTCCTGGGCTCTCTTCAGGGGCTCCAGCCTTTTCTCGAAGTGATAAGCCTTAGCTGCTTTCCATTGACCCCTTCATGCCTTCAAAACCAGTACCACCTGGGTGACTCTCACGCTGCCAAGTTTAGCTACCAGCACGAGTACAGCCTTGGCCATGTCTGGAATACAGCTTCTGTGTGCTGACCCCGAGGAAACACTTTCTTTCCAGAAGACTTCACCTCAATGATGCTGGTCTCTTAATTACCGCTCATTTCTCAGCTCCAGCTAGCCAGCATCAACCATTTTTACAGCAGCAACAGTTTTACTTTGGTGGTACTATCTCTTGTTAACCACAGTGAATTCTCCAGCCCCTGCCGACCAGAACCACAGATTCTTAATTCAAAATATCAATGTCCCTCATAGCGTCTGTGCTTTTCTCTGAAACCTCCAAAGCCAGAGCCCCATCACCTCCGCTGTTGTGAGCATCCTCTAATCTTCCAAGTTCTCATAACAGCTCACCTAGCTTTAAAAACTCAAAGGCTTCTCTCCCCCAAAGTTCCGAAGTCCTTGCACAGTCCTTCCCAAAACACACGCTGAGGTCTGCCACAGCAATACCTCATGACCCTGGTACCAATTTCTGTCTTAGTTGGAGTGCTTGCTGCTGTGATGAAACGCCATGACCGAGAGCAATTTGGGGAGTAGAGAGTTTATTTGGCTTACATATCCTGAATCACAAGTCCATTGAGGGAAGTCAAGGCAGGAACTCAAACTGGGCAGGAACCTGGAGGCAGGAGCTGATGCAGAGGCCATGGAGAAGTGCCGCTTGCTGGCTTTTACCTCATGGCTTGCTCAGCCTGGTTTCTCATAGAACCCAGGACCACCGGTCCAGCTTGTTACCACCCACAATGGGTTGGGCCCTCCCAAGTCAATCACTGATAAAGAAAATGCCCTGCAGGCGTGCCTACAGCTGGGTCTTATGGAGGCATTTTCTCAACTGAGGTTCCCTCCTCTCAGATGACTATAGCTGTGCCATAGTGACATAAAACAGGACAACATTCACGAGCCTGTCCCACCTGCATGCTAGAATACTGACTGGCTTGGTCTTGCGCAGGTCTTGTGTAGGCAACCACAGATGTGAGTTCATGAGTCCAGCGGTCCTGTCATGTCCAGAGGATGTACTGAGCACTCAGTTATTCTCTGCCCTTTGACCAGTTGTGAGTTTCTGTGGAAACCGCTGGCCACAGCACAAAGAAACCTCCATAATGGGGTCTGGGAACTGCACTAGCTTTTGAGTAAAGAGGACTTTAGAGAGCAGTGTGATACTATGTCCATTCTGCAGAATGACTGTAGTAGGTCCACCCCAGGAGGTCCCACCTCTTAAAGATTCCATTGCTAGGGATCAAGACTATTTACCACATTTGCGGGCTTTAGGGGACATTTACGATACAAACTATAATCACAGGTTCTGTTTTTACTACAAAAGTAAGAAATTATTTGAAAAGGAGAAAATTTTCTTTCTATCATTTTTGCATTTTTAGAAAGTTTTTTTTTTCTTGGTCTTAGTCTTAAAGTTCTCTCTCTCTCTCTCTCTCTCTCTCTCTCTCCACCCTACCCCTCCACGCTTACATATGCACCTTCCATTGGAGCCCACAGATTCTTCACACCAGCCCACACTGAATTGAAGACTTGTCAGCACATTTGCTATCCCAGAAGGGACCTCAGTGTCCATTTATGTCTTCTTTCTCCTCTGATCTATTTGCTTGTTACTGCATAAAAGAGATGGTAACAAACAGCCACAGGACCTAGAGACAAAACAGAAAATTAGTCACATTTGCTGCTGCTTCTCATGACTCTTAGCCTCCTATAAGACCTTTGTTAATGTGGCCAGAGTGGGGGTGGAGGAAAACATCCTAGAGGTTAGCTTAAAATTCACTCCATGTGCAGCCTTGGAAATCTTAGGTGCAGGTATAGTTTGAAGATGGTGGTGTGGTAGACATCATTGGCATCATTGTGAGATGTCACATTGTAATCGAGTTCCTGTATCACATACGTGGCTTTTAATATTTTTGTCCTCTTCATCCCTCATTAGTTGTAATTCATATATTTAAGAAATACTGCTTTCTGACTAGAATCCTAAAAAAATCACATTATTGGTTAACCTCCACTATAATGAGTTATAGTGTCCCCAGGGAATTTGGGGAATATTACTTCCCTTTGCTAGACTCTGATTTAACTTAGCATAAAGGAAAAAAAGGAGGAGATATATCCAAAGCCCTCTTCATCCAAAATCCAAAACTTATCCAGGGTTACTAATAATATACATAATCAATATACATTTACAACAATCATTCTACATGAATTTACACCTTAAGAAAAAGTGATGTATATTTGCAATGCAAAATGTTATATATGTAAGAGGATGTCATAATGAAACCCAATATTTTGTATGTTAAATTAAAACATTAACAAAAAGAGAAAGGGAAAAGAAGGGAAATTCCAAATGGTGGTGGAGCTATGGAGTTACTAGAACTCAAACACTGCTAAGTTTAAATGCTGAAACCACCTGGAAAGCTGTGTGCCACTGTCCAAAGAGGAATATACATATTAGATATTGGCCTAAAGAAATGAATATAAAAGTCCACACAAAGTCATACGTCAATGTTCACAGCCACATAATTTAAAATAAGTCTATAAACGAACCAAATACTCATCAACATGTCTGGATAAACAAGTATTCCTGTGTCCATATGACAGATTACTACTTAGCCAAAATGAAGAAAGGCTATGGGACAGTAGGGGTGTAGACAGACATCTGATCCATTCACCACACGGGTGAATTTTAAAAGCACTGTATTTTTAAAATATGTCATTGCAGTAACCAAATGCCTGACAAAAAAGAAACTTAAGAGAGAAAAGGCTTAGACTGGCTCATGATTTAGGAGCTACAAAGAGGGTGGTAGAAGCAGCTCATGGCTATGGCAAAGAGAAGTTGTGGTAGCTAACTGTGCTAGCAGTCTGGAAGCAAAGAGCAATGAACACCAGAGCTCTTTGGGCTTTTTCTTTTCTTCCTCTTTAATTCAGCCTGGGACCCCAGCTCATAGAATGCTGCTCCCCACATTCAGGACGAGTCTCCTCAGCTACACTTCTCTGGGAACACCCTTAACGATTCTCCTGCAGGTGTGTCTCCTAGGCGACTCTAAATCCAGTCACACTGACAATGAAGACTAGCCATCTCTATCATTGCACCATTCAGCGATGGATGAGAGAAACCAGAAGCAGAAATGTCCACACTGCAGGATAGTATCTCTTCAGAATTCCAGAAAATGCAAATCAAGTCAACAGTGACAGAAGACAGGTCAACCATTGCCTGAGGCTAGAGAGAAGAGGAGGGACAGAAGGAAACGTTCTGGGG
Organism: Peromyscus maniculatus bairdii; assembly: GCF_049852395.1. Classification (NCBI taxonomy): domain Eukaryota; kingdom Metazoa; phylum Chordata; class Mammalia; order Rodentia; family Cricetidae; genus Peromyscus; species Peromyscus maniculatus. The sequence goes on along the minus strand of NC_134868.1, from coordinate 27,765,485 downwards.
CAATGAAAATGTTCTACATCTTAATTGGAGCAGTGACTTCATAGGCTTCTGCTAACATGAAAGCATAGCTCATTGTTCCCTTTGGATAAATTGAATAGTACTCTCTAAGTGGATGCTTTTTACTGTATATCAATTTTACCTCAGTAAAACGGAATGCAAAATATCAGTTAAGCTTTAAGTGAGTGTTTATATTTGGGCAACATTCTTTTCTTTATGAGAGGACTCATTCACCATAGAATCTCTTACGTCTCTGGAACATTTTAAATACCCTTTACTTCACATGAGTCAAACAGAAGGTCTCAGCAATGCTTCACTGTTACAGTTACTTGCAAATCACCAGAGCCCAAGTTAACCCAACAGGCGTGTTTTGAGATAGTGTTTGATGTTTAATTTCTATCATTAATACCCTTGCTTGGTATGCCCCACTAACCAGCCTCCGCCCTGGCTTCAAACGCTCTTCTTTAATCAGCTAACATAGACCCCATCGAGAGGCCCCTGCTTTAGAAAGTTTATGTCACTTTCAAGGATGCAGATAGAACCGCTATTTTACATTGCCGGAGGTTGTTTTCCATCCCAAAGCTGTCTGGCAACTGTCTGGGTCAACTCCTCTCTGGTAATGGAATGCTTTATTCCCAGCATCTCTCCCCCAGTTCTGAGGAGCAGGCTCCAGCAAACACTCTGATGTTGATGCAGGGGAGAGGCATGGCCACCTGTGAAGGCTCAGCACCAGAAAGGGTTCTGTCTCAGGGCAGAAACTGAACACTGTGTTCAGTGTTCGGGATCTGCACACTTGAATTTGATTCTCAGAGCAGCAGGTCCATGCCTAGGGAGACGATGACTAAAGGTTCCAGGAATGTGTCACTCCACCCTAGAGTTGGGAATGAGACAGAACTCTGCTATCAAAGTGATGCCAGCGTGGAACGCTCTAGAATGATACCACTTGGTTAACAAGGTTTCGTGGATGCTACAGAAGTGTACAACCCAGAAAGAGAAACAAATAGAATCCCATTAGAGGACTCAGAGTAGAAATAGTTACGATATAAGTAAATGGCACGTGTATGATATCCAATCCTTAGCATATGGATCTAGTTCCAATCCCTCACTCTTCTCCTCTCATCAGGACATGGAAGAATTCTGAGTCCTGCACACTTCGGGGGATGGACATAGATGTGACCCTCCATCACCATGTCTGTGTCCATTTCACCCACTGAAGCTCCTGAGTGCTGCCTTAGCCCACGTTTAATCTTACAAGGATGAACATTCAAAGAAGCAGAGGAGGACCCCGAAGGAAAGAGGTTAGGGTCTCAACCTTTTTGCTGAAGGATATCAACCATATCTTATGGAATAGGAGAGCCATGTGTGAGACAACAAGAACATTGAACATAACGAGGGGAAGGGGAGTCCAGAGTGTAGATGGAAACACCACGGTAGGACCTAGGCAGTGTTTGAAATTGCTGGTCCTGCAGTCCTTATGGACTCACTGCTGACACACTGCTCACCCAAAGACTTTGTCATATTAAAAAGATAATGGCTCCATACAAGAATGGAAAGGATGGGTCACCAAGAACTGTGACATCAAGAGATGCTCAGAGCTCATAGAGTTGCGTTGTGGAGTATTCTTGGCTGAACAGGAACATGAGAGTAGAAAGTCTAGTCATTCTCTTTGGCCGTCTCAGGAAGGCTGAGATGCTGTGGCCTATGAAACTTGACTATGCCTTGTCCAGCCTTAGGACCACAGTACTGACTCTAGCTCGGAGGCTTCCTTTTCCCAAAGAGTGCTAAGCACCTACCTGCCGGGCTGGCATCATCACCTACGTGCCTGTATACAGAACAGAAGCAGGAAAGCCCCCACCATTTATATGCGGCAGTCTTAAGGCTGAAGAGATGAAGACATATCAGTGCTAGTGTGGTGAGAATCAGTGCTGAAGGACAGACTCGGGCCCTATGTGAAAGCAGTATTCAAAAGCTTACAACTAGCCCTTCCACATATCCCTCTATCACAGAGGCACGGAGATTTCTCCACCGTTTGCCCACAACAGAATGCTCACGCCAGGAAAGAGAACCTTGGTCAGGGCAGAGAAACAGCCGTTTCTTTGTTTACCATCAACATTAGTTCTTCTAAGTGAAAACTCAAGTATAAAAGATCAGGTTTCAACATAGACCTTGAAGTGTATGATTTTAGTTTTGAGTTATTCCCAAGTACAATCTGTACTTCGTTGGCCAAGTTGTGGGAGATAGAGGAAGAATGCATGTCCCTTCCAGTTTGGGAAAGAATGTGTACTTTGCATGCATTATTCTTCCTTATCATGTTGCTCAATTCAAGGCCTTTTGCTCAGGAACCACAAGATGGGTTTAAATAAAACAAAAGGAAAATTGGGTTCCATCTCTCAGTGCACTATAACACAACCCAAATTGGATGTCTTGGAGTTGCCCAGTTTCTCCACTTACAATTAATATTGTTTATGACACCCAGTCTGAGACAGTATTTGTTTAACTTTTCATTTCCTGCAAAGCAATTCATCTTCCAGCTTTTCCATACACAATGAAAAATTCCATAGTGAGCCAAAGAAGGAAGGAAGCAGGGAGAGAAGGACAAAGGGGGGGGGGGAATGGAGGAAGGGAGGAAGGGAGGGAGGGAGGGAGGGAAGATGCTCCTTTGCTTAATTTTAAAGTACAATATATTATAGACTTATCTCCTTTCATCTGGATGCTCCATCTTCTTTAAAAAAAAAAAAATCCAACTTCCAAGTAACGGTAGTTTTTGGCCATATCATCATTCTTTTGTTCAAACCCAAATGTAGTGCTGATATTTACATCATAAATAACTAAAAGGAAACTGCCATAGGGTACTTTTGTTCCTTTTCATTAGAATGGTCTTCTTTTCTTAGGTCAGGAGAAAAGCTTCTAAAGTTTCTATTTTTTTTTTTCCACAAAATACAGTACTCAAGGGCACTATGCCTACAGCTAATGAACACACAGCTCAGAGAAGGACTGATAAAGACAATTCTGTACTTCCTTCTGGAGAACAGCCAGGAAGCAGCTGCTATGGAACCGTGTTGGTTTTTTTTCTCATCACATTGCTCTCGTTTCTCCAAGTAGGATCTTAGTCGGGGAAGCTGGCTGTCCAACCACATGCACATTAGTCACCTGTCTGACTCCAAGTCTGTCCACTGCAGAATGGGGTTTCTACAGGACTTCCTATCTGGAGCTACCACATAGGAGCCCAGGAAACAGCAGCTGGTGGCAGTGGTGGCAGTCATGAGCCAAGGGTGGCTTTAAACTCCCAGCTTAACAACAAATAAGTGTTGAGTAGATGTCAGGTAAACGATACTCAGCCGATTCACAGATACATTTGAATGGTTGTTCACACTAGCAGAGCACAGGACAGAAGTAACTGTATTTGGTTACAGGAAGTAAGTCTTCGCGAGATTATTCCAATGCTATTGAACTACAAGGAATGTGACCACCTGCTTTCAGAACTGTTTAAGTGGAGTGGATCCGTACTGGAAAGAAACTTCCAAAAGGTTCAGCATCATCTATAAACCATGTAGAATGAACACGTAGAATCTTGGTTAAGACCAAAGCACCAAGTTCAGAGTTACAAATAACCAAGGCCCCAGCATCACTTGATGAGATCATCTAAGGAAGTACCTAACACTGTCTGAGTTAGTTTCTGCTTTAATAAAATGGAGATTTAAATACATCCCTCACAGCTTTAGGGAGAGTAGTAAGTGAGTTAATGTGCATCTGCACAGTTTAGAAATATAACTGGGATACAATGAGCCCACAGTAAACATTAACACTTGAAGTTCAACTAAATTTTACTGAGTTTCCAGTAGCCATCAGGCCCTGTACTGATCACTGCAAACACAAAAATCAAGAAAAGAAGAGGGAAAAAATTAACATTTGAGTTTTTATGGACCCATCACTATGACCCATGCTCTTCATACATGATATGATTTTAGTTTTTAATCAGAAACTTTATTGGGTATGTATTATTAACTGTTATAGCTGAAGTGTGTGGGGCAAAAGAGAGTAAGGTCTCTGAGAGAGTGAAAGATGTAATGGGGATTCAAGCTATGACTGATCTCATTCCAGATTCTGTGGCATCGAAAATGTCAGAGGTGACCTTGTAACATGACATAGTCGTCTACAAGTACAATAGCAGCATTCACACCTACCCTGGGATGCAGTAAGTGAAAGCCCTGGACCTCAGGTTAGACATGACTACATAGATCGGGGGTTCACAACCTCCCTAACGCTGCGACCTTTTAATACAGTTCCTCATGTTGTGGTGACCCCCAACCATACAATTATTTTCATTGCTACTTCATAACTGTAAGTTTGCTACTATTATGAATTATAATATCTGATATGCAGGTATGCTGATATGCGCCCTCTGTAAAAGGGCTGTTTGCCCCCCACTCCCACCCCCACCCCACCCCACCCCGAAAGAGGTCGCAACCCACAGATTGAGAACCACTGGCACGGAGAATCAGCAAAAATTAACTAAGAAGGCAGTCTCTGTAATGATAACATGGTTAAGACTAACAGTCCTTTCCCACAAAGCATATTACTACTTTGCTGGGGCCCCATCCGTGCATACAATGCCAGCAGGTTCTACTTGTTAAACACCGGGGCCTCTTTGCAGCTGGCCAAACCTGTGTCTACTGTTCGTTTGAGCTTTGCTGCTTCTTCAAGGCCTCTCTGCCGTCCTCTTGCTCAGTGGTCCCCTATGTTACCATATTCTATCAGCTCTCATGGTGCGCAAATTGCTCCACACGACTTTTTACAAGCCTGTTTCATCACTTCCATCTGCTGAGGGACATTTGTTTGCCTCAAGATCTCTTAGCCCTCCCTCTACTCCAGGCAAAAAGTATCCATGTGCTTCAATTAATTCTTGTTACCAGGCGACTTTCTACAGACCACATTGTTAAATTAAAGGCTGTCTTCTCTCTCTCTCTCTCTCTCTCTCTCTCTCTCTCTCTCTCTCTCTCTCTCTCTCTCTCTCTCTCTCTCTCTCTGTGTGTGTGTGTGCATGTGCATTACATGCCTGTGTGTGTGTCCCTCTGTCTATCTCTGTGTGTTTTTGGTCTCTCTCTCTTTCTCTCTCCCTCTCTCTAAATATAATCATTATTCTTATTCATTTCTAATGTCTAGTCCAAGGCCTAATGCTTAATCATTTGACTCATAAACTCATTTAAATCCCTCCACTACATAGATCTACCCAACCCATTCAATATTTTCTTCCAATACTCCTAAAAAGAAAATTTCATAATAGTCCTCTCACTACTCAGCCCTCCTTTAAGTATTCATCCCAACTTTAAGTTCCCACTGCTTTTCCAATTTCCCTTTCATTTATGAAAGATGCTTTTACTGTTGCTATTATCCACAAGCTTTGCTATTCAAATCAAACCTTTCTTTGCTACCAAAAAAAATCCAATATTTTGTTTATGATATGAAAAATATTGAGGTATCCTTTTCTAAATATTTACATTGCTATTTTTCAGAATTGCTTTAGCTTTTAGAACCTCAGTTTACTCTTGAATTGCCCTCTGTTATTTTATAAAAGCATACCCTGGCTTCTCAAAGGCACAGGATAAGCTTATTAGACAAATAAGATGCTAATGGGGTGGTTCCCTTTGATAAGTTAATGGGACCTTGAGATGGATGTTATACAAAATATTTCTAGTAACAATATTATGTCTAACTAGCACCAGCATGCATAGCCATGGAGTTTTATGAGGAACTAACCTGGATCTGACCTTTTCCATGTACAAATGTGTTCCAGGGATATGATGCCACATCTTACCCTCATGGCTACAAAAGTGCCATGTGATGGTTTGAATAGGTATGGCCCTCATAGACTCATGTGTTTCAATGCTTAGCCCCTTGAGAGTGTCACTATTAGGGAGGTGTGGCCTTGTTGGAGTAGGTGTGGCACTGTGGAAGGAAGTGTGTCACTGTGGGGGTGGGCTTTATGGTCTCATATGCTCAAGCTATGCCCAGTGTGGCACACAGTCTCCTTCCACTTCCTGCAGATCAACATGGAGAACTCCCAGCTCCTTCTCCAGCACTGGGTCTTGCTGCATGCCACCACGAAGATAATGCACTAAACCTCTAGAACTGTAAGCCAGCCCCAATTAAATGTTTTCCTTTATAAGAGTTGTTGTGGTCATGGTGTCTCTTCACAGCAATAGAAACCCTAACTAAAACATGCCCTGATTAGAATTTCTGGGATTGAAAAGGTTTTGCTTTTTCAAAAATAGTATTTTTTTTACTTTAATTTTATCTTTATGTGCTTCTTATCTGCATGTATGTCTGTGTACCACTTGTGTGCCTAGCATCCTCAGAGGTCAGAAGAGGGTATTGAATTCCCTGGAACTAGAGTCACAGACAATTATGTACTGCCATGTGGGGGCTAGGAATCAAATACAGATCTCTGGAAGCGGAGCCAGTGCTCTTAACTGTTGAATCATATCTCCAGGCCCCTAAGAAAAATCATGTTTTATCCTTTGAAAGCCTCTTCCATATACAGAATGTACATTGGTCATATCCATCCACTACTACCTCCCCCCAACTCATCCTAATTCTTCTCATTCCATCTCCCTCCCAATCTCAAATCTTTTTATTTTTTTCTTTGTTACCAATAACCCCTGAGTCCACTAAGTGCTAGCTTGATGCTCATGGGCACATACCCACTCACGAGGACATGAGCAACCTACCATCAACCAAGTCCCTGAAGAAGAGTAACTCTCCTCCCTCAGCAGCAATCAACTGCCAATACCTTCTCAGAAGAAAGTGAGGCTTCAGCCCATGCTTACTGGAATTTGTTGTGCTTGAGACAGTGTCTTTCTGTGTAATCCCAGATGGCCTGGAACTCGCTCTGTAGACCAGGCTGGCCTTGAACTCACAGAGATCCGCCTGCCTCTGCCTCCAGAGTGCTGGGATTAAAGGTGTGCGCCATCGCTGCCCAGCTGCTTTTACTATTTTTTAAAGAATAAAGCAAATACTAGTAAGATGATATGCTTGATTATTTTTACATAAAAATTTAAATGCCAGCTGAACATTTGACCCTGCAGGATGTAGGGCTTCAGCATTTCTCAACACTGAACATTGTTTGGGTTTTATAATCATTAATGTTGAGAAAAAAATCACTTCCCATAAATATGTAGTATCAAATAGTAGAAATATTTTAGTGGCCATTTCAGATATTGCTTGGAATTCTGTGTTGACCTCAAACAAAAATTCACCTCATGATTTAATGGCCTTTTATGAAACTCAAGTCAGCAACTCAAATGGCAATTTTTAAAATCAAACTTTCTAATACAATATAACCCAAGTATATACAGATGTAATACACCCTGAGGAATGATGGTTAAAAAAAAATATTAAAATGCTTTTATTTTCTATAATTAATCCATCATGTTTCTACAAAAGTGAAAAGCTTTTGCATGCACAGTAAAAGCAGTCAATTCATAACCCATACTAGTCTCAAATCTCAGCCTAAACGTTTCAGTCAGCAATTGTTGGGGTAGCATCACGTATTGTACAAAGTGTCTGTGTGCTATGTGTTCAGAACCAAGGCTGCAGTGAGGTCACATGATGCAGCATGGGTGAGCACTACCAGGACCACCTCATGTTCACTGGCCTTTGATTTGTGGTCACTGCAAGTTCAGAAACTTTTCACCATCACCAAATTTTTGCGGCCCCCACATTCAGTGTCACAGCCCCACATGCAGTCATGGCCCACAGATCAAAACTCTGCACTTTGTCACCCGGTGTCCAGAGTCTAGAGATTTCACTGTCGCCCAGAGGGTATAACTCACAAGACATGCACTGCCAACCTTCCTTCTGATCCCTGCCGCTCTGGCAGACTTCCACGCTCTTTCAATCCAAACCATCTCTTCTGGAACAAGTAAAGTTTCATCTTTGCCAGAATAGGTCTTAGCCCTAAACCAAACCAGGCAGCTGTTTGCCAAACTCAGCAGTGATGCTGGATGCTAATGATCAACATGGAGCTAAGGCCCTAGGAATGAATGATGGAATGGAAAGTGATGATGCTTGATTTTCCAGCAACAGTTGTAACGTATTTATAATATAGCATAACATAGGATCTCCCTAGTTGGCTCTGGCCTGCAGGGCATCAATAAAACTTATATTCATTTATTATTCTTCTGCATTTGTGGAAAGAATGTTAATGAAACATTTGCTTTATCAAAGACCCTTGGTATAAAATAAGTTGGACATCTTGAAGTTAAAGAGATCTTAAGCATTATTAAGATATATAGAAGGAAGTTTGGAAGAAAACAGAAGGAATGCATTGTAATTCTCTCTTCATAATTCTCTTTGGAGAAATAATGGTCTTTCTGGATAAACAAGGATGGCCTCAATCAAGACCTTCCTCCTTTAGCCCCATTCCTGACATGGGCCACAGTCTCTCTTAGTAAGTCATTCTCCAAGTGTCTCATCCCCCAAACATTCACATTAAAGCTGAATATCACATCCACACTGTTCAGATTCCATCCTGAGGTTATTCTAACTTCAGATCAAAAGACAGCCACAATTAAAAGAAGAAAACTCCAATGCTGCTTCTACAACCTCAATTTTGTAGGAATTCCAACTCTACTTAAACCCGTATGCAACTTCCCAGGTGAATCTCACATGTACAGCTGCAAGGTTCATACCAACAGTGGCAACATATACCAAGTGATATCTGGATTGCTCAACATTCTCAAAGAATGAATAAATAAAATATATGCATGTTTGATCTATAAATATGTTCATGAATATATATGAGGATATCAATAGATGATAGGGATTTATTATAAAACACTGGTTTGTGTAATAGTGGGAGCTAGCAAGTTCCATGGTTTTCATCTGTGTGCTTGATACACTGGAAAGTCAATAGCATAGCTCAGACTTGAGCACTGAAGAGCTAATGATGAGATTTCAGACCAGAATTGAAGATCTGAGAGTAGATGATAAATGTCCAAGCCTACGCAGTTGGAGTATATCTAACTCTCCTCCAACTTTTTGTTCTAATTTTTAGCCCCTCAATGGACTGCCTGATGGTTATTCACATTGGGAAAGTCATCTATTTTGTTGGACCCACCCCCTCAGATACTAATTTCTTCTAGAAATACCTTTAAAGACATTCCCCAGAGATCATTCTTAATCTGCTATCTAGACATGCTATGGCCCAGTCATGTGGGCACGTATAGTCATGAGTCAAAACCACTGTCATTCCTATTGATATCTACTAAAGCGCTGATACTAACAGTTTCTAGGAAAACAGGCAACCAGACTAAGTCAAGTCCATGCTTTCCCAGCCAGACACCATGCTGTCACTGTTCATGTCTAGCTACTCATGTTGTAAGGCCAATAACGTCCAACAGTTGCTTATGCCATTTTTGAGGGTGCTGTTGGCTAAGGAAGTTGTCCTTTGAAGCCACCACATTTTTTTGTTTTTGTTTCTGTAAAGATTTATTTATTTATTATATGTACAGTGTTCTGTCTACATATATGCTTGCAGGTCAGAAGAGGGCATCAGATGGTTTGTGAGCCACCATGTGGTTGCTGGGTATTGAACTCAGGACCTCTGGAAAAGCAGCCAGTGCTCTTAAGCACTGAGCCATCTCTCCAGCCAAAGCCACCACATTTTTTTACACTATTTTACACAGCAGAATGTGTTTAAACAACACAGAAATTCTCATGGAGTCACTTTTTCTCACTCTTTTATCTCACTTACTGCCTTAGGATTCAGACATGCAATGTCTTGGTTACTCTTTAATGACACCTACCTGCTACACTGATTATTACCTCTCCCATTTATGCCAGTCCACGGACTTGCTACAACCTTTGAGTATATACCCAACCTCTTGTTCTCCCTCCCTTTAGGTCTAGTGTATCCAGAAGAAGTTGCCCATGTAAACACCCTTTATTAAAATATCCATTTAATATATGGTGGACTCACAAGTCCTCCACACGTGCCCAGGCAATCCTCTATCATAGGGCATTCAAGGTGCAAGTGTGAATTTTCCTTCATTGAGAGTATTTGCTCCAAAAGAGAGATCATTTGTAGAAGACAGTAAGAAATGCTCTTTTGTTTATTCATACCGACTGGTAGAGGAACTTAAAAGTACCAAATCTGAGTTGCAAAAGTCATAAGTATTCACCTCAGTTTTGACCTTTGTTCTCCCTGCCCCTTGATGCTCCCCAAAATATCACAATAGCCTTCCTAAGTAAATGGCAATGCCTAAATCATCAAGGTATTGTAAGGCCAGAGGGCCTCTTCCATCCTTGTCAAGGGAAGTGTTAAAGAGAAGTTGCCTTTTATACAACATACCACGGCCTTCTTAAATAAATTATACAACACACCATAACCTTCTTTAAATAAATTAAAGTATGTTCACTATCCCAAAAGGGCCCATCAAGACCTTAATGAAAGATATAAAATAATAATAAAAGAAGTTCCATGTTGGATTTCATGACGGGGTATAACAACACAGAAATCTCAGGTCTCTCTTAAACAACTTTTAGTCGTGATATTGTTTCTAATGTGAGGGCCACAGGGGAATGGCAGCAAGAACAGCTGGATGACAAAGCAGTATTAAAGATCCTGGGGATGGAGGGGGTATTATTCTGTGTTTTCTTTTTTGTTTGTTTTCCATTGTGATGTGTTTGTGAAGTATTTTTTATTGGAACATGTTCATGGTACATAGTGCTGGGTTCTATAAGGACTGTGGCTTCCAATTTAAATTGCTTTATAAAATGAAGTTGGAAATTACCACGACTGTAGAAATGCCTACCAAGTTTCCTACCAACCCTTCAAGTCAATCACCATTTTATCTACCTTCAAAATTAATTAGCTCAGGACCCTGGACCATGAGGACCTGTGGGTGTCTTTTGTAGCTCTGGCAGGTAAAAGACACCCACAGGGCAACCTGGGTCACCATGGTGCAGGCCACCTGAAGGCATCCACAGGCTCATTGATGCTATGTGGCTCAAGACAGCAACAGACACCCACAGGGCAGTCTGGGCCCTCATGATCTGGGCTGCTTGAAGGTATCCACGGCCTTCCCAGGGGTGCCATTATGATGAGCAAGTATATGGTGGTGAAATGGAAGAGAAAGAGACATGGAGTGGTTCCTGTGCTGTGGTAAGAGGCTCATGTTGGCAGCCTGCTTGCCGCCCTAGACCAGCCTGACATTTGGGCTTGGGCTGCTGCCTAGGGCCATGTTTGGGTCTGTGGTCCTACCGTAGCTGGAGTCTGTGTTGACATCCATGGCCCATATTGCCACCAAGGCCACGGGGATGCTAGGGGTCTGGGCCTCCATCTTTAGCCATTTTGGTATCCAAGGGCCATACTGCCACTGGGCCCATGTTGATCTTGAATGGCCTGTGCTGCCCCTGGGGGGACATGATGATATCTGTGGGAGCCCACAGAGGTTTCCTAGTGAGATCTGAGCTTGCTTTTCCCAGCAGGGCTGCATAAGAGGATGATTGGACCTCAGGCCTGGGTACCAGGTGTTTGGAAGGGTCTACACTTGGCTGTATCTAGCAAGGGGGAGATCTTTTGCCTTGCCCCGTGGCAAGTTCTGGGTATTGACCCAGGTCCTCCTGAAGCTATCCTGTTTCTGCCTTTCTTCCTCTCATCAGCCAGGCCCATTATTTTATCTACAAGTTCTTTATTTCCTCTCTCCTCCTCATAGGAACCCTGTAAAAAGTGGGGGCCGGTTCCCCACAGACATCCACCCCCAGGACTGAGCTGCTGTGGAGAGCCATGTCTGGGTCCGTGGCCCTTCAGACAACCAGGGTCTGGTCAGAGTTTATGTTGGTGTCCTGGGGCCATGCTAATCTGGATGGCCTGTGCTGCCACGGGGGCCATTGTGATGTCTCCGGTCTTTACAACATATTAATAAAATATTCCACCACATTAGAGATGTGGACTGATGGCCTTTACCCACCAATAGGCAATAGGAAGAGAGAGTAAGGGTTGGGTGAGGGTCAAAGACTGTTATGACAGACAAGCATCCCTACATGAAAACAGGAAGGGGAAAGACTGAGTAAATGTTCCTCTCTAATACCACCCTGTTCATTTCTTATATTCCCATACTAGTCTCTTAACTAATCTTCATATGTTCACTACAGTTATGTTCCCACAGCAGCCAAACAACTATTATTATTACCGTCAAATATACATCATAATATTATGGATGGAATTGTTCACTTCTAAAATGTATACATCGAAGGGCTACCCCTACCCCACCCCAGTGTGGCTACATTTGGACTATGGAAGTAAAACGTTAAATAAAATCACAGACTTGGGCCTCTGATTCAGTAGAATTAATACCCTTTAAGAAGAAACATGGAGGAATTTGATTTTATTGTTCTCCTCTCCTCCTCTCCCCTCTCTTCTCTTCCCCCTCCCCTCTTCTTCCTCTTCTCTTCTCTTCTTTCTTGTCTCCCTCCATCCCGCTCATCTGTCCCTGTTACACACACCGAGGAAAGACCAAGTGAGCACACACCAGGAAGGCTGCTGTGTACAACCAAGTCAAGAGCCCTCACCAGAGATCAACCCTGTGGTCCCCACCTCCAGCTTAGACTTCCCAGTCTCTGGAGTTGGGAGATAATGTATTTCTGTTGTTTAAGCCTCCTGCTTTGTTGTGAAAGCCTGAGCTAACGAAAACAAATACCATAAAATTTACCACTAACGCCATTTTACAGAAGTGTTCAACTCAGTGCCGTTACATTCATGCACAGTTTTTTACAGTCATCACCACCATCTAGTTCCAGAACCTTTTATCACCCTATAAGAAAACTCCTACATCCATTGGACAGTCATTCTCCATTTTCTATACCCCACCCCCATCCCTTGGTAACTACTGATGCTTTCTAGTCCTATGGATTTGACTATTGTAGGTATTCATATAAAGCCTGAGGCCTTTAAGTCTGCTTGAGCTTTGCTTGCTTGCTTGCCTGCCTGCCTGTCTGCCTGCTTGCTTGCTTGTTTTTTGAGAAAGGGGTGGGCTTAGTCTACCACACTGCTGGTAGACAGGCATGGGCAGGCTAGGACTCTCTACCCTTGGCTAGACAGCCCATTCTGGCCTTTTACTTACAATCTCCTACCTTGGCACCTCTGAGTGCTAGGATTACAGGAGTATGCCACCATAACTGTCTGTCTGTCTTCTTTCAGAGACTATGGTGTTTTCATATGCTGACTCTGTGAGGTGACTTTTGTTCTGTGAGGAACTGCCAGACTGTTCCACAGCAACTAAATTCCCACTGTCATTATTCTGGTCTTTCCGTTTCTCCACATCCTGACACTTGTCATTCTACAATAATCTTTTGAAAGTGCAAACCCAGGCAGACATATCCCTCCCCCTTTTAGATTAAAAAGAAACCCCTTTGCCATGCCTACAAGGCCTAACATTCTTTGGCTACCTTCTCAACCCTATCCACTAGCACTCCTACCCTCCTTCTCTGAGAAGCAGTGTACAGGTCATCCACTAGTGCTTGTAAAATGTCCAAGGCACTCTAATTACACAGAGATCTCATACCTGCTATTCCCTTGGACCCCAGGCTTGTCTCCTGCTAGCAAAGATCTCTGTTAAAACAGACATGCTTGGGAGAATCTTCCAGGGAATACTGTAGAAAGAAAGGGCCTAGAGAGTCACACATGTACCCTTTAATACCCGTAATCTCATCACTCAAACTCATTGCCTTCATAACCTTCAGATCTAAACCTCGTCGTATACTCACGTACTGTCTTTGTCTACTAGAACGTGAGCTTCATGAATGCGGAACATATGTCATGTTCATGTTCACTGCTACGTCTCCAGTCACTAAAGAGTGTCTGGAGCAGAATAAACACTCCACAACATTCATCATTCATGATCAATGACTTAATAAGTGAATGAACAAAAGAATTCCAGACCAAAGAAGATTGTGGGTCAAGAATGTAAATACTAAGTTCCATTAAGCACCAGATGTGTTTTGTTTTGAGTCAGGGTCTCATTGTAGAACTCACTATAGCAGCCAGTCTGACTTCAAACTCATAGTGATCCCCGCTCAGTCTCCTGAGTACTGGAATTATAGGCATGAGACACCATACATGCTAAGCACAGGGTATTGTAGATGGTGGGACTTTATTCAGGGAGTGGTGAGAGCAAGAAATGGGTAACAGGCTTGAGACGGAGCTTCAAGTTCTTGTGAGCTTAGCTAAGGGCGTTTCTGTTCATCTTGAAAGCTACAGTCCTGCCACCAGCCCCTGGAGAATTCTAAACAAATACGTAGTTACACACCTTATGAAATAGTACAGTGGCAGCTATGTTCAGACTAAAGCCAAAATCAGAGAGAGATGTGAAAAAACTGTGAACACCGGAGAAGAAAGAGGAGGGCTTAGATGCAGAGCTGATTGTGCAACAAAATGATCCCTGGTGCTTGCTGACCCATAACATATTCCAGATGTGCTTGGTGACCTATCACATGCTCCAGATGTGCTTGTTGACCTATCACATGTTCCAGGTGTGCTTGGTGACCTGTCACATGCTCCAGATGTGCTTGTTGACCTATCACATGTTCCAGGTGTGCTTGGTGACCTGTCACATGCTCCAGATGTGCTTGGTGACCTAGCACATGTTCCAGGTGTGCTTGTTGACCTGTCACATGTTCAAAGTGAGGAAGATATGGAGTAAAAATCTGCACTAAGGTCTGAGCCCTGTCAAATAATAGTGTTGCTGCTCACCAGAAGAGGGGAGAAGAGGGGAAGGAAGGAGATTTGGATTCTAGAAAAGCTTGCTTTGAGTTTTCATGATATTAAAAGTCAAGTAGATACTTCGATAGATGAACCTCAAATCCAGTCAAAGGGGAGAAAAAAATGGGGAAGAAAGAAGAGAAGGGAAGGGATAGGAGAAGAGGAGGAGAGGAAGGCAGAGGGGAGAAGAAAAGAGTGGAGGGAACAGAGGGGAGGGGAGGGGAGGGAGGGGGGAGGGAGGGAGGGAGGGAGGGAGGGAGGGAGGGAGGGAGGGAGGGAGGGAGGGAGGGAGGGAACGAGATGGGACGGGACGGGAGAACTCAATTGGAGAACCAGGCTTTATTTTCAAGGGGGAAGTCCATGGATTTTGAAGAAATTGCCAGTGAGAGTTCAAGCCATGATATGAACGTGGGAACAGAGAAGGTAAATGCACAAGTACCAAAGAAGCAGCTGGAGATAAATGTCAAAAAGGAACAATCTAGAGCATCCTGGTGGACCCGGACTCCAGAGGTGGGTGTGTTCAACAGGACACCTAAGCCCGGAAGCCTTCACTGACTTTGACTTCACTTTGTATCATGAATGTCTAATATGCTTCTAAACTTCAGGGATGAGCACACAGAGAGAAGACAGTCCCTCCAACTATGACCAGGATATACACCTAAAAAGTCCATTTCCTGCCCTCCCCCCATACCATCAGAAAACCAGGGAAATCAGAGCGGAAGCTCCACCTTCCTTCCTAACCTGTCTGTGTTTCACGAGACGTTGAGGCACATTTCTTCTAGGCTAGCAGTAAATTTCCCATGGAATTTACATGTGTACTGCCTAAAGTAGTTCGAGTTACTATACCCATTTTTCATCTTCACTTAAGGGACTTTTTCAAAAATAGAACCAGACACCACTTAGTGGTGTCTCTCGGCTTCACTGACATATCTGGTACAGAACACACATGCTTGATTTGTCCCGAGGCCAGCGTGGGTCTGGGGGAGGGACACAGGTGGAAATGCTCAGGGAGCAAGCGGGCCAAGGGCTG
Source organism: Peromyscus maniculatus bairdii (assembly GCF_049852395.1). NCBI lineage: Eukaryota > Metazoa > Chordata > Mammalia > Rodentia > Cricetidae > Peromyscus > Peromyscus maniculatus. Next base: position 27,749,697 of record NC_134868.1, on the reverse strand, counting down.
CGAGAGATGAAATGCGAGCATGCATGCTTCCCTAACCAAGGCCAGGCATGCAGCCATCGACAGCCCGAGCTCCCTGTAGAATTCCCCGGGGTTTTCTGTCCACTCTGCTCTCATTTGAACTGTTTTTATAGCCATGATAAACGGACTCCAAATAGAAATGCTTCAGAACACATGGTCTCTGTTGCTGGAGTAGGTTCAGATGTGTTTCTGTTGTAAATACGCACCCTGGTTCTTCTGATTGTTCTCTGGGGTCATTAAAAGCCCATGAAGGAACATGGAGAGTTAAAGGCTGATTAACCTCAGCGAGTGAAACACCATGCAATGGAAGATCAGGTATGTTCAAATTGTCTAAAGCCCATTCTGGCAGGAATTGCCAGGCTCCTACCCACAGAATTCACAGGCTTCACTGTGTGATACATCAATAATCAGAGAGTCCTCCTCCAGGGTTTTGTCGCCTACCTTCTGCCCTGGGGAAAATAAGACTTCAATGGGATCAATCAGTCTTTCATGAATTCAAACCATTACACCAAATGCTAATGAAGATTAGAGGAATCTAGGATCAATGATCCAGGGCCTTATGTACTCTCAAGACACAATATGAGGAGATCTAAGAAAATGGACATGGCAGACAGCTGCAGAGCCATGCTGGAATCCAGCTGGACAGGAATCCCTGACCTTCCCATAGTCCCTGTGCCCTAGGATTGTAATACTGGTTTTGCAGAACTGTTTTAAGAATTAGATGAAGGCCATGCTCACTGCTTAGCACTTTGTCCAACAGTTCACTGTAGCTCTCCTAATCTAGTCTACTATCACAGAACCAGAACAGATACTCAGCAATACTATTACTAATAATAATAATAAGCATTTCTCAAACCGCTGATGGTAGGAAATGAAATACTCTCTTTCAACTTGAAATCCAGCCTGAGGATAATCCAGTAAAGATCAAAACAGAAACGCCCCTGGTAATCTCCTTTAGTGGGAAAATAGGCTTTAAAATTTAATTTCTATTTTTTCTCCCTTTCTCTCTGTCCTTCAGTCTCTTTCTCGCTATATTTTTGTTATCATTCTCTCTCTCTCTCTCTCTCTCTCTCTCTCTCTCTCTCTCTCTCTCTCACATACACACACACACACACACACACACACACACATATACAAACACCTTTCTTCACAACTGCGCACTCAGCAAGTGAGCTGGCATTAACGCGGCAGCAACAGGATCTGGTGGGCAGAGGAGGGCCCTGCTCACACCACAAAGCTCTAATTCATGTTCCCCAGCATTCTAATTCCCTTGATTGTCATTCGCTAATTCAGAACAAACATGAGAAAACTCAGCGACCGACCGACCGTTCAGAGCAAACTACCAAATGAACTTGAGCTGAACCATCCCATCGTCTCAAGGAGCGAGAGGACATGGGAAAGAAATAATACAGGCTCCTGCCAAGACGGAGGGCGGACAAAGCCTGGATTTCAGTGTGGCTAATTCCCTAGGAGAGATTTCACAAGGGCCCAAATCTTCCAAAGCATGAAAATCACATGGGCTTTTACCAAAGAGGAAGTCAGACACAATGCAGGGAAGGGCTTGGGAGCATTGGCTGGCAGCCCAGGCCCCTGAATGTGTTGGTTTGTCCAGCCAGCCCAGCAAGTACATGCAAATGCAGCCCCAGAGCTAAGTGGAGCGGAGGGAGGTGAAGCCATAAACAATAGGGGGAGTGGCGATTCTCAAGGAAGGTGTTCCTTAGCGGCCCATTGTTGAAGACGGAGGTGAAAAGGAAGTATTGGCTACCCACTCCAACACATCTCAGATCCAAAAGCTGTTTCCACCTAATCACCAACAAACAGCCCAGTGCCCAGCTCAGGGCTGTCGGTATGGTAGATTTTTAAAGAACACAGCCCTTCCCTGAAAGGCAGCCCAATATCTGATAGGGAATGTAAAAATCACCACCAGGAAAAGGCATCCTAATAGAAATATGTGCCTCTCAAAATTCAGATCCATGTTCTGTTCACTATTTAGTCTCCAGTGCCTACCACCCATTGCCAGTTATTTGGCTAAATGGAAGGCAAGTTAAATTCAAAATATTGACCATATATTATAGCTGAGGTCTGAGCATATAGATCATTGGTATAACACTTCCCTGGCATGTGTGAAGGCCTGGGTTTGACTCCCTAGAATCCCACGAAAAATAATAAAATAAAAGCTAAATAAGGAGAAAGGTTAATGTAGAAACAGATGGTCAACTGAGTTTTCCCAGAAAATAAAAATAAAAATACAATAGGATGTTATAGACAAAGGAAAATATTCCAGCAAGAAGGAAGAGTATAAGACTGTGTATATAAGTATGCAAGAAATTAGAATCCCATGTGTTGATTTGAGTTACTGTTTCTTAATGTGTGGTCTACAGACCACCCACCATGGATTTTGACTTTACAATTTAATTCAAGTCTCTTGAATGGAGAACCCAGTAATTTACATTTCTAATAAGCGTCTAATCTGTTTTAAGGCATATAAAAATTGATCTGGCTAAGGGGATAAATCAAATTTAAGCGAATGTATACTCTTCCCTAAACAGCAGTCACACACACACACACACACACACACACACACACACACACATACACACACAAAAATAAAACAGTAGGTAGGGGGAGAAGGAAAGAAGGGAGCTAATTTAAGTTCTGTATAGAGGACGTTAGTGAAGGAGTTTGAGTCCACGCCACCTGCTAGTCCACGAAGTGACTGCTGCACTGTGCTGAGACCAAACAGGACATCTGTGGCCTGTGTCAGACAACCGAAATCCCTCTAAGCCATTTGTTAGCAGTTTTACTCTATCCTGGGGGCAATGAAACACTAGTGTAGAGGTTCCTAACCAAGATACTGACTGTCTCTACCTCTCAACCTACCACGTACTCATTGAGGGGAGGGGGATTCCTTTTGACCAGCATCCCAATCGCTGACTTTCCCGCCCCCCCCCCCACCTTTCCTGTTCTTAATAATTCTTGAAAGCATTTCTTACATTCACCTCTCCATCGACTAGCCTTCACACCATGGCCGACTGTCCTCACTGTTCTGCTGACATGGCTCTGAATCCTCCAATGACTTTGTAATTATTGCCAAGTCTGCCAGACATTCTGTGGTGCTTGCCTTCTCTCTTTGAGTGTCCCCCATGTTAGTATGTTAAACCTCATCATCCACGTTCCTCTTATTTTCCCAAACTTTCTATTGTTTCTATTATTCCCCATTTTTAAAATCAATGAACATCTGTTCTTGCCTTTGCATACCTAATTCCTGTGAGCAAATTCATCCAGCATCTGCCACTATTGTCTGGGTACAAAAATTACCCTAATATTGAGAAGCTTAAAAATACCCATTTTATTATGCTCCCACAACACTGTGGGGCAAGAATCTGGAAAGGGTACAACAAGGATGAGTCCTCTTTATCCAAAACATCTGAGCCTAAGCTCAGAGGACTCAAGGCTGAAGTGACTTACAGCCTAGACACGTGTGGTAGATGAAATGTGTGCAACCCCAGATACTGGTATCTGGAAGCCCTAATCTCATTGGAGCGGTACTATAACACTATGACGTGGAAACTTTGAAAGGAAATTGAGTTTGGATGAGGTTTATGGGTGAGAACATCACTCTGAGATTGGTGTCCTTGGGAAAAGGGCGAGAGAGTAGAGCAAAAGGTACACAGTACAGCCGAAGGAGACCATCAGCAAGCCAGGAGGAGACCCTCAGCAGACACAAGATCTCCTAACACCTTGATCTTGAACTCCCAGGCTCCAGAAATAGAACTGAGTGTTTTGTTTTGCTCCTGTTGATGGTATTTTTGCCATAGCAGCCCAAATGGATGAAGACAGACTGGGGAGAGGACTCTTTACTGGTGTTCAGTACCTACTCTGGAGTGACCAGGATGTGTTCCAACATGTGATCTCTCCATGCAGCCTAGGCTTCCCTGCAGCGCACTGGCTTGGGACTGGAGGCCGGGATGTTATAATTAACAGGGCAGCAGCTGCATGGTATTTCCTGGCTTAGCCTCTGAAGTCACACAGTATCATTTTCACCTGTAACACATGAGTCACACATCTATGTGAGTTCAAAGTGAGGGGACATACATGCCATCGCTTAAAACGAAGACTAATATGCAAGAGCTTTGTAAGAGTCATCGGACAGACATGCTTAGTCATAGATTATACATAACTTCAAAATAGTCATCTCAAGCTTGGCTCTATATTTATATTTCCAACTGATTGTTGTGTTGTTGTTGTTGTTATTATTATTATTTTATTTAAAAACAGGATACAATTATAGGCACTTGTTAGGAGGAAGACACAGTTCTAAGTATTAATATATGAAAGTCATACAAACCCCATAATAACACTAGGAGGTCAAAACTATTATCATTACTACTTGAAAATATTTTTAAATTATTTCCAATGGTATATAATAATTGCACATATTTATAGGAGACTGTAATATATGCATGTATTCAACATATATTGATCAAATAACAGTAACTAACATATACTCATCATCTCAAACAGTCATTGTTTGCTTTGAAAGCACCAAAATCCTTTCATATAGCTATTTTGAAACATATAATAAGCCATTATTGCCAGGCGGTGGTGGCGCATGCCTTTAATCCCAGCACTCGGGAGGCAGAGCTAGGCGGATCTCTGTGAGTTCGAGGCCAGCCTGGGCTACCAAGTGAGCTCCAGGAAAGGCGCAAAACTACGCAGAGAAATGCTGTCTCGAAAAACCAAAAAAAAAATAAAAATAAAAAAAAAAATAAGCCATTATTAAATGTAGTCACCCCACTGTATCATAGAATACTAGAACTTCTTTCCTTATATATTTCTTTGGGGTTTTTTGGTACCCAGTCACCATTTCCATTCCCCATTCCCAACTCCTGGAAGCTACTATTCTATTCTCTACTTCTAAGAGGTCAGCCTATATAGTTTCCACATGTGAGGACATGTGGTAATTGCCTTTCTATGCTTATCATCACTGTTTTAAAAAGATGCTAAACATTGCTCATTAAGAACACCCAGAAAATACAATGGAGCTATTCTATGACCCAAGCAATCTGTTTCCAAATCTTAGTCTTTTAACCAGGAAACTACCTGGCACAGATCTTCCACAGGCATTTCAAAACCAGAACAATCAAAATAGAGTTTTAATCTACCATTTCCCAAGTAAAATAAAAAAAAAATATCTTACTGTATTTCTTACACAGTCCATCCTGACTAAAAATTCTACCATTCATGTAAAGTCCAAACAACATGTTGAAAACCAACCAAATCTCCTATACTCTCCAAATTCCCATGTGAAATTTGTCCCCAAACTATGTCAATAAACCTCTTAAGGATTCCCACAGTCCCCCACTGTTTCCCATCCTGGGAACCCTATGAACATTGTCCCCTGTTCTACTGTATTCAGTTTCATCTGGACTCCTGCTATGTGGTGGTTTGAATGAAAATGACCCCCAAAGGGAGTGGCACTATTAGGAGGTGTGGCCTTGCTGGAGGAAGTGTGTCACTTTGAGGTCTCATATATGCTCAAGCCATGCCCAATGAGACAGACCACTTCCTGTTGCCTGCAAGTGAAGATGTGGGCCTCTCAGCTCCTTCTCCAGCACCATATCTACCTGCACGCCACCATGTCCCACCGTGATGATAATGGACTAAACCTCTAAACTGTAAGCCACCGCAATCAAATGTTTTTCCTTTATAAGGGTTGCCATGGTCATGGTGTCTCTTCATAGCATTAGATAGAAACCGTAACTAAGACATGCCTTCTATCTCCTTCTATGATGATATTTCTAAGTAAAAATGGATCATTTTACCCATTGCTTAAAACTTTCAAAGGCTTCTAATGGAATAAACTAAAAATGTTAGTGCACCACACAAAATCACCTCTGGTGTGGCCTCTGGACACCCTGACACCTGTGCTCTGTCTCTGACCTTTGCCAGCCTCTAGCTATGAGAAATCCCTTTCACCTCCTAACTTGCCATGCTTCTTACCTTCCCCTGTGTACACTTTGTTTATATTTCCCTCCTAATCTTGCCCCAGTTCAGCCACTTGAAAAACTTCCTTTTAAAACAGAAAGCTAAGCAGACATGATCAGGATGGAGGATGCTGTTAAGGATACTCACCTCTTTTGAGAGTGTGTACAATATGATTGGGTTAGGGAGTCAGAGGTCCAGTAACCAGGGAAACCGTGCCCCATCCTGGTAGCTTTGTCTCTCTATGGTTAAAATGCCATTTTGTGACTCGACAGCCACTGTTAGGTTCTTCCCACCACCATATCAGAAATTCAGAAACCAGGGCACCTTCATGAGGACTGTGTCCATACCCATCCAAGAACATCTTGACAAGCAGAGAAAGAAAGAAAAACTCACAGGACCATCTTTGGCCCAGAGCATATCTTAGAGTGGGATGAAGGTTGTACCCAAAGGGAAGAAGTTGATGATGACATCAGAAGAGGAAAGGAACCATAGAAAACTTCTTTAAAATCTACACCACAGAGCTCCGTGGGCCACTGTCACCTCTGGAGTCAGGCCCACTCACCTTCCCTGCAATGTTTTGCTTTGCTTTGCTAAGTAAACTTCTGCTTAAACTGCCTATGTCTCTTGGCTTAATTGTTTCCTTGAAAAAGACAAGAACTGAGGAGAATTCTGGCATGGTAGCACAGGCTGCAATCTGAGTACTCAGAAGTCTGAGGCACAGAGTTGTTGTGAGCTTGAGGCCAGGCTGGACTATACAGTGAGTGCTGTGTCATTCAGATATATAACAAGACTATGTTTCAAAAAGCTAAAAGAAACAAAAGAATAAGACTTTGCCTAGCAGCATTGCCCACTTACAGCCAGCCTTACAGAGCTTTTCTTGACATCCTTCCCAAGGACCGTTGATTATGTCACTCTTATTCCATTATAGGGGTGCAATAGTGGTACAAAAGATGCGGGAGAAACCAATGAACATCTGCCTGGATTTAAGGCCCACTCCATGAGATGGAACTCATGGCGGACACTGCTTAGGTGGTTGAGAATCTGAGACCAGATAGGCCATGGACCTATGGAAAATCAAATACTGCCATTTTGCTAAAAGAGCATAGCAATATAATGACTCCTAATGACATTCTCCTAGTCTCATAGATCATGTCTTACTTAGCCATCAACCTGCAGTATATGGAAACTATGTACACTAAACAATGTGCAGAAAGTGAGAGACCTTGGAACACTCAGCCCTAAATGGGAGGCCTCCATCAAATCCCTCCCCTCAGGGCTCAGGGATCTATGTAGAAGAGGAAGAGGAAAGACTGTAAGAGCCGGAAGGGGAAAAAGACAGCAAGGAAGCAGGGCTTTCCAGACACAACAGGGCTGGGTACATATGAACTCACAGAGACTGTAGCATCATACACAGGTCTAAGGCAGACAGGGACCCAGCACTGAGAGGGGAAGTGTACACAAGCTTGCATCCCTAGCCCAGAAGCTATGTCCTATTGTAAAAAGGACATATTAGTTTTCTCCAACGGAGTCTCAGTGGATGATGTACAACCACACTTAAGGGCCAACCCCATGCCCAGCAGTAGATGGCCAAGACAAAATGAACTCAATGGTGTTTTTAGAGGTGTTTTATTTCATAATGCTTTGTCTGGACATTTTTTTAACCTTACAGGCCTTTTCCTGTATACTATGGTTTCCAATTTTTTTTATGTGATTTATGTGTGTGTGAATTTGTGTGTGTGTGTGTGTGTGTGTGTGTGTGTGTCTGTCTGTCTGTCTGTCTGTCTGTCTGCCTGTCTGCGTTTCTTATGCTTTTTCTTTGGCTCTTTTTTGTTTGTCATATTCCACTTTGTTTCATTGCTTATTTTTTTTCTAACGGAGAGAGAAAGGGCGGGTTTGCATTTGGGTGGGTTGGGGAGGTAGGGAGGATCTCAGAGGAGTTGGGAGAGGAGAAACTGCAATCAGAATATATTGTGTGACAAAAACTACTTTCAATACAAATTAAAATTATAACAAAAACTTAGAAATACACTGTTCTGAGGTTTCATTTAAAAAGGAGAAAAAAAGAAGATGGAATGTCAGGCACAGCTGCTGTCACTTCTTACTTGGACGGTCGGTCATCTCTGAACATTCTCCTGTTGACCTCAGTGAACACTGATGGAGGAAAGCTGCCCATGCCACTTTTTTTTTCTTTCCCCGCTCTGCAGAGCCTTGGGAACCCACTGACTAGTACATGAATGTTGTATCAACGCTGTCTGTATCCACATCACAATTGCTTCTTCAAAGTATTTATCTGTGTGCATGTGGTTGTATGTGTGTGCACACAAGCACACACAACTGGGTATGTGCACCTGTGTGTGTGCACAGAGGCCAGAAGATGGTGTTGTGGGTCCTCCTCATTCATTCTCTGCCTGTTCCTTTGAGGCAGGGTCTCTCCCTGAGCCTTGTGAAAACGTCTACTTGATAGGCCCAGAGCCAAGAAGCTCGAGCAGGCCATCCTCTTGTCTCTGCCTGCCTTGGAGCTCGGGTTGCAGCAGGCATTAGCCAATGCCCAGCTTAAGTGGATGCTAGGATCCACACTCCAGTCCTCGTGACTGCACAGCAAATGCTTCCGTCAAGCGTTCTCTCATCTCAAATCACAGCTTATTCAACTGTGTGTTATGATCTCATGTGGGTTTCATGAAATAAAATGTACAGATCACCAAAAAAAAGCAAAAACAAAGTTCTGAATTAATTTTGATGTCGCAAAATCAAACACGTCATGAATCCGAAGTGTTTCTGGAAGGGCTGGCCCATGTTGCATCTCCTGACTGCATTCTAGTCTTGGGTCTGCACACACATGTGCGCGTTATACTGCACATGCCACCATGCCATGCGGCACTAATAAAGGCTTCCTGGAACACCTCTGTTCAGCTTGAGTGTATTGTGTTTTTATGAACTGCAGTGTTTTTATTCTACAAACACGTCCTGCTTTTAGAGAAGTATAATGGTTTAGTCACAGAAAACAAAGGCTTTTAATGTTTTCCTATTATCATTCTTAGTCCATTGCTATGAAACACTGTTCTGTCCTTTACAAAAGATAAAAAGGAAAATGAAAATGAATGAGAGACTGCATGACTAGGTCGTAGGATATTTGATTTTTAAAACTGTGGTTTAACAGGGCTGGAGAGATGGCTCAGTGGTTAAAAGCACCGACTGTTCTTCTAGAGGACTCAGGTTCGATTCCCAGCATCCACATGGCATCTCACATCTGTCTGTAACTCCAGTTCCAAGGCTTCTGACACCCTCATACAGACATACATGCAGGAAAAACACCAATGAACATAAAATAAAAGTAAACTACATGTATTTAAAAAAAAAAAAAAACTCTAGTCTAAGTCACAGATTCAAACGATTCAAAAATTATTAAATGATTTTTGGCTTGAAATTAGCACAGGATGTTCGAAACTTGCTGATGTGACCCTAAACATATTTGTGTCATTCAATCCTACATATTCATGGGAACTGATGTTCTAAGCATTCACAATTATAAAAGCAAAATAGTGTTCAACTCTGAAAAACATAAAGATAGTCTATGTCCAACGGTACCAAATTATTCATGCAGGATTTCAATGTTTATATAAAAATAAACAGGTACATCCATCTCATTAGCATGTAAACTTGCTTTTTTCCTTAAGAATATATGCATACTGAAGAATTATTTTCAAGTAGATTTCTTTATGATTTATTATCAATAAATGTTTGGTTTGTATATCTATTTTACATATACATTATATATATATGTATGTATGTTGTATGTACATAGGTATATTTACATGTATGTTATATGTATGTGTGTATATGTATGAATGTATGTATATATATGTATATGTATATTCACATTAATATAAAATTTCCTGGACAAAAAATGAGTAATTAGTGACAAAGTTTAAGAAGTTCTGATTTAATGGCACCAAATATTTGGTACAAAGACAAAAAGGTAAAGTGTAACCAATCCATCCTATAAGCCAGTTCACAAGATAGGTGTAAACAGTTAGTGAGGATAATTACACATCAAGTAACTTGTCTCTCTTTTTTTGCAACAAGCATGTGTGTGCACACTTGTACAAGCATGAGTGTGTGTGTGTGTGTGTGTGTGTGTGTGTGTGTGTGTGTGTGTGTGTGAGTGGATGTACAAAAACCTAGCCAGTGACTGACAGAGGAAATATGTTCTGCAATCATACACCCATTCAAAGTAGACAAAAATCAACAGAATATGTTGTTTATTTTACTGATAATTCAGCATAGGTGGGGTGCTGGAAAACACCTAAAACTAGAAAAATCCCCTACCCCCTGAGACCTGCACAATCCACAATACTGGGCAAAGTGATGCCATTCTTGGCTCTGGGACCCACACTTTTCCAGACTGATCCACTCTATTTACAGATTCCTGAATCTCCTTTCTCCAAGTGCATCCAAACAGAATGCTCCAAGACCTTCCTTGGGATGTTAAGCATCTCATCCTTCTCTTTCCACATCCTTGCCTCTCTTCTTGGGAATCAGAACTTTCTGACCCACAGCACCAGATGTGCCTGAGTCCATACTACAACTAGAGCAGGATGCTCCAGACTCCCTTGAAGACCTCCATTGCTATGCCAGGCGGGCACTGGAGTTGAGCGATCTAGACGGTTTATTTCACTTCTACCATTCGTTAGCTATGTGATCATCTGTGAGCTAGTCCCGTTCAGAGACGTTACTCCCTAGCTTAAGAAATGATACTAACCGTAGCAATTTGCTGGACTGGTGAGGATAAACAAGGCACAGGTAAAGCAGTCATTACCACACCTGGACCACAGAGGCATCCACGAACAGTCACCCCCTTTCTGCCCCACTGACGTTTCCTCAGTCTGAGGGTCCTCCAGGTCGCTTTATTCCCATTCCCGTAGACATGCTCATTTTACCGCAGCACCTGGACAGAGAGCTTCAATGCCTACAATTCTCACACTTGCCCCTGTGTGTCAAAGAGTCCCGGCCAACCTGCAGACCCTGAGCTTTCTAAAGCTGCCACCTGCCCCTGGGATAGCTGGGAATGTGGCCCAAACTCAAATAGAAAATGTACCTAACACATCATGAGCTTTGGAGGGAGGGGTAACGGCATGAGAGGGGGTAATTCCAAGCATAAACATCACAGATAACAAATCATGTCTATGTCACAAGATCAGACATGCCTGATTAGGCACTGATACTTTAATTGCAGAAACAGTTGACATTTATTTTTTATGCTGTGCGGGGCACTACGCAGAAACATTTCATTTTATTGTCACCGGATTCTCACAAGACTCCTACAAGTACAATAATTACTCCTGTTTTACAGATGAAGAAATGAAGACTTTTAACTTGACCCAAAGTTAGAAAGTAAGAAAATATTAGCGCACTCAAAACTGCTAAATTCCTAAGTGCCTGGATGTGTTTGTGTTTTATTTTAATTGAAAGCACGGAGGCTGTGGTTTGATTGCTTTTAACGTCCCAGTAAAGCGCACTGCTGAGCAAGTAGACGAAAAGCAGGACAGGTGTTACTTAAGGGAATGGTGGAAGCTGAAACCTGAAGCCTCTTTGGGCGGGGAGAGGTCTGGGCGACTGCACCCGGCGGCAAGGAGCTCCTCCAGCCATGCGTTGTCTCTCACTTCCAAAGTTGGAGCTCTCCTTGGTGGGAGGGGGCGGGGAGGAGGGGAGGCCAGTGACGTCACTGGGCAGCAGGGATAAAACTCCCGGACAGCATTCCCAGCTAAATCGCAGCCTAGGGAGCTAAGTGCGTTGTCCGGTTCCGGGACACGCACTGTGCACCCATCAGTTGGACTCACTCGCGGGAAGACATCATGCCCCAGAACGTGGTCCTCCCGGGCCCTGCGCCCTGGGGCTTCAGACTCTCCGGGGGCATAGACTTCAACCAGCCTTTGGTCATCACCAGGGTAGGTGTTTTCCGTTCTGATTTTTGCTACCTGGCGTCACCTGGCGTCCCGAGGCACGGCAAGTAGCCTTGGAGCTAGAGAAGAATAGCCAAGAAACCCGGGGAGGGAGGCAAGGATAATGCACAGGGCTGATGAGGGGCGCTGAGCTTCTGGCTCCCAGTTGGACTTCAGCAACAAGCTGAAAAGATGCAAAGCAGTTTTGAGATTTAATCAAGTCAGCTCACACACCCTGCATCCCTTTTTCTTGGTCCCCCAGCCTCATTTCCAGGAGAGGTCAACTGACAGTGAGAGTTTCTGAGCTCAGAGGAGGGTGCTGGGGGTGCCTTGGGCTCTCCCCACCCCACTTCCTTTCATAGTGAAGAGATGCAGGGAGAGAGAGAAAGAGGTGCTGAAAATTCACAGATATCTGGTCGAGCTAAACTTGCATCTGGGCCATTTTCTGAGAGCTTGAGCAGGGTGCTGTTTGCAGGGCATAGCGTGGACTGGTCAAGTTGGAACCACTCATATCAGCCCAGACAGGGAAAATATTACTAATGTGTATTCCTCCGTTTCCAGGCTTTTTGAATAAATATTTTCCAAAGCTGGGAACTTGGCTGAGGAAACATTACCTATAATTCAAACTACAAAGAAAACCTGTACAATAGTTTACCTGATAGAGAACAACTACTCAGGCTAGTAGCTTTGAAAATAAGACTTCAGTAGCAAAAGCAAACTGCCTTATTCCATGTTATTTAAAGCAGAAACCAACAAGAAGAGGGGTGTAAAAATGAAACCCAGGGTTCCTTTTCTGTCAACAAATTTCTAGAATAATTGTAATTTTTTATTTGGTCTAGTTGATAGTTTCTCAATTTTTTGAAAGCAATCATTTCAGTTACCACATGCAAGCCATTTTAAACATAAAGGCATAAACTTCCAAATATTATAATTTTATTTTCTAAATGTTATACTTTTCTTACTGCTCATACTATATTTTACAAGTGTAGGCTTTATAATCTGATCATTCACAGATTTTGAATAAGGCAACACATGTATGTCAATATCATTTGGGAAGCCTTCTGCTTCTTTTAAAATCTCAAAGCATGTATCATAGGGATGCATACAATGGGGCATTTCAAGATTTGTTTTACATTTTTCAAAAACATATAAACACGTCTGACATGTGTTTTTATATGAGACATGAAAACATACCCCCCAGAAATGCCCTTAAGTAAATTAAGCAGCAAATGCTTCCGTGATCTGGGCCAAGCACTTCCTTTTATAGATTTACCAAAGAAAACAATGTCCACTGTTTCTACTAAGAAATATGCTTAGTTTATACAGTTTCACTTGCTCATATTAAATAACAGCTCTTGAATCATAACAAAGAATAAATCATATTTAAATTAAATCCTAAAGACTGAGTTATGTCATAAAAACCTTGAAGAAACTTACAAAAGAATTACCCTACTAATAATCTGTAACATATCTGTCTAATGAATCATATGTTTGAAATTTGGGATTGTTGACACTAAAAGCAATATTATCTTAAAGTAATCTTAAGTCTGCATTTGGACTATGAAAGCTATTAGTGAATGCACTTGATGTAATGACAATTTTATTTGAAGAGCCATTCTGTCTTGGATTTCTAACTCGTATCTAATCTGTGCCACAACTGTAGACACTTGATTCAATAATAGACCAGACATTATTTATTTAAAGCATGCCTTTTCAATTATTTTAACTTCTAGGGACCAGAAAACACTGAATTATCTAACCCCAATTGTCTCTAAAGTCATGTACATCAGGAATTCTTGTTGAATAAATGCAAGCCCACTCACTTGGGCTTTTATGCCTTCATTGAAACTTACTAAGAATACGTCCACTGAAATTACAGAGACATGAGAAATCATTTGGATAAAACCCTAGGAGGAATTAGTCAAAAATAGTTGCTGTTACTATGTAGTGGATGTACTATGTACATTCTACTTTGTAAATTTTAATATTATTCTAGAAAGTATCGCCTGACATTGTGTATGTATATTTTTTTGCTTAGCACACATTCTTCTAAGACTGTTACTTTGGCTAACTCACTCCAAGCTCAGAACATCCCTGTAAGAGCAGAAAGAAAAGGATCCCCTTTCACAGATTAGAGGCAGTCAGTCTTCAGCTCACCAATGATCACAAGTGGAGGACCAGGTCCACCCAGCTCTAGTGCCTGCACTCTTAAGCCTACACATGAAAAAAAAAATGTCCTTCACTGTCCCCGTGACATCCAATATGCCAGTGACACCATCTCTTCTATTTCAAGATCCACTTTCTGTTCTTTGGGCTGCTGTCTTTGTTCAAGGTACCATAACTTCCTGCCTAGAAGCCTGCCTGCCTTCTCCAATTCACCCTGCATATTCTTACCATGCAATCTTTGAAAAGTACAAGGGGCCTTTCATCCTTCCCTCAAATCTTCGGTGACATCACTAGCTTGTAGAGAACAGAAGGCATGTTCTTCAGCCTTTTACTATCTGTTGGGACTTCCTTCCCTCTCCTTTTCCTCCTCTCACTCCATACATGGACAGCGAGAGGAGCTCTAGCTGCTTGTGACCTCCCTAGCATGGCTGAGCTTCTAGTACCCATCACTTTCTCCCAGAATTCTTTTCTCTACCCCCTCCTCATGGTCCTGTCTGCCTATGAAAACCTATTCAAAAGTTCTCCCCACGCTCTCCTCAAGACATGGTTGTTGCATTTATTGCATGATCATAGCTTTCCTCTTTTCTTCTCTTAATATCATGTCTATACCACAGATACTTAAGCATACCCCACTCCATTACTTGCTCCTTGAGGGCAGGAACCTTTTACACTGGAAACTTCAATACATAGCACTGTCTGGTACATCATATATGCTACAAAATATATATAGCCATAATATGAATGACTTACTTGCTCACCCTTTACATAACTTTATTACCACAAATAGGTAGATTGTGCTCTCAAAATATTCACTTTACAATAAAGGTAACTGTTTGTCTGTTTGGTTACATTCTTAAGGGCACAAAAGACTGAAATGCCAAAAGCCATACTCACTGTCACAGAAGGTCCTTCCATACACGAGAGGTATTTTCTCAAACCATTTAGGTCAGTTTTTGTCCTCCTCCAAGCTAGGTTATATGTACCCTTCCTGCCCTGTGATGTATAATTGCAGACTATGGAGGGTCCCCAAATCATGACACCACCACTTTATAATGGTATGAAAGTGCCACACCTTCAGTTCAGACCATACTTAGAGTTTTGGCCTCTGCCTGGGCTAGCAACTGGCAGTGTGCTACTCTGTCTTGGTGCTGGATAGTGGCAAAAGGCCACAGCTAGAGTCAGCCACGTGACCAGGAGAGCAACAGGGAGCCTCTGTAATGTATTGCACTCTCTACATTAGGATGTTCAGTAGGATTGATACATCAAATTTTTGCTAATTTAAGGTGTTTTCAACTGCATAAAGAAATTGCAGTTGATTGAGATGTAACCTCAGCCTACATCAAGGAGCTTCCAGATAGAAGTGCTCCCTAGGAGACAATAGACCTCCAACCAGAGCTTGGGGGAGGGCTCCTGGTGGATACAGTCTGGGCCAGGACTGCCAGGTTCTTGGTCTCTGATCCAAAGAATTAAAAATAGGGTTTCACAAGGACTTGCAAAAGTAGCAAGATAACTTTATTCTGAGTATAGATTAGAGATGGGGACACCCACACCCATTGTTGTTCTGGGCCTATTTTATGGGATTTAGAAGAAGGAATTGGTTACCAAGGGGCATATAGTTTGGGTGGTTCTCTATGTTGATTGATAGGTTAAGCATATATTCATCTTTCCTACTATGCATGTCCCTTCCCATAATGCAGCTGGTTTTAATTGTATGGTAGCCAATTCTACATAGATATAAGATGGTAAGTAGGAAATCCTCCTAAAAGTTTACTAGGAAACACAGTTTTGCCTTGTTGTGCATATACCCAAAGCCAAATCAAGATGGATTAGCCCTTCTGTTCATACATATATGTGATGGGAATACACTTGAATAGAAACTGTCCAAAGTTGGTTGCTACTGGGGTGAGAAAACTCATTACATTCTTAGAGATGGGAGTGCCTGTAGCCTGGCATAGGGTGGGAGGGAGGTTCTAGAGTATTCTAAGGTCGATAAGTACACCAGAGTGGGAGAGAGGCACAGTATATGCAAGCAAAGGAATTAGGCTGCCAAGTACATTATTACTAGTGGGGGCGTACATAACCAAAATTGGGGTCCCAGGCTGCTAACTATCTTCCATGCTCTCCTGCTTCAAGGTAACAAGTTACTCCCCCCATCAACTGAAACTGCAGTTCACAAGGTTAAGACCAAGAGTTTCTGTGCCATAATTATTCACAGACCCACTAATCAGTGCAATAACTTTTAGTGTACTTTGAAGAAACACATGCATAGATCAAAAGGTGGGAAACTAAACCACCAGACCCAAGGTTTTCTAGACAACACATGCACTGAATTTTGTGTAAAATAAAATGTAGGTTTGGGACATTCAGTTTAAGAGAGTGTTATGGTTCAAAGCTGAAATGCCTCGCACTGTATTGCATTTTGAATACTCAGTCTTTAGCTCATGGTGGAATGTTACAGGAGCTTTTAGGAAGTGGGGCCTAGCTCATAGAGGCAGTCATGAGGGCCAAGCCTTCGAGGTTACAACTCCCCACTCCCCACCCATCCACCCCTCACCTAGGCAGCCCTCTGCCCCTCTATAGGTTATTCTGCCGGATAACCTGTCACACAATGACATAGAGAATGATTATTTCACATGTCTATGTCAACTTCTTTGGTTTTTCTTGAAAGAAGATCCTAAAGGTTCTTCTGGAAGTTTCTTGACCAAACAGGAAGTGGATTTACTCTCACAGACAAGTCACAAATTGTTGATATTTTAAAAATTCCAATATGGAATGTAGCACAAACTCCAGTTGCTCACACATATGAAATGGGTGTATCTGAGGCCGGTGTGTCATTTCCTCCCTTTTTATCCCCTCTTCCTTCTCTTCAGAGGGCTCCAGGATCAGTGTGGCTGTGAATGCTGCATGGACCTGAGTACCAACACAGAGTGTGTCAACATACCATTAATACTTACAGTTTCTCTCTCTCTGTGTCTCTCTGTCTCTCTGTATCTCTGTCTCTCTGTCTCTCTCTCTCTCTCTCTCTCTCTCTCTCTGTGTGTGTGTGTGTGTGTGTGTGTGTGTGTGTGTGTGTGTGTGTGTGTGTTGCTTCAATCTAAACTTTATTTGAAATTTGAAAATGGGATGGTTGTAGTTGGACATAATCTTTTCCCAGGAAAAAAGCAGGGTAATAGAAACACTGATGTGAATAAAACCTGTGTAATTTTGTGCTAACAAAGACTTGTGTCTACAGAGAAGCACTCACTGGTTCATATGTTCATAATATTGATTGTAAAATATCCTATTACTTGAAAGGCACCAAGGGAGAACAATTATAATTTAGAAGGATCTATAATATTATATAGATGCATGTCTCCCCTGTGAGAGGCTTACGTATCAGCGGAAGAAGAGACACGTACATAAGCTACCATGACAAAGTGGTCCAAAATTCCCCAAGAAAAGTATGGCTTAAGAGGCACAGTAGTGGGAAGGTCACCCACAGGGAGGTTGCACATATTAGTAGAAGAGCCTGTGTTATCAAGAGAAACAGCCGCAGGAAGAATTTCAGATTTTTCACTGAATAAATAACCCCACATGAGTATCTTACAACTTCCAAGCATCAGTTTTCTCATATTAAAATAACAGTAACTGTTTTACAATATTGTCTTAAGAATTAAGCAAGATGATATCCTATTAATGATAATAGTATTATTATCCATAATACTATTGTGACAGTAAAATAATGGTCTTCTGGCCGGGCGGTGGTGGCCCACGCCTTTAATCCCAGCACTCGGGAGGCAGAGCCAGGAGGATCTCTGTGAGTTCGAGGCCAGCCTGGACTACCAAGTGAAAAAAAAAAAAAAAAAAAGAAAGAAAGAAAAATAATGGTCTTCATCCCAGACTGCACATTCAAATCACGCAAATCACTTTCAAAATACCTATGCTCAGGGTCATGAGGAGATTCTGCTGTAAATGATGTGAGATGTCACTCTAGAAACTTCCATAGTACCCAAGTCCTGGTTGGATTTATGTGCCTGGCAAGGATTCCAAAGTTTATTTAGTAGGGAATGGAGGACAACGGAATAGGTTACCATGAAGAGCCAAAATCATCTAAGGTATTTGTAAATAACACAGCTCGAGGGTCCTTTCCTAGAGATTCTGAGTTTTGATTCCAAACATCTGGTATAGAATAGAGTCTTTTTGGCCAACAATGACCCCAGGTGATTCTTTTAATAGGAAAGTTTAAAATCGTGATGCTGAGTGATTAACCACAGGGCTATGGCCAATTATCTCTCTGGTAACTTTAATAGTTAAGAACTTAATAAGCACAAATACAAAATAATTCATTTTAAAACCCTATTCTTCAGCCAAACAGTCATAGCACACACCTTTACGCCCAGCACTAGGGAGGCAGAGGCAGGTGAATCTCTCAAGTTTGAGGCCAGCCTGGTCTTCAGGGTGAGTTCTAGGACAGCTAGGTAGGGCTACACAGAGAAACCCTTTCTTGGAGGAAGAAAAAAACAGAAAAATAACAGAAAACTAAAATCCTATGCTTCATTTCACCTCTCTGTTCTCCCAGCTGGAGAAAGCATTGTAACAAAAAGCTGTGAGCACGCTATAAAGATACAATATAATAATAAGATGACAGAAATTAAAATAGAGCAATAATATAAATTCATCATGGACCTCAGATTTTGTTTGTTTGTTTGTTTGTTTGTTTGTTGTTGGTTTTTGGGGGAGAGTTGGTTTTTTGAGACAGGGTTTCTCTGTGTAGCTTTGCACATTTCCTGGAACTCACTCTGTAGCCCAGGCTGGCCTTGAACTCACAGAGATCCACCTGGCTCTGCCTCCTGAGTGCTGGGATTAAAGGCGTGCACCACCACTGCCTGACTGGATCTTGGATTCTTATACCTCAGTAAATAGTTTTACTTACAAAGTCAAGTTAACAGTCATTGTAGTCATTAGCTATCCTATTCATCAGCCTTACTGAACCAGAAAACTACAAACAATAGAGGCATTGAATCCCTCCTTCTCCCTCTACAACCATTTTCTGCCCAATCCATCCATCTGTGGAGGACTAAAAACAGTAGTTGCCATGCTGAGAACAAACAAACAAAGTCAGACGTGGGTTCTTGCCGTCACTAGATGACCCCATTCTTCTTTCACTCCTCTTGCTGTGATAAAACAGTCTGACCAAAAGCAACATCGTGTAAAAGGGGTGTCAGCTTAATGATTCCTGATCACAATCTATCATTGCAGGAAGCAAGAGGGCCTTTCATCCTGTTTCACACAGCACTGTGAACTCATTTCGCAGCCAACACATACAGCGGGAACTGTGGAGGAAGCTGCTTGCTGGCTGGGCAGCTTGTGCTTTGCCAGTTTTCCTGTTCGGTTCAGGACCACCTGCCTAGGGATGGTACTGCTGATAATAACCAGGCCTTCCTCCATCGATCAACAGTCAAGACAATCCCCTACAGACATGCCCACCGGTCAATTTAGACTAAGCAATTTCTCAATTGGGGCTGTCCTTTCAGATGACTACTCTGTGTCATGATGACAATTAAAGCTAACCAAGCCAGCTTCTGGAGTGCCTGGTGACATACATGGTCCTGTAGCTGCTCTTAGCTCAGCAGGAAGCCCTGGGTTACTTAGACAGATCTCTTTCTTGTAAAAACCAAACAGTCCTCTCTGCTCAGCCTATGGTAAAGCATTGTTGAAACAATGAAAACAATTTTAGATTAGCATTTTGTACAAAGATAAGATGAAATTCTTAACTTTAGTATTTACTGTTAATAAACTTTAGTGTCTTCTACTATCTAAAATATTCAACTTTAATATCTGCTGTCTGTTTGATTTACAAAGTCAATATTTATTACTCGTTCAATATTTAAGTTCTGATGTCTGCTTAAATGTATTTATTTAACCCACCCAACAGCACAACTTACAAGCACAGATACATATAGACACATGCATAGACACATAGCTCTATTTTCCATTTATCATAACCAAAGCTAAAACAGAAAAAAAGAAAAAAGAAAAGTTAACCACTTCCAGATCGGGATTGAGTGTTCTATACTTGAGTCTGTTCAACTGTATTATTAAGCCTAAGATGAGGTTTACAAACAAGCACATTAAACCTTATTTAATGTTTTAACCCATATGAAGCATTCTGACCTTAAAAGCTTAAAAATAGAAAGTACTGCCATTGACACCCTATATTGAAAGAATATTAAATGACTAGGATTATTTTTATGTGTACGAGGTCCACTGAAGATAGAAACTTTGTCCTAACAGTCTGGGAGAACTTCTAAATGAAAGGTAACTATGAAACAGCCTCCAAGGGCTAGGATGTACTGAGCCAAGTTGTCTTCACCAAGCTGTATCAACTGTTCCCACTAGAAAATCTTCATGACTCAGAAATTAACCAAGAACAATAAACAATCTGGTGATAGTACTGGAGAACTAGGACACATGAGAACTTACTGTTTTTCCAATTTTATTTATTTAAATGAACTTGAATCTCTCTAGAGGTTCAGAATGGGCTAGAACAAGCAAATAGAAAATAGCAAGTTGACTATGAATCCTAGAGGAACATATTGGGGACAGTAGAGTTTATTCCTAGAGCAATTTGAAGTTTAAAATAAGACTCGTGGGTGATTCTGATTTACAATGGCCAGTTTCCAATCATAACAATGGTAAGTTCACGATAATAAAATAACCTGGGCTGGGGTGACGGCTCAGTAGGTAGAGCTCCTGGTGCACAAGAGTGAGGATCTGAGTTCGGATCTCCAGCACCCAAGAAAAATTCAGGCATAGCTGGACCTGGAACCCAATCACTGTGGAGTGGTGGAGACGAGAGAGCCACGGGGCCTTCTACCCAGCCAGCCTAGCAGGTTCAGCAAGAGATCCTGTCTCAAAGCAACTAAGGAATGAAAGGATAAAGCATGGCACCCGATGCCCTCCTCTGTACTCAGAGCACTCGAGTGTGTGCACAGAGATCAAGACAGACAGACAGACCACATACATACAAAACACACACACATATACAAAATTTGGGGGTACTATCTTTTTCTTCATAAGCCCTGATTTAAATGACCTTTTCACTCATTCTTCAGTTTTTCATGTATTAAGTCTAAACACCTGGAAACAGACCATGAAACATTAGAAATGCAGATACTCCCTGACCTATGATGCGGCTACATCCTGATAACACCATCAAGAGTTGAAAGTACTGTAAGTTGAAAATGCAGAATGCATCTTGATAGATTTAACACACCCAACGCCACAGCTTAGAAGCATGGTACACTTATAGAATATTTGTTGTTTACCAGCCTAACCTGAACTTCATAATCGTCTCCTTCCTCCCTCTCCCTCTCCCTCTCCCTCTCCCTCTCCCTCTCCCTCTCCCTCTCCCTCTCCCTCTCCCTCTCCCTCTCCCTCTCCCTCTCCCTCTCTTTCACTCTCTGATGACTAGACCTGGGGCTCTGCTCTTACCTCCCAACATCATGAGCAAGTGTTATACTGCAAATCACTGGCTAAGGAAAAGATCACACTACAGAAACCAAAGTATGGTTCATCCTGAGTTATACACCTTTTGAACCATGGCGAAGTTGAAAAATCACCAGCTAAATCATCATGTCAGGGGCCCTCCATTAGATGAGCTTGTAGTCTAGTAAAGAAGACAGTAACACACAAGCAACTAAACAAATACAAAACTAAAGGAAATCTTCATGAAGGAAATAAACAAGAAATAAAAATGAAAAGTGAGGTTGGGAAACTAGAGAAAATGTTCTTCAGAACTTTGGGGGATTTTCTAAAATGCATCATTTGCACTTAAACCTAAAGGATAAAAAGCAGCCAACAAGTGAGGAGTATTTTGGACAGCAATAACTATGCATGTATAACCTTGAGGTGGCACAGCACTGCTCTGCTTGCGAACTGAAAGGAAATCAAAACAGTCATTGAATCCTGGATAAAGGAGAGCAGGAATGGTATCAGATGACTGGACAGTTAGCTAGGGAGATATCCATGTGAGTACAAGATGGAAAAAAAATGAGAATAAATTTTACCCAGAAAAATGAGAGTATAAATAATAATCAAAACATCCTTCAATTTTTAACTGGATATTCAGCATACTAATATTCCGGAAACATTTTCTATTTCTAACCATTAAAAACATAGTAACATATATGTTCCTATATCTTGAAGCACTGCTTTCATTTTCTACTTCTAAATAAATCATACACATTTCATTTTTTTTATTTATACACATTTCTGGTAGAAAGAAAAAAAATGAATCTTGCTTTTCATCTATTTTGAAAAATCTCTGATTTTTTTAAGTAATATGTCTAGACCATTTATATTTAATGTAGTTATTGACCTGGTTTAATTGAAGCTTATCTTGTTAGGTGTTTTCTATTTACTCCACCTGTTCTTCATTCATGGAGCAGCTACCATGACTGAATACAGACTTCCTTTGTGTCAGTGATTCTTTACATTCATGCTAACTCACACCAAACTGTTAGCAATGTTTTACCTCACTGCCTTCTTATGGCCACCTCTTCCTCCATGCTCCATCACAGGCGAGCTCGCAGACAGGCATGGGCTTTTCCTTCCTTGGAGGTATCCATCTTTCCTTGAATTTCTGGTTTTCTTCATAGTGACTTCAGTCCTCTATAATGTTATAAGTGTTTATATTTTCAGGCTTCTTCTTGTCAGCTCAAGAGTGACTCTGTCCTCAGATGTCTACACGTAGATGTTCTGTCTTAGTTTAAGCTATTATATCTGGGTGGAGTTTCAACAACTGAAATCATGTCTTAGAATGGTAATTCTAAGAGCTAGAAATCTGAAGTTAAGGTACTAACATGGTTGGATCCTTGCAAGGGCCCTCTTCCAGATTTCAAATAACCAACTTCTTGTGTCCCTACAGAAAAGACAGAAAAACAACAAAGCTATTTCAGAGGTGTGTTTGTAAGGTGCTAGTCTCAGTCATGATGTTCTAGACTGCTGACCCTCCCAAGGGCTTCTCCTCCAAAAGTCACGAATTTATAAGAAATTCATCATATGAATTTGGGGAATATAAATAGCCAATCCGTGCTGTTCCCCTCACAATAATGTTAAAAATGAAAACATATCAAGTTACTAAAGTAGTTTCAATTCAAGTATACCAAAGTCATCAATACATAGAAAACTCTATCTCCAAATAGAAAGTTCTGGCGGACAAAAAAAAAAGTACTGGTTTTCGACAAAGAAAATATTCACAAATGTAGTTATAGAAAATATTTAAAAGATAACAAGAGACAGAATGGTTCTTAAAACATGGCTAGTATGAAACAAAATTATTATTTTGTTATTATTTAACATAATAAAATAGCATTAACACAATTGATCGACTGAAAGTTCTTTTAAAATTAGGTTTAAGTTTTTCAAGATAGCGTTGAAATATTAAATATAAAACTCAAGATACTGAGCTAGGTGGCAGTGGTGCACGCCTTTAATCCCAGCACTCGGGAGGCAGAGCCAGACAGATCTCTGTGAGTTTGAGGGAAGCCTGGTCTGCAGAGATCCAGGACAGGCACCAAAACTACACAGAGAAACTCTGTCTCAGAAAGAAAAGAAAAGAAAAACTCAAGATATTGCTGGATATTGGATTTTAAATGGTGTCTTGATTTATCTTCCAGATCACCCCGGGAAGCAAGGCGGCAGCTGCCAACCTGTGTCCTGGAGATGTCATCCTGGCTATTGATGGCTTCGGTACGGAGTCCATGACCCATGCTGATGCACAGGACAGGATTAAAGCAGCATCATATCAACTGTGTCTCAAGATTGACAGGTGTGCCTTGGCTAATGGGGTCAAAACTTGATCTGTGTTTTCAGGAAAACCCAAACCAGGGCTCTAAATGATCTCAGCTACATCATGAGAAATGTCACAGACCTAGAATTTTGGTGGAGTTTTTGTTTGTTTGGTTTTTTTTGTTGTTGTTGTTGTTGTTGTTTTTTAATGTAACAGCCACTTTATTCTTGTATTCATTGAAATTGGTCAATCTATCATGTGTGAATGAACCAATTTTCAAGAACAAAATTCTCTGAAATATCAAAATTAAAATGGTGCAGAGGAATGACTCCTTCATATAGTAGCCCAGTGACTTCACTGTGAAAATAATTACAGCCATGAAAACACAAAGCAGAATGAACAGCTGGACCACAGTACTGTGGGATAGAATAGGGTTGAAAGATGCTCTTTAAAGACCCTCTGGATTTGCCCCAATGTGGCCATGTTAAATTTGATTGTTAATTTCCCTTATACTGTAGGCTGTTTTGTACGTATTCATCCTAAGAGACCACCACGAGGTGTGGGAAATATATGTATGTCTAGTAAATATGCAGGTATTTCTAGCCTATTTCCCAAAGTTGAAATTTAAACCCAACTTCTTGTCATGAGAGCCTTGATATAAAGCTGAAAATGGTTATAGTGTCCTTTTCATGTAATGATCACATTGCTGCTATACCCACAATCATCCACTAATACAGAAGACTCAATCCATTATCCATCTATAACCTTCATGGAGTAAAATAGATTCTCTTCTATCTGTGCCTATGCTTCTGAGCCACTGACACCTGAGAGCTGGACCAACCACAGCTCTTGGATGCCAGTCTCTCCCTGGCTCCTGTGGCAGCCTTAGGAGGATACAAGAGAAGAGAGAGCCACCGAGCTTGCCTCTTGGTGTCTGTGGTGTGTCTCTAAGTGTCCCTCTTCTGTTGTTCTTACACACACTTGGAGACATACTTTCTCCAGAATCCACACCATGCACTTAATCTGTTCTCGCATCCTCAAAAAGACACTAAAAATATATAAGACTAACAAAATGGGAATATACAGAATAAGCAAAAACTAAATTCTTCTGGCTTAAATCACTGAAGGTTGCTAGTATTTTTCACAAACAGAATGGGAAATAATGTATATTTAAAAAGGAGTGCCATTTGGATTTAGAGTTTACAAACTTGGTTTTATTTGCAGGGCGGAAACCCGCTTATGGTCTCCACAGGTGTCTGAAGACGGAAAAGCACATCCTTTCAAAATAAATTTAGAAGCTGAACCACAGGTAGGAAGTTCAGAGGGAACGCTATCACATCACATCTTCTGTTCAAGGGTGGGGGAAGTGAGAAACCTAAGAATCAGAACAAGTCACCTGGGAAGCCACGACTGGGCTCCACTCTCTTAGGTTAACTTACATGATTCATGTTTTCCTACATCCAGGGAAAAACAGAGAGTACCTAGGAAGGTATCTCTTTAAATGTCAAGTATATTCTCTGCTGGGCATGTTAGCATATGTCTGTAATCCCAGAACTTGGGAGACAGGTGGGATTGAGGCAAGGTTGATGCCAGTCTAGAATAGACAGGAAGTTCCAGGCCAGCCAGGGTTTACAGATTGAAACCACGACACACACAAAATGGGAGAAAACCCACTTTCTCATTCAGAACAATTTGACCAAGTCTGTATGGAGTTCACTTTTCTTTTTCTTTTCTTTTTTCCTTTCTTTTCATTTCTTGTGATAAGACTTCTGCTGAATAAATGGCCGTGGTATAATCTGAGAACTTTACATTGTTTAAATAAAGCAAAATAAAGCCCAGGCTGGGCCATTCAAAATGGGTGGCTCTAATCTAATAATTAATAGTTATTGTAATCTTCAATCCTGTAAGGTCTTTGCACGGGTCTTATTTGGACACCCTTCTTTAATTCTCAGTTCTGACGATCTATAATTAAATTTACCTTACGGAAAACGAATTGAATTTTGTTATCACAGAGATACTCTATGTGTGTGGCTAACTTATAAAAAGATAAAAGATTTTTCCCTTGAGGCAAGCCTGTCTCATGAGCCACATGAATCTAATCATCTGAGGTTTATCTGGCTGTGTTCACTTTCAGAAACCACCACCACCCCCACCCCAAAAAAAAAAACAAAAAACTAAAATCGAATCAAACCTCAATTATAATACACTGGAAAACTCTAATTAAGAACAGGGTTTTTCAACCTCTCCTTAGAAGCTGCCAAGGCTTAGAGATACAAAGATACGTGTTTAATATCACCTTTGAAACAAGCACTTTCATTAAGATGGTAGATACTTCCAGCGTGTGGTTTTCTACAGACCTAACGAAGACTGTCTGAGAATACATTTGTAATTCACGCCTCAGCACTCTTCTCCTTGGCAGGTTCACCGGCTCCATGTTTTCTCCCTGCCCCAGTAAGCCTCCATTTTCTCTTTATAAAATAGACCTAGCACAACATAAGTACGAGTGTCTCATAGACTCCCCAAAGATTTCAATAAGACAATATAGGCAAAGGCCTGAAGCTAGTCAAACAGGTACGAGTTCTTATGCTTAAGTGTTTTCTCCCGTCAACCCCCAAGCTGTGGCAGAAGCCTCCCCGGGTTTCTTGACAGTATGCACCTGTTTACAGAAGGGCTTCCTGTCTTCGCTGTCACTGTATGACAAGGAAGAGTCCCCTTCTCATGACTATTGCAAAGGTCCTTATAAATCGTGCTCCTTCAAAGCTTTATGTTAGTTAAAATACGGCCCCCTCCCAGCCCACACACAGAAAAGGAAACACAGTATGTATTCTTTAAAGGGAAGGGTTTATAAGATCCTTGACCTAGCTTTTGACTAAAAGGGAAGTCAAGAGTCTGTGCCTAAAAATTATGAGCCAAAGGAGAGAGAAGGGGCCTCGAGGAAAGTAAGCAAGATCCAGAACATTCTCAAGACAGGAGCCATGTGTCTGTTCTCATGAGGAAGCCATGAGACTTCCCCAGGCGTAGCCAGCAGCAAGCACCCAGTACATTGCAGACTAATGAGGTAAAGGGATGGAGGACAAACTGTATTTCCTAGCAATGACCAGGATGGGTCCTGGGGACCAGTTCTCAGAATGCCTACTGCCTCCAGCTGTTAAGTTCTGTGTGATCTTGGAAGGTGAGTGGCATATTTAGGTCAGGAAAAAAAAAAAAAAAAAAAACTTTCATTCTTCAAAGTAAGTGAGCAAATGCTGAAAAAGAAGGGAGAGGTAATATAGATGGACAATCCCACCTTGAAACTGCTTAGGACCAGAAGCTTCAGGTAAATTTACAGTGTTTGCATATACACAGTGAGATACTTTAGCGAAGAGACTCAAACCTAAACACAAAATTTATTTTTGCCTTATTTTTTTTTCACACCTTGATACATAGGCTGGGGGGGGGGGGTGGGGAATGAGGCCTCCTGTTTAGTTAGGACCCATTGCTTGAGACCAGGCATGGAATTTTCCACTTACAACATACCATTGCTCAAAATCTCTCTCTTTTCAGAACAGTTTGGATTTCTGGGTTTTAGTTTAGAGACATCCAACCTGTTAACATAGCAAAAACTTCTAAAAGCCATTGGTGGCTCACCCTGGCATGGGAGGGTCCTTTACGTTGGTGACTGGCAGTACCTCCAATGAGCACTTCATTTGATATAAGGAGAGGTTAGATGAAACACAGCATTCTAGACACATCTCTGTCATGTATACATAGTCCTTTGCAGTAATGCACACACTGACTTACTTCCCACACGTACCAGTTTGTCATTTAGAGGCAACAGAAGTGAAAACGGAGACCTGTGTGGCCCTTGTGCACACATCTGTTGACTGTCCAGACTTGGAGTCTCTAGAGTGCATTGGGTGAAATTCCCATTTCTTTGTCCACTCATAGCACACATCAGTCATCATATTGCATGCACCCTTTTGCAAATGACTTCCCTGTTCCAGATGTATCCTTGTTTTTAAAGCTCTAACTCACCAATATGAGATGTAAGGGCTGGGGGAACTAAACAGGTTTAATCAGTGGGCCAAACCCCGGGTGATACTTCATCACAATGGCCATTCCTACCCTAGTAAGGATTTACTAAAGCAAGATGTACTTAAGTCATGATGGGAGTCTGAGCTTTGCTACCATCTCTTAAGAATTTAGAGTTGGAGGGGCTGGAGAGATGGCTCAGAGGTTAAGAGCACTGCTTGCTCTTCCAAAAGTCCTGAGTTCAATTCCCAGCAACTACATGGTGGCTCACAATCATCTGTAGTGAGATCTGGTGCCCTCAAAAAAAAAAAATTTAAAGTCGATGGTAATTCCTGATCTGGAGTGAGAAAAGAGATCTCTCTTGCAAATCTGTATGCATAAAAATATAACTATTATTTTCCCAAGAATTAGCTTCTAAGGCATCATTCTAATTTTAAATATTCCGGCCTCTTGTTAGTCATTTTATTAGCTTGGATATCCTGAACTTAAGGGTTAGATTACACTTTTTTATTTATTTGTTTATTTTAAAATCTTCAAATAAAGAAAAGGAAATGAGTTTCTTTCTTTCTTTTTTTAAGTGAAAAAGGTGAGGATTAGGTTAACAACTGTAGCAGGCACTCAGATGGCGCCTCTTAAAATTCCATTCATTTGAGTCATGCCTACTCCTTACTGGCTCCCTCTCCAAGAAGCCAGCCTTTGAGGGGCTCAGAGATAAGAACAAGTTCAGCTCTCCTAATCATCAAAGGGTTTCCCCTTGTGCCGCTTTTCAGCCAACATGACTAGTTCACATGGCACAGGCATTTGGTGCGCAAAGCAGCTGAATTTCAGTGGAGCTCGGCCATCTGACAGTCCTGGTTACAGCACAGAGAGAGCTTTTCTTCGGACAGATTTGCGACTTTTGCATTTAGAGAAAAACACTAACGTTTAAGTAATACACTGCCTTAGGGAAAGATTTACTTTTCCCCCTTACTGAGAACTGGGTAAATAGAGCACTTTTCTGGAAAGCAGAGATGCGTCAGTTGGGGAGACAAAGGGCATCAGCCTACTACGATGCTACCCCAGGTGAATGGCAAAATGCCAACCAACAATAGAAATTGAGTTCTTGTTTCTCAACCCAAGTCAAATTGTTATAGTAAGTATTGTGACCTTTGGTATGGGACAAAATATTCTTTCTGATTTTAAACATACTATCTACTCACTGAAAGTGAAACACTGTGTACCAGTATCTAAGACCACAGCCAAATAATAGCATGTTGATAAATACATATATACATAGGTTTTTTTTCCCTCTAAGTTTAGACTTGGGGGACTTTTTCTTACACAATTATAACAGTTGATATAAAATTTTAATGGCTAGATTTTTTTTCATCTTTCCATGCTATCACTAAATAGAGAAGTTTTGTTTTTATAGATTCAGGTTTGAGTCTTATGCTTCTAAAGGACCTTAGAACTTGTTCAGGTCTGTTTCCAGCAACTGAATGAATCCTTGAGTCTGGCTGTCTGTGAGAGGACTCTTGACATTTTTCTAAACAAGGCATCGCTCTAGATGGGCATGTTGTTAGTCCTTCTTCAAAGCTTCCTTTCTCAAAGCAAATTGTTACTTTCATTCCTGCTTAATATCAGCCCGACAACTCAAAGATATGATGTACCTATCATAGCAAAAATAGATACTTTTTAGAAACAAACCAACAAAGGCTCTTATCTAAGCAGGAAGAACATTATGCCCATGTCTTTGTAAAGTACTGTGTCTTCCTATTAAAGAGGTACTTACATGTGCAGCCAGCTTGTTTTCCGAAAACTAACTTCAATCTCCAATGTTTTGGTAACTGGAAGGAGCTAAACAAAGGGAGCTCTCGTACACATTTCCCCTGGAGTTCCTCTAACGGGGAGTAAACACGTGAAGCCCATCACTAGAGGAAAATGACCGTTTCAAGTGTGGCTTTGTTTTCCATTTGAAGGGTGGGCATGAGTGGATAGCTTCATCAATCCCAGGCGCGAAGATATAGATCCATTGCCTCACTTTGACTTGATCAAATATTTGCTCGTTTTGCATCATGGGTTTCTTGCTTCCCTGCAGTTTTCATATGAAAGATTTAGAAAAATGGTAGGTAAATGAGAGAAAGAAAGTGTATGAGTCAGACCCCCTGCTTCCGATGAAGACGGTAATGGCCTTGACCCTTTATCTATGAGCAACGTCATCAAGTAAGATGTTGGGTGAACTGACTTTGAGTGTTGTCCTTGTCTGAGTCATTTCTAGGACTTGGGGGGCTACTGCCAAGAACCCCATTTTTCTGGTATTGGTGGCATTCCATCAGATGCACATCTTTCACCCCAACTGTTTTAACATTTCACTCCTTCAACATAAGCCCCTAATATCTAAAAACCTTATTTTAAAATTGAGAATTAATTTGAACGACTACTTTTTGTTAAGGTAAGAATTATTTGATGGCTTTCTCTGGGTGGAATAAACACAAACGCAGGAATAGACAAACTGCTATATAAAAATTTTGTGTTGCATGTGCTTTTCCGAGAAAAGGAAAAAAAGAAAATAATTAAAGTGGACTAGCAGGCACCTAATTGGCTTTGTCTTTTGATTCTGTTTGACCATCAACAATGATGTAAGACTTGGACAGAATGCTGCCTCTCTGTGCCATTGTTAAATCTCTTGTTTAACTTTGGTGTATACACTTCATTGTGCTTTGGGGAACAACTCTAGAAGCCCATAAACTAACGCTTTGCAAAGCCTAAACAAGAATGCTTAAGCCTGGGTTAGAAAGACCTCCTTTTATGATGTGAGAGGAACGTAAGAGGATTTGTCTGTTAACCAATCATACATTTCTAATGTGAGAAAGAGAGACAGAGAAAGACAGAGAGACAAAGAGAAACCAAAACTGAAAGTCACAAAGGAAAACCTTGGAGCTGGCTAGCGATGTACTGTCATTTGGAAGCCCTACTGGGGATTCTGAATGCACAAATGCCTTCAGATGAGCTGGTCCCTTTGTAAGACAATCACCATCCATGCTTATTCATTATCTGAAGGCTTACAAAATGACAACTGAAGGCAGATACTTTCTTCCCCAATCAAGCCATCATAGTAAATTATTGTAAATGCCACACTATTCACCAAGATTTTTAAGACATTTCATACTTCCGTTCCGGGGGGAAAAAAAAATCAACAAAGCTTGAATGGCTTGTTATCCTGACTGACTTACTCTATAATTAGCATGGAAGATTTATAATCCATCAAAGCTAAATTGGGCGATTAGCCTCTGTCTTCTTCTTATCAAAAAGAGTTACAAAGGCTCAAGCCATGAGTACTGTCATTACTTACAATTATTTCCAGCACACTTTTTCAAGCCATGATAATGGTTAATCAAAATGGTAATGACAAAACACAGCCAATCCAAATTAAAAATCAGCTCATCACCCTGGGACTGTACAACTATGTAAATGTTTGCACACAGTTTTATGTGTTATGTGACTCAATGCTGGGACATTTCTAAAACTATGTTTGGTGGTTCCAATACTCTTTCTACCAAGTGGCAGCAAGAATAATGTCATCCAGCCAGTGCCTCAGCATCAAGCTATTCTCGTAGATGAAAAAAGGTATATGAACAAGGTATTAGTCAGTCTAATAACACTGTGCAATCATAGGCTAAGCTGTATTCAACTTAAACCTTTTGAGCTTCAGGAAACTGTTGATACATGTGTCCAAGCTTGAGGGGACAAAGAACCTGTCCTTCATATCATCAGAGATTCTCAGGTCTCATGACATTGGGGACAGATGGATAAATGACTCAGTAGCTAGTAACTGAAGCTGTGCCCATTTGCACAGTCATAACTAATTTTTAACATGGTCAGTTTTAACATGGTCAATAGGCCTATATGGGGAAACATTTCAAATAATTATGCATGATTTCAAATCTATGTGCAACACTGACTGCACATTCATAGAAGAAATGAAGACTATAAAGATGGGTGTAGCTACTTCTGCTGAGTAGACTCATTTGTACAGAGCACAGTCTTATGAGTATTTTAGCATCCCTACCAGTTTCGTTTGGTGCTTCTAAGACAAAAGTGAACAGCTTCAAAAACTATCCATGGGCTGGAGAGATGGCTCAGAGGTTAAGAGCACTAGCTGTTCTTCCAGTGGTCTTGAGTTCAATTCCCAGCAACCACATGGTGGCTCACAACCATCTTTGATGAGATTTGGTGCCCTCTTATGGTGTGCAGGCATACATATAGGCAGAACACTGTTTACATAATAAACAAATAAATTTTAAAAAAAAAAGAAAGAAAACTATCCATGTATTCAAAACTAGAAAATATTATTTCTACACATAGGTTGTTGATTCGGGTATGTTTCAAACTCAAGGCTTGAGACACTGCTGTGTGGTCCTGTTCATTGAGCAACAGAGTGAAAAATCTGATTTTAATTTTATATATATATATATATATATATATATATATAGAGAGAGAGAGAGAGAGAGAGAGAGAGAGAGATGTTGATATCACATCTCTAAATTCCTTTCATTTGTCCCCCAAAAAAGGGACAACCATTCTTTAAACATACATGTGTCATTATCACAATAAAAGAAAGAAATTCTATTTGTATGTTCCTACTTTTATAAGTTCTTCTCATTCTCCTTGCTTTTTAAAAGTACAGCCACACTCAAATTAATGATTGGGCCTTGTTGATTGTAAGTGATGATTAATTGGGTCTTGTCATTGTGAATATTTTTAAAAGCAAAATAAGAATCTGTGCCTCGATAAGTTTAAATGATTCACTGTAGTGATTCACAACTGCTCATTTACCTGCTGATTTTTTATTCTCTCACTTGGAGGGAAATTCATTAAGCCTGGTGGTAGCAGGCTTTCCTGAGGTGTGCTGGACCCTAGGTTCTGTCACCAGTACCACAAAAGCAAGAGTGTATTTATAGAGAAGAAAACACATGTAACCTCAGCTGGAGAGAATATTAAATCTGGCAAATTTTTTTTCTAAACTAAAAATCTTCTCATAATACACTGTTTTTGAGTTTCATAAAAGAAGTAGAGGAAGCCAGAAGAAGAGAAGGCCAGACAGTGCTTGAATTTTGAGATATCAGATGAGGTCTGGTCCATTGCATCTAGCATTTGGTCGATGAATGTAGCATGTGTAAATTACAGAGACATGAGAGAAAGATGGACCCTAATTCCTCTCCTAACCATTTCGCTAATTCTATAGCAGGTAACGATGCCTTAATTAACAACAGCGTTGCTGACGGGTTTGTTCATTAACTGCTTTGTTGTGCGTTCTGTGGCTCTGTGTGTTTTGTCTGCCATGTACAGGAATTCAAACCCATTGGTACCGCGCACAACAGAAGGGCCCAGCCTTTCGTTGCAGCTGCAAATATTGATGACAAAAGACAGGTAGTGAGCGCTTCCTATAACTCACCAATTGGGCTCTATTCAACTAGCAATATCCAAGACGCACTGCATGGACAGCTGCGGGGTCTCATCCCCAGTTCACCTCAAAAGTAAGTACTGAAGCTCAGTTCTGGCCAGTGTTCTTCATGATGTGCTTCCTTTCCTGACGCCCAGTGCTTGCCGTTTCCTCCTTTCCTTTCTAGAAGGTACTACTGCACTTTTGTTTTTAAAGAGAAGCATCTAGAACTTGGCTCTAATTGTTCTGGAGCCGGTCAGCCAGTTCCTGAATATTTGGTAGCTATGAGGCTTTTTAAAAAGAAGAAAAGGAAAGGGAAAAAAAGGGAATCTCTGGTTCCGTCATCACCCTTCTTAGTCATGTCGATATTCAGTGGTAAATCATCCTCTCCGCAGAATTCTCATGGATTTACTTTTTGCCTCAAAAGAGCAAGCCACCACTGAGGGATTTTTCTTTAACCCTTTGTTTTTTACAGGATGTGAACTACTTTGAACACAAGCACAATATTCGGCCCAAACCTTTCATAATTCCAGGCCGAACCAGGTCATCAATTCTGAGATTGTGAAGTTTGAAAAGCATGTTGCTTTACTCAATCCTTACTAATCACCCAGAAAAGTAACTTCTAGGTGTCTGAAGTGACTTTTCATTGCAAAGCTTATTTCAGAAGAGAAAAGAAGCAACTCACTTAGCAGAGAACACTAGCCAGATAGCATTCGTTACTGAGGGTAAATATTGACCAACTGGCAGGGCTGTGAGATTTTATGTGATCACCATGTGTATTTATAACTAGTGCCCCAGAAGCTCTGAGGATCCCATCCAGAACACAGTGACCTTTGAGACAGGCAGATGTACTCTGTCCCACGTCAGGAAAGCCTAGCCTGCAGAAACAAACAACAAACAAACAAACAAACAAAACAAACCCAGCCCCAGGTAGTGGCAAGGGGAAGCCAGGATTGCCTCAAGTGATTGGCAGACTTTGGCCGTCCACCTCAGTGCCTGCTTCTCTTTGCTCCTTCAAACCTACCATTTTGGCCCTTATATAAGAACAGCTGTTCATGCATATGGATCCTTGCAAAGGAAGAAAGGCTCCTTGAGACAGAAAGTTTCTATCTGGTGAAAATCAATATAATTTGAGAGAAGGAAAGCAGTGACTGTAAGTATTGCTGACTCTTACGGAATACGTTGTATAAACCATATTAACAATGACGAACAAAATCTAAAGTCCTTACCTGTCAGTCAGAGAAGTGACTGTAGCTACACAGTCTTTTCCAGAATCTCCTCTGAAAGTTGAACCTGAACTTCAGCTGAAAGGAATACCAAAATCACAACTTCAGGAAACCTCAAACCCATCACTCTGACCTTCAGTTAGTTAACCCAAGGACGCTGTTGATCAGACCAGGTGGATCCTAATGGGTTAGAAATGCTGCATAATGGTTTACATCAGGTGCCCCAAACTGGTAGCCCATAGGTGACCTCATACCATAGGTGCAATTTATTTTGCCCTCCCACCTGTTCACTATATGTGGGAGTTAATTAAATACCTTTACATGCCAGCTTATTGAAATGCGCATCACTGTTAAGCACCTGTCAACTGGTCCATTTTATAACTATGTGACTGACCCTGTAGGGACTTAACTCCTGTGGCTAGTAAATCGTTACATAATATATGACTTTGAAGTGTAGACCCTTCAATAAGCTACAAGAAGGGCCAGAAGATAGTCTCCAAATAAACCACACAGTTTTCATAATGTCAGACACAGAAAGAAATGTGGGAGAAAGAGGCTAAGAAAGCTGCGGTGCCATATGAAGTGTCTTTGTGGGACTGGCTCCACGTTTTCTCCACAGAACCTAGAAATGAGCCTGGAACATAACAAACAGTGTATGCTCACCACATGCTCATTGGATAAAGGATTAAAATCCTAAGAGTGCTCAGTGCTAGCCGCTCTCCCCTCTCCACCTTTCAGCTCTACACCATCCTCTTTGTTACCTTGTACCCATTCCTTTTTCTCCTTTTTCCCCCTTTTTCCCAATGCTACCCCTACGACACTCCACCTTCAGTCACATAACACACCATATTAAAAGTTAAAAATGCTCAGGGCAGTGGTGGCACACGCTTTTAATCCCAGCGCTCGGGAGGCAGAGGCAGGTGGATTTCTGTGAGTTCAAGGCCAGCCTGGTCTACAGAGCTAGTTCTAGGACAGCCAGGACTACACAAAGAAACCCTGTCTTGGGGGGGAGTTAAAAATGCTATTTTATTGTTAGATAGATAGATAGATAGATAGATAGATAGATAGATAGATAGATAGATAGATAGATAGATCCAATATATAGCTAAATATATTGAGTAAAGACCTAGAACACATTTGATTGTACGAAATTCAAAGAAAGTCAGAGGGGCGTTCTTCTATGTTTTCATCTTAACTTTAACATGGCAACAAGGACAAACCATTTACAAGCTTGCCACTTGCAGATCCCTCTTAATACCACAGAATTTAGAAGAAAGGAATCCTCTAAAAATAGATACATAAATAAATAACAGGTACCTGTGTACAGATTCTAAAGAATAGTAGAAATGCCTCTCCATTCTTCCTTTCTTCCTCTGTCCCCTCACTATTTACTCTACCCTTGGAACTTTTTGCTCTCTCCCAGTGATCCAGTGATTTTTCCACGAGGTACAATTTTGTGAGGCTACATACCAAGCTACTACTGCACTGTGAATGAAAAACCTGTTTAATCTGAAGTAAAACAGGTGCAGTGGATTTAGGTGCCAATGTGCACAGTGTTTCCGTCCTAGCTCTGGCCGAGTTTGATGACTTCATCACAGTCGAAGCCATTTAAAGCACCAGCATCTTTATATCAAAATATGTGACATTTTTAAGTCAAAATTATAACTTACAATATGCACAAGATACTTTTATGGATCTGGATGTAAAAATGAAATGTTTCTGGGTAGCTTTAAGCAAGTTACAACCAGAAATCTGCCCTCCCTGCTGAAAGTCTGAACACCGTCTAAGGGAAGTTGGTTATCTGTAAAAAAAAAAAAAAAAAAAAAAAAAAACACCACCTGGGTTGTAAAGTATTTGAGGTCACCGTCCTCTTTACAGGTGATGCTGCCACATTACTAAGACAATCTCAAGAGATCAAACTAGTATTTGCATTCTGGGTCATTAAGGATAAGTCCCTGGACTCATGAGGATATTCCACAGTGCCTAGAGTCCCTGAGAACAATTTTATTGAAATTAACACAGGAACTCTTTTAACATTGTCTTGGATATTTATAAAAGGTCACTCTTGTTGATGTTACATCATTTCCTCCATTTAGTAGGCACAGGCCCCTAATTTATTAGTCACGGGACCCCAATTCAATGATAAAGGAAGGAGAAATAGAAGACACATCTTTGACAAATTAAAACCATATGCACATATATATCAATATACGATCCCTAATAGCAGAAAAATGCTGATTACACCTCAAAATAAAGGATATCTGTGAGTTCACATTGACGATAGCTTACCCAGCATCCAGCCTGATGCACAGGAAGCCAGAGAAGTTCTAAATCTTTCCTGAATGGGTCTGTTATGTTGGTCCCTCAAGATTTAACTCACTGTCTCAAAC
Source organism: Peromyscus maniculatus bairdii (assembly GCF_049852395.1). Lineage (NCBI taxonomy): Eukaryota > Metazoa > Chordata > Mammalia > Rodentia > Cricetidae > Peromyscus > Peromyscus maniculatus. The sequence goes on along the minus strand of NC_134868.1, from coordinate 27,712,765 downwards.
TCCCATTTTTCAAGTTCCTGAACCTCATTACACTTACGTCAACTCATTTAATCCTGACCAAACTGCTCTACAAGAGAAAATTTCCTTTTTTTTTTTTTTTTTTTTTTTTTTAGCAATTAAAGTCAATTTTAGGAGTTGGTGCTTAACCAAAAAAAAAAAGTGGTGAATAAGGCCACATGGCATTTTGGTATATGACTTAACTAATGACCTGGCTAAATTTTAAACAAATTCTCAACAGGCAGGAGTGAAAGGGATGGTGTAGGAAGTTGAATTGTGCAACACAAGACCCTAAAAAATAATTAACTTATTTACTGACAGTATTGTCCAAACTAACCAGGCTACAACATTGATTTAAAAAAAGAAAATCAGTACCCAGCATCCTTTTTGGGTTTAGTGTCTTCATTGGGCTGTAGTTAACAACAGTAGCCTTTTCAAGTAACTGTAAAGGTGGGGCCCCATATGTCACAGCTGAGATCACTGACTTTAAGACAATCACATCACATACATGTATGTGTCTCGGGTTCATGGCAACACTAACAGGCAATCATAACAGAGGTTTATGTTAATAGCTCCATATAGCTCGGTGATTGATTACTTAGCATGCCTGAGACCCTAGGTTCAATTCCCAGTACCAAGTTAATTATTACTAATTAATTAACAGATGCATGTCCGTTGTGGCTGGTTGCCAGTTCAGTTTCATAAAGCATACCAAATCGCCCTTGTCCTTGACTAGGATGACCAAACTCTATGATATTTTGAAAGTCCCTAATCCTTATCCTTAAAAGGAAATAAAAAAATATGCATGGAAATATGTGTGTGTGTGTGTCCACAATCTTGCATGAAACACCTCTGTGTGAAGGAAACAAACCTTAGCCTGGGGTAGCATCCAGATAATCTAAGATGACCTACTTGTTCTGTAATCATCAACTGCAAGGTGATGGGCATTTATTGACTGTTTCTAGTTCCTGTACGAAGTTATAGAACAGCTTTAAAAAAAAAGAAAAGAAAATAATATTCTTAACAGAATCAGTGAACAATAAGATGATGTATTGAAATGGCAAAGTACTGATAATATAGCTCAAAAATACAATCTTTAGTTAGCCTTACCCACAAGTTGCCAATTACTATTCAGTCAAGGCTTGCCTCTCTGATTGAAGTATGCTTGGTTTGAAATGTTCAGCCTAAATCTTCATGCTATATAGTGTTATTATGTGTGAAATACCACTCTTTATACTCTAATTATAAAATTGAGAGACATGAAAGGATTATCTAGCTAATGTCCCTCCACCATTTACCTGTGATACTGTCAGAAACCAAATTATTTGGCCTATTTTTTTAAAGGAGGAAAGACATTTGTCGTCTACCTGCTTTATGGACCCTTTCTACATGTTAACCTTCAACCTGACAGAATCAAGGCAACAAATGCAATATCACCAGCAACTTTTGGCTTTGTCCAAGTTTTTCGAGTGTGAATTTTTTTTCATCGTCCCTTTTAGACACACTTTAGACTGATGCAATCACCTCTTCCGTCCCCAATTCCTTCTCCCCTGTCTGTGTTTGTCCTCTGTGTTCTTCCGGTTCCTGTGTCCTCTCTGTGTAACCCCGTCATTAACACAGCGGCTGCAGCACTCCTTCTGGTATTGACGGTGGCAGTGGACGCAGCACGCCTTCTTCTGTCAGTACCGTTAGTACCATCTGCCCGGGGGACTTAAAGGTTGCGGCTAAGATGGCCCCTAACATTCCTTTGGAAATGGAACTTCCCGGTGTGAAGATTGTGCACGCCCAGTTTAACACACCTATGCAGTTGTACTCAGATGACAATATCATGGAAACACTTCAGGGTCAGGTTTCCACAGCTCTAGGGGAGACACCCTCGATGAGGTAATATGAGTCTTTCTGAACCTATGGGCATGTTGACTAAACGCATGGGCGATGTCTACTTTGATGGGGTCTTCTAGCGTTGTCTTGGTGGAAAGAAAGCTATGGGAAAGCTTCAAAGGAAAAAGAAAAAAAATGTATTGCAAACATTTAAGCCTGGTGTTGAAACTTCACTATGTAGATAATAGGGCAGATCGAAATAAAATGAAATCACATAAAGACCAAATGGATGTCTTTTGAAAGCTGCAATGTGCTTTATAAATGCCTGATTTAGTATTCTCAGCAGGGGCTTGTGAACGTACATCTGTCTTTTGTAAGTAAAAAGATGGAAGGCGGGGATTGAGAGAGTCCAAACGCTGTTATGAGATGATCCTTTCTCTTTCTCTAATTGAGGTGGAAAGGATTGTTTTGCCATTTAAAATGTTTGCATTTCATTAAGTTCTTATAAGCAAATGCTTCAAGCTGTTTAGTGAAGATATTCAATTCCGGTCAGTCTTTATTTTGACTAGTTTCTTCTTTGTTATTAATGTCTGTTCCAAGTACCTTTGCCACCAAGCTTTTCCAATTAAAAAGATTTATTATGGAATAAAATCGCACTGCTTCTTTTGGTATTATAAAATCACTTTCTATAAATTACTGTGATACTTGAGAATGCTATGTAGCAATATCTCAGAGTTGTCTCAGGGTTTATTCAGTGAGTTCATCCCAAAGTCATTTTGTAAAGAAATATATATACATATGATTATTTTAAAATATAACAGGTGATTAAAAGATACGCAGATAAATTTCTAGATGATACAATTCAATAACAAAGTATTTAGTGCCTAACAAGTAATATTATGATAATATTTTTTAATTGTTCATTATTAATGTATTTACTGAAAGCATAGTAAATAAAATTGCTCTCATTATTAATGTGACTATTAAAAATAGAACAGTCAGTTTAGCAAACATTGATGGAAGTTTCTGCATTGTGTTGTTTGAAACTCTGTCGGATGAATTTCATCAACTGATAAGTCATAAGAAATTTAGTTTTATATCAAAAAGGGGAATATTTAAACTTCTATGAGTGAGAAAAACCAAAATGAGCTCACTCCTCTATTGTGCCTGCTGTCTTTTTTTTTTTCTGAAAAGGGGGGGGGGCGCTATTTTGTTCACATCTATAATTATATGGCCATCAGACACAGGTCTTGTTTTTTAAACGACCGTGTCCTGACAGAGATCACCGATGTGAATTCCCATGGTATTTCTTGCATAGAGATTCACTTGAGAGTCACCCCTGCTCAGCACAGAGGATGATACTTGTTGTCCTGTTGCCTCCTCACGGGGCTCCGGATGATGCATCACCGACTGCATTTGTGTTTCAGTGAACCCACGGCCTCGGTACCCCCTCATTCAGATGTGTACCGCATGCTCCATGACAATCGGGACGAGCCAACTCCTCCCCGCCAGTCAGGCTCCTTCAGGGTGCTCCAGGAACTAGTGAACGACGGGTCTGGTGAGTCTCTGCCAGTGTCTACTGACGTATATGTAGAGGCCCTCGGATGGGTGGAGGAGGAGAAGAATTGAGCAACAGGGAATGGATGTCTGGATACTGGTTTTAGTCAGTATTAAGTGAGTCTTTGCTCAGGAGTTAGGGAAAGAAATTTCTGGACATGTCCAGGTATTCATGAAATGAAACTACTCATTCAAACAAAAAACTACTCATTCAAACAAAAAACACCAAAACCAAATTCTACCCATAGTAGTCAAGGGCCAGCATAGCTTATTAATCAGAAGATTTAGTTTTCAATGGATATTATAAGACTTCTCAGCCTCTTCCCCCACAACTCCTTAGAATATTATCAACCTTGAGGCAAAAAAAAAAAAAAAAAAAAAGCATGAAATGGCCGGGCTGTGGGTGGTGCACACCTTTTATCCAAGCACTCAAGAAGCAGAAGCAGGTGAATCTCTGAGTTCGAGGCCCATCTGGTCTACAGAGTGAGTTCCAAGACAGGAAAGCTACACAGAGAAACCCTGTTTCAAAACAAACAAACAAGAATTAATGTTAGGAAAAATTTCCAGAACAGCAGGGCTACACAAAGAAACCCTGTCCTGAAAAAACTGGGAGGAAACAAAAAAGCATGAAATGAAACCTGCTGTGGTCCTCAGTCTGGGCAAAGCACCTTGTATATAATACTACTAAGTTTCCACAATAACTCGGGAAGGTAGAAACTGTCATTTGCCCCAGTTGAGAAGTAAGAAACAGGCATAAGAAAAGTGGACTAGGATATGATCACACAACCAGTACGCAGGAGAGCTGACCTCTCACCGACTTCTGTTGACCTGTGGCTTGTACTTTAACCCATGCTTTTTCTCCCCCAAAAGATATATACTGCCCTCTAAGAGTCACACAAAAGGCAAAAATGCCTCCTCGGGATAGGTACAAAAATGGGAATTAAGTGTTGGTGGGGTTCTAGAAATAATAGCGAACTGGTGCATCAATAATGTGGATGTGAATGATGCAACCACGGTGGTATGCAGGACAGTTGCTCCTTAGAAAGTTCATTAAGAAAGGACCCAGAGCCAGGTGGCGGTGGCGCACGCCTTTAATCCCAACACTCAAGAGGCAGAGCCAGGCAGATCTCCATGAGTTCGAGGCCAGCCTGGGCTACAGAGCGAGATCCAGGACAGGTACCAAAATTACACAGAGAAACCCTGTCTTGAAAAAAAGTAAAATAAAATAAAAAATAAATATAAATAAATAAATAAAAAACAAGAAATGACCCAGGAATTCTGTGCCTAGACAGACATCTCAAAGCAGAAATGAAAACACACACTGGTACGATGGTATTCCAGTTATTTGCAAGGACCAAATAGATGAAAACATTCAAATACCCATTGAGACCCGAGTGGGTAAACAAAATGTGATAACATACCTGGGACACAATGTTACCCCACCTTTAAAAGGCATGAAATTCCGACCGATGCGAGACTATGGATGAACCTTGAAAGCGTTAAGATAGGTGAAAGAAACCGGACATAAAAGGAAAGATCTTGCTGGTTCTGTTTCTATGAGACATCTAGAACAGACCAATTTATAGGCAGAAAGGGGAGAAGAGGTTTCTAGGGTTGACAGGGAGGGGAAGAACACTTCCTATTTAGGGTTTACACAGTCTCCAGTTTCTGTCTGCAGATGACGAAAACGTGACAAATACACAGTGATATGCAGCAGGTGAGCTACGTTCTTAACAGTCACTGGGATGGTACATTTTATGGCATGGGTTTTTTTTCCCCTAAAGTGCCCTTTGCTCCTTCGGGCATCTTGCAACAGTTCCCAACAGCAGATTTTGTAAGTCATTTCATTTTAAAGGGGCCTGTTTCAGAACCCAGTCTCTCCTGCACCCACGGGCCCTGCTCCCTTTTGAAACCACGGTGCCGAGGCCGCTGCAGAATTCCTTGGGCTAAAGTGCACATTTTAAAATAGACTCCAAGCGCAAACCGGAGCCAGCTGTTCCCCACCATAAATGGAAACACTTTGTTTTTCAGATGATCGTCCTGCTGGAACTAGGAGCGTGAAGGCTCCGGTTACGAAAGTCCACGGCGGAGCTGGCGGTGCCCCGAGGATGCCGCTCTGCGACAAGTGTGGGAGCGGCATTGTGTATGTCTCACTTTCAACTCGGGAATTCACTTTGAGTCTTGCCGGCAGTTTTCCACGTCTTATACTTTTTAAACCTTTATGTAGAAAAGGGCAACTTTGAAAAAGTTAAATTTCTGTTCATTAACTTAAAATAGAACATCTACAACGCTGTAGCATATTTGGTCAGGATGCCTTAGTCATAACCTTAAAGTGGAGTAGAATGTGAGTCAGCAGTCTGTACCTTCAGAAATACTTTTTGGGAAAAAAAAAAAAAGACTCTACCCAAACGTGTACATGAAAACAATTTCCAAAAATTGTGACTTCTGCTTTGTAAGTTAACTTCATTAATATGTAATCTTTGAATACTTACTTTTCTGTATAGAAGAAAAACAAATGCATGGACCATTGGGTTGTGAGTTAAAATGCATTACGTGACCACTTATTTCAATTGTACAAATATCAAGATATCAATTTCTAAAAATACAGTCAGCTTCCATCGTCAAGAAAGCCCATGTGTGAAAAAGTCACCTTTGCTGATTCAGATTCTTCAAGTGAGTCACACCATCTTAAATGTGTTTCATGTGGCCACTTCTTCTATCCCTTTATCCGGTTCCCCAGGCACGAGTAGAGACAAAAATGTGTCTAGTTATCTAAGAGAGCAGTGAGAGGCGGGGGTCTTAGTTAGAACCGAGGGAAAGGAAGTAGGGGCGGGGGCAGAAAGAAAAGAGGGTGGTATGGCATCACCAAAAGTAATTATTGCTCCCAAACAAAAAGAAACCAAGTCCTGGGTTAAGGTAAATGCACCCAGTGGGTGCCAGGATAGAAAGTCAGCTGGGGAACTTCCAACAGTGCAGCCCATGGCCTGCCTCCAAGTACCCACATATATTATGGCTCCCACTTGTAAAGAAACTGGGGGGTGGAGCATGAGACTGGAACCCACGCAGACTGGAACCTCCCCTAAGTTACGCGTCTGAGACTCTGGAGACTATTCACACCTCAGTATCAGAGAGAAAGGTGATGCTGAGGCCGAGCTGTGCCATTGCCCAAGTGCCTGATGGGAAACTGCCGAGCTCACGGCAGCATCCTCTCCCTTTCTGGACTGGTCTCACCTGTATACCTGTGTCTTCTCCCCACAGAGGTGCCGTTGTCAAGGCCCGGGATAAGTACCGGCACCCCGAGTGCTTTGTGTGCGCTGACTGTGACCTCAACCTCAAGCAGAAGGGCTACTTCTTCGTGGAGGGGGAGCTGTACTGTGAGACCCACGCGAGAGCCCGTACGAGACCCCCAGAAGGCTACGACACCGTCACTCTGTACCCCAAAGCTTAAGCCCTTTGCAAATGAGGACACGCATGCACGCATGCACGCACCCACGCACATTTACACTGGCCGATGATATGGATGACTTTCACAGAAGGAACACAGTCCCCTCCCAATCTAAATGAAGCCAAGGCTTTTAGGCATGTATCTTATTGTCTAGCGAGGGGGGGGGGAATGGGGAGCCAAAGACCCACCTAGTGACAAAAAACAAGTATTACCTATGGTTTGTAACTCTTTATCTTTGGGGACAGCAATGGTGACATTTAAAGCAATAATGTTTCAATGTTACGCTCCACAAGTTCCATCTGTTAGACAACCATCCGATGTGGAAACACATGGATATTTGGGGGAGTCAAGTGGTTTTTTCCTCCAAAACTGCTTTTGATAATTGTAGTAAGTGGTGCCAAATAGCAATCTTGTACTCTAACAAAACCCGCAGGTGTCTGTGTCTGTTTTTCCTAACGTGCCTGTCAGGAAGACATTTCCAGGATTTCTCTGTTTTACATGCAAACAGCTGTATCACTGGATGACACAACCCAATAAACGCGTGAAGCATGTTTTTTAATTCACGGTGAAGTGGTAATCAGTGGGTTCATCATTTGAACAAGAGGACCACTCCTCTCTTAGCCTGGAAACTAACAAATATTTTAAGAAATCTGTGCCCTCGTCAGTTTTTATAGTTCAGTCTTTTGTGTGTATGGTAGGGGTTGGAATACGTTCATGGGGTAGGGGGCCTGGACAAGTGCGACCATGTTTGTGGAGGCCAGAGGTCACCCTTCACGTCATTCTTCAGGAGCCATCAATGTTGGGTTTTGAGACAAGATCTCCCCTGGGGACTCCGGGCTTGCTGATTCAGGTAGGATGAGTAGTCAGCAACCCAGGCATCTGCATCCCCAGGTGACATCACAGGCAGCTGTCAGCCCCTCTGCCTTTTTATAAGAGTGCTGCCGAGGGTCAAACGTTGGCCATCCCGCTTGGTAGGCAAGCTCTTCACTGACTGGAGTACTTCCTGCCCCCCACCCTCACCCCCCACCCCCACTCCCCACCCCACCCCCACCGCCGCTATTTCTTGGGGGGGGGGCCTAAGTTTCTGCTGATGGAAGGAACCTTGAAATTTTCTAATTTAAGGCAATTCAGTACGTTTCCCATTATACTTTTTTTTTTTTTTTTTGCTTTGGCTCGGACTCTTTGTATTTGTTTTATTGTATGCACATGAGTATTTTGCCTGCAAGTATGTATGTGTACCACGTGCAGGCCTGATGCCTACGGAGGTCAGAAGAAAGTGATAGGTCCTCTGGAACCGGAGTCATGGAAGGTTGTGAGCCACTATGGAGGCGCTAGGTAGGAACTAAACCCTGGTCCTCTGCAAGAATGGCATGTGCTCTTAACGAGTGAGCCACGTCTCCAGCCCTCAGCTTGGGCTCTTTTGGTGAGATGTCTCTTTCACGTGAACATTCAGTGAAATGGAAAGCTAAGGTCCGTCAGGACTGTTTATCTCTCTGACTTGGCAGCACCCTCTTCTGTATCCCAGGATGACATCTCTATGGGGAGACCTCCTGGAGAAGGTGGGTACTGACTCCCTGCTAGGGCTTGCTGGTCCCCACTGCCGATCTCCATGCCTTTGCTGTGAACTTGCTCTCGACATAGTTCAGCCCAGGCCTTAACCTTGGCTCCTTTGTCATCTCTAAAACTCTTAGCTCAGTCTTCCAAGGAGTCTTGAAATTGGGACATGAGCTCTGTCTGGCCCCTGGCCCGGGCAGTCTGCCATGGAAGTCCTGCTAAGACTCACCTTCCCAGTCACCTAAGCTAGCCCTACAGCAGAGCCCTTGACTTGTGCCTCTCACCTACTTCCTTCCCTGGGGACACTAGAGCAGTTCTGAATTTGTCCTTTTAAAGGTCGCACTGTGGGGAAGCAGTGAGATGGGGTGATGACTGTCTCAGGGAGTCTGCTTTTCTGGTGTCACTCAGCCATGCCTACCAGCTGGAGCTGCTGCTTGCTACCCTGGAGCACGTGTCTTCCTAGAGTGTCCAGAATGAGACATTTAACTGTCTCTGACCCTGACTTCTCCAGAGAAGTCCTGCCTGGCTCCCATGGGCATTTGCAATTGTAACCTCTGCAATAAAACATGTTTGTTTCTAGAGCTATTAAAACTAATAAGTTCTGATTGAGGTCTAGGGATGTGAATTGTGTAAAATGCATTTCATTTTTGCTCAAAGGTTATCTTTAAGAATGTGTTCTGGAAAACAAAGTTTTGGAAGGTGGAAGTTAGATGAATGGTAACTGGCTGAGAAAATTAAAACCAAAACCAGCAACAGAGTAAACAGAAATTCGGGTGAATTTACTTTCTAGACTCTTGAAAAGCATCAGAATTGACAAGACCAGGGCCAGAGGCCAGAGGTTAAAGATGGGGCCACCAAAGGAGAAATAAATGGAATTTATCTAAGACACACTTAAAGGCTCAGCTGGTGGAGTTCTTGCTGATAAGTCTTTGCAGCCTGAAGGCCTCTCCGCCAGTGCAGCTGTCCCAATTAAACCAAATCAGACCGAATTGGAAAAGCCCAGGTTTAATGGGTAAAGCATTCCAGGCGATTCCCTGGCCCCTCAGAGAGAAGACCAGGAAGAGAGACGAGAAGAACCACCACGTGTCTGTTCTCTGGGATGCAGTTTAAATACCCCGTGGGAGTGGTCTTGAGCCTCTCTGGGGGAGGAGCTGTGTTTGGTGGGCTTTGAAGGGGTGGGTTTGGGGAAAGAGGAGGGGGAGTTGCGGTGGATCTTCCACCAGAACATTCCAGACTCTTTGGGTATAGGGGTGCCAGGGTGCCAGGGGTTGAAGTGGAGCTCCCACCCAAACACTTGCCTCCCATACACAAAGCCCCAGAGTTGATCCTCAACTTTAAATAACCCAAGTGTGGGATGAGCATCTGTAATCCTAGCACTCAGGAGGCAAAATCAGGAGGCTCAGAAGTTCAAGGTCATCTTCAGCTGCATAACACTTTCAGGGCCAGATACACCGGTCACTATTTCAAACCACAAACAACAACAAAGAAGTATTTAGTGCCTACATGCCACTTACTGAGCCCTACATACTCATACTCCTCAGTGAGTCAGTGAGCCTTACACTGTGGAACCAGAAAAGGAAGCACAGGGAACGATTGTATTCTTGACTTAACACAGAATAAATTAAGATCGGATGGCTCATGAAGAAACGTTAGACATTAGTGTACACTGTGTTTTGGATGTTAGATGATATTTTCCAAGAAGGGCATGGAGACATGTGTCTGTAACCCCAGCATGTGGGACTGAGACAGAAAGATTATCTTGAGATTGGGGGCTAGCCTGGGCTACCCATTGAGACCTTGTCTTAATTAATCAGTTGGTCAATAAACACAGAAATGATGATGGATTTCTTTAAATTATAGTTCACATATTTTAAGTACAGTAGAGCACATAGTGAATTGCTCACGCTCAAGTTTAATAAGAAACTTATTATTATAGTAATGTATGATAGTGTCTGTAAAAATCTGAAATTTCAGAGAGATATTGACTGAAATTAGATAATTTAGATTATACGATTAAGGCTTCTGAGATAAGCCCCAAAACTTCACATTCATTATTTAAAATAAATACTATTCTTTAAACAATTCAACCTAAAGTTTTTAATATATAGAAGAATTTAGAATTAATAAAGAGAAATGAATGCCATATGAAAACTATTTTAAAGTGTGTAAGGTAAGACATAAAAATCAATGATAAAAATTAAAGGGAATTATTTAAAGTATTTTCTTAAACATTTTATTTATTATTTTTATGTGTATGGGTAATTTGCCTGCATGTATGTCTGTGCACCACATGTGTATACAGTGCCCACAGAGGCCAGAAAAGGCGTTGGATTCCCTGGAACTAGGGTTACAGATGGTTGACAATCACCATGTGAGTCCTGGGAATCAAACCTGGCTCCTCTAGGAGAGCAGCCAATACTCTTAAACACTGAGCTATTTCCCCAGCCCCAAGAATGTTTTAAAGCAAATGAGTGAGAAAGAAATATTCTCCTTATATGGTCTTTTGTCCTTCAGTAATGAATTCACTCCAGAAATTCTATGCAGAAACTCATGTCATGAACAACAAAAAAAAGACAATTTTGGTTTAGCTCAAAGTGGAATATATTCTCTTAGGGAGAAAAGAAAGAAAGGCTTGGACATGGTTTAGATTTACAAGCTCTAGAAAGCCAAAATACTCAACGACACTATCCATGTCGCCGTGTATTTTTACACCTATTAAGGAGAGGGGCATAAAACCCATTAGTGCTTCCCATTAGCAGCTTGCTCATCTCTACACACGACAAAGCTTCTCAGCTGCCCAACCCGAGAACACCTGAGGTAAGCAGATGCTTTGGGTCTCTTTATTAACTCTAGTTACAAATGTTTGCCAGAGGGCTGGAAATATGTCTACGTGTCTTATTCTCACAGAGGACCCAAGTTCAATCCCCAGAAGCTCACAACTGCTTGTCACTCCAGCTCCAGGGAATGCCTCTAACCACAGGCACAGGAACATATACAGACATACACACATAAATATGTAAATAAATAATAGTAAAAATATTTTTTAAAAAAACACCAAACAGATGTTTGGCATGTTGTCCTTTGAACCAACCTGATTTTAGCCCTAAGAGAACTTGCTTCTTGTAAGCATTACTCTATTATTCTGTCATCATAGGGGAAAGTTCTTTTATTCATGCTGTACCTTAATTCAAATAAGAAAAGAACACTGAGAAAGAATAAAGGGATGAAAAAGTTTCAAGTAAATGAGTCTCACCTGTAGAGGAACTTCTAAATGGTCTTATTAAATAAAAAACACAGAGCCACATATAGGGGTGAAAGCCTTAGAGATCAGGAAAATAGGGAAAGCCACCAGCCAACCTTACCTCACCAACTCTGCAGCTTCCAAATGTGAATGCAAGCTACTTCCTGTCTACCCACACCTTTATTGCCTTGCTTTTCTGACCTCTCATTGGCTCTTAGCCCAGCTACCTCACTTCCTTGTTACTGCCTATCTGTATAGACCTCCAGGTCTCTATGGTTGGTACTGGGATTAAAGGCATGTGTCACCATGCTTGACTCTGTTCCCTAGTGTGGCCTTCAACACAGAGACCCCGCCTTATAAGTGATCAGATTAAGGGCATGTACTACCACTGCCTGACTTCTATGTTTACTTAAAATGGCTGGCCTTTTGCCCCTGATCTCCAGGCAAGCTTTATTTATCAAAGCACAAATAAAGTATCACCACACTCACCTGCTCTACATGGCTGTTTCACAGTAATGCTCTTAGGTCTCTGATCGCTGTGGGGGACAGTTCAATAAACAGTCACTGGGCACTCACTGACAAGCAGAAAGTGGTGGCAGCCAGACAGGGCCAGTCATCTGTCTGTCAGTCCCCAAGGCTGGTCGCATCAGCCTGCAGAGCTCTTCAAAACTCGTGAGAGTTTTTCTTGTGAGTGATTTGTAAAACCAAGTATCTTTAAGAGGGGCTACTTTATCATAATTATTTTTAGATTGGGGAAATATTATCAACCATTTTTATTTGATTACTTGATGAACAATCAAACATAAAATCAGGGACCACTGAGATGGCTCATCGGGTCAAGGTACTTGCTGCCAAGCCTGATGACCTGAGTTCAATGCCTGAATTTCACACAGTAGAAGAGAACTACTGATCCCACTGCCAGGGGACCCCTTAAGCAGACCAAGCTACACAACTGTCTCGCTTATGCAGAGGGCCTAGTCCAGTCCCATGGAGCTCCACAGCTGTTGGTCTAAAGGTCATGAGTTCCCACTAGTTTGGTTCGGTTGTCTCTGTACATTTCCCCATCATGATCTTGATGCCCCCTACTCATAGAATCCCTCTTCTCTCTCTTCAACTGGACTCCTGGAGCTCCGGTCTGGTGCCTGGCTGTGGATCTCTGCATCTGCTTCATCAGTTTCTGAATGGAGGCACTGTGATGACAGTTAGGGTATTCACCAATCTGATTACCCAGGTAGGCCAGCTCAGGCACCCTCTCCATCATTGCTATTAGTCTAAGCTGGTGTCATCCTTGTAGATTCCTGGGAACTTCCTTAGCACCAGGTTTCTCCCTCTATCATGGTATCTCTTTCATTGCTTTCCCACTCCATCCCTCCCCCAGCTCAACCATCCCATTCCTGAATGTTCTCTTCCCACCTCCCCTACCCCATATTGGCCCCTGCCTCATCCCCAGTTTACTCATCGGGATCTTCTGTTTCCCCTTCCCAGGGCGATCCATGCATCCCTCTTAGGGTCCTTCTTATTTCCTACCTTCTCTGAGCTGTGGGTTATAGTCTGATTATCCTTTGCTTTACTTCTAATATCCACTTATGAGTGAGTACATACCATGTTTGTCTTTTCTGAGTCTGGGTTACCTCACTCAGGATATTTTGTAGTTCCATCCATTTGCCTGCAAATTTCATGCTGTCATTGTTTTTTTTTTTTTTACTGCTAAGTAGTACTCCATTGTGTATATGTACCACATTTTCTTTATCCGCTCTTCAGTTTAGGGGTATCTAGGTTGTTTCCAGGTTCTGGCTATTATAAATAATTCTGCTATGAACATAGTTAAGCAAGTGTCCTTGTGGTATGATTGAGCATTCCTTGGGTATATGCCCAAGAGTGGTATAGCTGGGTCTCGAGGTAGATTGATTCCCAATTAATTAATTGATTCCCAATATAATAATTAATTAATTAATTAATTAATAATATTAAATGTTCTTAAATATTATACAAAATACAAATTATTTCTTTTAAAGTGAAAATTACTCCATTTTTTCAAAAGAAAGTCAAGCAAGCAACACTTACTAAGAAACAAAGAAGCGCCATCCTGTAGCTGAGAGAAGCCTTGATATGGAGTTACCCTCCATTCTTTTATTTTTTGATTATACACCTAGCAAAGAAGTACACAGGGGGTCCATGTCTGTAGCAAGAACAAAATTATGGTGTAAGTTTAAGGACTAACTTTCACCAGGCCAAGCTCCCATTCCATACCATTTTATGAGGAATGCAAGTTGACGAGTGAAAGTATGTATAGGTTTCCACCATAGGTATATTCACCAGATGTGTCCATCCCAGCCATTCATTAAACCCTGCACACCTGCAGATACCACCACAAGCAGCTGCCTGCACTGTGCACAGCTGTGCCAGTGAAGGTTCCTGCGGCCTTGCTGGGCCCACCTCTCCTTGCAGGTAATGCTCCAGTTGCTGCTACTTGAGTTGTGAAAGCAGCTGAACCTTCTAGAACACAGCAGCATGCCGCAAAGCCCTCCTTGTCCTCATGAAATTTTACATAAATAAAATCATGTCGCAGAGACACATCGCTCTCTACTTCCTGACCTGCACAGTCAGTCTCTCTTTCTGTTGCCCTGGATTGCCATGTTTCCGCCTTCCCCCATACCTTTTTACTTCATTGTCATTTGTGAAATGTTACTTCAATCGGCAAAGAATTCTAGGCTGACAATCTTCTTTAATTTTTTGCTGTTTTCTATTGTGGTAAAGTATGCATGACATAGAAATTATCATTTTTCATTTAATGGCCTCAACTGCACTTACAGTGTAGAGCAATCATCATAGATAGTCACTTTCAGAATGTTATTATCATCCTCAGGCAAAAACTGTGTCCATGTTAAACACAGTAACTCTCAGTCACCCATATGAGTGCCTGGCGACTTCCATTATACTCTGAGACCCTGTGAATGTAACATTCCAGACACCCCTTTAAAAAAAGAAGATTTATTTATTTATTATCTATACACAATGTTCTGCTTGCTTGCATGTACCTAAACACCAAGGAGGGCACCAGATCTCATTACAGATGGTTGTGAGCCACCATATGGATGCTGGGAATTGAACTCATGACCTCTGGAAGAGCAGCCAGTGCTCTTAACCTCTGAGCCACCTTGCCAGCCCCTAGACACCCCTTTGTAAGTGCAATCATGCAATATTTGCCTTTTTTGTCCTGGCTCCTTTCACGTTGCATCATAGTTTCCAAAATCATCTATGTTGTAGCATGGAAGAAAATTTCACTCCTTTTAAAAGGTAAATAATACCTCATTGTATAAATCATACCTTATTGGGTTTACCCCATAATCTGTCTCTTGGGAGTCCTATAGGTTGCTCTTGCTTTTTGTTTTTTTGTTTTTTGTGACTTTTAATAGCTAATATTGCTATAAACATTTACATGTAGATGACAGTTATATTATTTTAGCACCTTAATTTCACGGATTATATCACTGATGATGACTAAATTATAATTAAAGACCGTGAAGCAATACAAACATAAAAACAGAAAGGAAAGTGGCATCACCAATAACCACGTATATGTGCTTTATAACCTGTTGGCACAAAGGGAAGCAAGGGCCTTCTGTTGCCTGTACACTTTAATCGTGTACATTATCTTAGTCACTGCCCTACTGCTGTGAAATCTTTAAGCCTGTGGTTTTTATTCTCAGCCTCACTAAGTGTCTTCCTTTCTGCTGGGTTGCCTTATATTCAGGCCCCTATTAAGCTGAAGCCATGCTTGTTCTCTTCATAATAAAGTTCATTTCATCTGTGAGTGAAGCGCTAGGGAAAATAGTATAAAAAATAAAAATATGAAGCAATGGTATTCAGTAATGAGATGACTGAGGTTGTCATGGAAAGAACTCTGGGTTGGGACTTGGATTCTAACTGCGGTTCTCCCACTGGCCTTGAACGTTCTTATCTGCAGAAAGGAAGGTGAAGGCTGAGTGATGCTGGAGGGCCCCCCTGCTAGTTCACTCCATCATTCAGTGACCTGAATTTGATATTGTGTTTATCATTCCAGACTGGGCTGGCCTTGATGATATGGTCAGGTTCTTGGTTCAGTTTAGATGTTTCTTTCTGGTCCATATTCACAAATGCCTCCTCTGGTTCATGCCATGGTTCCTGGTAGAAGTCAAACAAGGAGCATGACTTTGTTGTTTTAAAATGCATTAGCTCCATTGAATGTACACATGAATGGCCCATGTATATAGCAAGAGGAATGTGCTATTTTAATGAGGATGTTTCGGAGTGAACTGAGGCAGGAGATTTCCATGAGTGTCTAAAAAGTGAAAAGGAGCTTATCACTAAGGAGACAGGGGTGGAGTTCTGGGAGGCAGTGAAAGACTCCCCAGTACAGGGATGACTTGCCTCTGTGTGCACTCACACAGACCAGTACCTCTTCACTTACAGGCAACTTCAGACAGAATCTGCCTGACCTGAGTACCTCCTTACAGAGAAAGTGTCTTCACTATGCTTTGGCCCCTGTCATCTTTACCAAATGGACAAAGCAGTATATGTTCAACACTCTCCCATTCCTCATTCTCCACCCCTGACACAAACCATACCTGTTATTGTTACTTATTGTTACTAGTATCTTTCCAGCTCAGTGTATCAACTCGGCTTCTCTTTCCCCCAACACCTGTTCATTTCTAAGATCTTGGTACTTCTCTATCTATCCCCTTAGCATATCAAACTTCCTATAGTCAGCCCCACTTAACTCACCCAGCTTCCTTTCCTCCAAACAAGGCCTCTGAAAAGCAGTGATCAACTGCCTAAAAGCCAGAGCCGGTTCCTATCCTTCGTGAATCATGGCATTCCAACTCTCAATAGACAAGAGTCGGGTTGAAATTAATACTGCCGGTAACTTAATGAGAACAGGGTGTAGAGATGTTTTCGTCTAGGTCAAGCCTTGGGGTGTAGAAGTTACTTCTGTAATCCACCAAAGACTTCCTGAGTCAATGTCATGAGGCTCCCTTCTCCATCCAAACGCAAGCCTGAGGAACAACTATCATATTGTACATCCTCAGGGCAAGTTGGTGACTGTCACACTACTGTAGAGTCTGTCTGTGCCTAGTAATAGCCCAGTAATCCCAGGTTTAAAAACAGATCGTATGAAGCTGAAAACCCCAGATGTCTTGTAGTCTGGTCAGATATTGCTAAGAATAGATCTGATGAGCCTGTTTTTGTGCAGTGTTCTTAAGTTGGTTCCAAATTCTTGAACCTGCAGCTGTTGGTCAACAGGAAAAAGTAAACTTTTTTTTCTAAAAGGCAAATTTGAAGATTTTGAAGTATTGTGACTCTCAGCTTTAAAAAAAAAATGGTAATATATGTAGATTTTAGTTCTATCCCATAGGAATGAACTTCACGATAAAAAGTCAGGCTTTTTATAGGACCGTTGGAGGGATGATCCAAGTACTGGGCCAGAGAAATCATATCCTGACAAAATACACTTTGCTCTCTGTGTGATTTGAGGCTGAGTTAAATCGAGAAACTGTTACCATCCAAAACAGGAAACATGAGGAATAATACAAGTAATATTAGCAGCATAATAAGATCCATTATTAACTACTAAATAATGTAAGAAACACTCATACAGACAATTGTCAGTAAATTAGCAAACCAACAGTTTATGAAGAACGGAGTATTACATAAGTCAAAGTATTTTAACAAACTGTTTCTTAGTCAAAAAAGGACAAAGGTTAAATATCTCTTCAGTGGAGACTAGTAAGTCATCAAATGAGCGCCACACTGATGGTGCCACCTGACAGAATGCCAAGAGGACAAACAGCCATCAGGACGCCCCGACGAGGGTGCACGACCTGAATCCACCCACTAGAAAACATCCACAAAAGATGCAGAAAGATTTTACATAATAACTGATCTAGAATGTCCTAAAATCCTAAGGTCATAGAAGTTCAAGGTAAACCAAACTCATCAGGCTGGACTATAGTAAGCGAACAGATCACTGCAATTAAATGTAATGCAGGCTCTTGGGCTGGGACCTGTAGTTACCCAAGGCTTTATTGCTAGAACCTCAGTGAGGTCGGAGGACTATGGCTGATTAGGCATCAGTGTTCATCTCTGGGTATTAATGGCTGTACTGTGCTTCTTTTCAGTGCTCTCATAAGATGCACACCCAAGTGTTCAGGAGAAGTGGGATGTGGAGTCCTCAATTCCCTCTTAATAGCTCAAGAGAAGGGGCAGAGGAGATAGCTCAGCTGGTGAAGAACTCACCACACAAGCGTGAGGACCTGAGTTTGATGCCCAGGTACCATGTTTAAAAAAAAAACAAAAAACAGGTTCAAGAGCACATGCCTGTAACCCAGTGCATCAAGGACCCCTGGGGCTCACTGGCAGCCAGTATAGACTGTGAGTACCAGGTTCCCTGCAAGACTCTGTCTCAAAAACATAAGGTGGAGACCAATAAAGGAATACAGACAACATAGACCTCCTACTTCCACACTCATGTACACACATGTGCGTGCATGCCTGCATGCACACACAAACACATGCATGTGTGTACGCTATACACAAGTATACAAAATAAATGTCTAAAATTAAAATAAGCCTTCCTTACTCAGGAGTTTTCTGATAGATTAATTGATTGAGACATTATCTTAAAATAAAAGTAGGTTTCTGTTGAGACTAGTGCACAGATTAAATTGTAAGCATCTATCATTAGTGCCACTGTTTTGACTTAGTCATCCTATGAAAATCTCCAGTTAATTTCACTTATCATCATCATCCACAAATACTGCACATAAATTAGAGTTGTCACGTAATATTTTATTGTTACCATATTATGGATATTAACACATAGCAGTAGATGAACTATATTATTCATTTTCTTTACAATAGTAGTTTAAGAGAAATACTAGATTGAAAAATTAAAATTTATTAGAATTGTCCACAATGCTGCAAGAAAAAAAGATTGCCAAGTCTGATAGAGACCATTGCTTTAGAAAACAAGAAATTATAGCTAGTTAACATTAAACTATCATGCTTTGTTCCCAGAAAGTAAATAATATATAATTTATTTTAGGTAATAAATTATTATGTCATAGTGGCTGTCAATTCCTACCCAGTTCTCAATGACTATATTCTATCTGAAATAATTGATTTTGCAAAATAAGTCATATGTACTTATTGAAAACTTTTACTGAAAGATCGGGCTTTCCAACCAGTCCGTTAAGCAACCTCTGCTTCCCAGGGCAACATTCGCCTGTTACAAGTGGTTTATCAAGCGCACAGGAAAATCAATGGACTTTGATAAATGAAGACCAATCACGTCCTCTGTATCAGCTCACGGAAAAGGGTGGGGATGGGCGCGGCTTCCTGGCCCCTCCGTTACTAGGCAACGGGATGCTGCGGCTTGAAGCGGCAGAGCTGAATGCTTGGGGCAAGGCAGTTGATAGAGAGAAGACCTTAAGCAGCAGAAATGAGCCCCGGTAAGAGCGATCCAGGGAGGCTGTCCTCGAGAGGGGAGCTGTGGGAAGTGGAGGATACTGGAGCCACACCCGGGTCCCTTCATCCCCAAGCCGCTGGGGTTTCCCAGGTGGGTCTGGAGCGCGGATCTTTCCGACCTTACATCCTCTGCTCAGACGGTGGAAAAAGCACCCGCCTGCCCCCTGGCTACAGGCTCCAGGCCTACTTGCGGAGTAGGTGTCTCTACCTGACCCCAGCGCGCCCTCCGGTGGCCGCCGAGGGTGTGGGCCACCCGAATCTCCGTGCTTCCTCACCTTCCCAGGCTGCCTTCCAGCTCCTCGCCAAAAGCTGTGCTGGGTTCTGTTCCAGAAAAGCATCTTGAGGAAGAGGATGAAGTTGACTCCATTCTCCTTTCAGCATCCAAGATCCTGAATTCCTCTGAGGGAGTAAAGGAGAGTGGAGTCAGTGAACCAGGTAAAATCTCTGGGTGGAGGGAAAAAAGTTGAGGTTTTGTTGTTTTATTTTAGTTTGGTTTGATTTCAGCTTCGGACAGACATTTAGAAGATTCGTGAGTTTTCTATCAAAATCTAAGAATCCAAATAGCCACAGTTCCCAATAAACCAAGAATTGAATGTGTAGACTAGCCAGAGAAACCTAAGAACAGACGTTGAGATCTTCCTTCAGAGAAGCCCAAGGTGACAACACCCCTCTCACGAAGGGACATCAAGGGAAGGAGCAGGAGTTCATGAGTAAGGTGGATTTTAGGCTAATGGGTAGGACCCCAATTGCAGGCTCCCCATGGGGTAGGACCCCAGTTGCGGGTTCCCCATGGGGTAGGACCTCAGTTGCAGGCTCCCCATGGGGTAGGACCCCAATTGCGGGCTCCCCATGGGGTAGGACCCCAGTTGTGGGTTCCATGTGTGAAGCATATGGTAATGAGGTGAGAGAAATGATGGATCAGAAGCCTGATCAAGGGACAGGGTTTCTTTCTGCACCTTGGTCAATCCAGGACCTTCACAATGCCTGGGCAGGGACCCCGAGAGAAGAAGACAGTGAGGCCATATCTCAAATGATAGAAATCAACTTGATTCAAGATGAGGGACGTGGAGGAGGACAGGATCGGCACCCACTGCATTCCTCTGTCACCAGCCATGAAGATCTATAGACTTCCCTGCCTGAGCAACCAGGAAAGGAATACAGCAAAAGACTGTCACAGGCAGTTTAGACATTAAATTGACCCGGTGTTTAGCTCTGAGGTCACCAAGGGTCAGAAGGGATGGGGAGTTGCCTCAATACGGCAAGGGCATGAGAGGCTGAGGAGATGGTCAAATGAGTGAAGCTCTTATTGAGCAAGCATAAGGAGTGCGTTCAGATCCCCAGAACCCATGTAAAAGCCAGGCTCAGTGGAGACAGGAGAATCCCTGGACGTCCATAGGCCATCCAGCCTCATGAATCCGAGGCTAACTCAAATGCGGTAGATGAGGGCTGACACCTAGTGACCCATGCTACTCAATAGCATGACTTATGCAAATAAGAACAGTTAGTTAGCATAACTAACCTGTGACCCGTCGGGATGGGGATCCGAGGGGTACTTTTGAACTTCAGCCATGACCAGGATGTTGGTTCTGGCACTCGTGTACCGATTCTGAACCTCCATCCATTTGCTCATCTGCCGAGGGTTTTCACGTAGCTGCTGTGCCTACCCCTGTTCTAGGGGTTGCACATCCGTGATTGTCAAGGCTAGTCACCGACTTGACAGACGCTAGAATCATCTGGGAAATGAACCCTTGGGCCTGCCTGTGGGGGACCATATGGATTTCGATGATTGAGGTGGGAAGAGCTGCCCCTTGTGGGTGGCACCATTCCTAGACCGTGTTGTAGACAGCATATATGGAGGAAGGAAGCTGAGCATCCATCCCATGCTCTCTGCTCACTTACTGTGGATGCAACTCAGCTAGCTGTAGCAGGAATCTTAAAAGTTCTTATTAATAAAAACAACCTGGAGCCAGGTATTGGGGTGAATGCTGGAAGATCAGAGAAGCAGAACAAGCCACAGCTTCCCCACCTCACCAATTTCTCAGCTGATCTTGTTTCCTCAGACTGGAAGCCTCTGTGTCCTCATCCCGAATGAATCTCAGCTGAACTGTGCTGCTCCAAAGCCTGAAAGCTTAACCAGCCAAATGCTTCTAGTTTCTGGTCCTCACGCCTTATATATCTTCCTGCTTTCTGCCATCATTCCCTGGGATTAAAGGCTCACTTTCTAGGATTAAAGACGTGAGTCACCATGCCTGGCTGTTTCCAATGTGGCCTTGAACTCACAGAGATCCAGAGGGATTTCTGCCTCTGGAATGCTAGGATTAAAGGCGTGTGCTACCACTGCCTATCCTTTATGTTTAATATTGTTGCTGTTCTCTTCTCTGACCCAGATAAGTTTATTAGCATGCACAATATTTTGGGGAACACAATACCACCACAGCTAGCTGTCCCAAGCTCCTCCCACTGTGACTCCCCCGGAAATAATAGCCTGCACCCTTGAGCCCTTGGCTGAAATAAACCCTTCTCCACCTCAGTTTCTTTTGTCAGAGTATTTTACAGTAGGACAGAAAAGAAACTAAGACAGGACCCCAGACAACATACGCAAGGTCGCTGTCCTCATTCGGCTTATCTGTCAGTGGGAGAGCAGAGAGCAGTCTGTCCTATGGGGGAAGGGAAGGGGGAGGTATCTGCAGTGTCATAGGTGGGTGAAGAGTCTTCTGTTTTAAAAGGAGAAGGTGACAGAAGAGCGCCCCATTCAGCGGGTCCCATCTGAGCAAGGACCAGAGGAGGTAAAGACCAAATCGTGCAAAGTTCTAGAAAAGAACACTCCAGGCATCAAGATTGACAACAGCCAGGAGCCTGTGGGGGAAGCATGGCTGGCATGTCTGAGGAGTACCTGCTGTGGGTAGAGCGGAATGAATGATGGGGAAGGCGGCAGGAAAGGGTGGCAGTGGGATGGAAGAGAAGAAACCTTGTAACTTCAGGCAAGGATTTGGGGTTCTATTCTGAACAAAACGGAAGCGCTGGAAGGTTCTGAGCAGCCTCCCTCCATCCTGACTAGAATTTTTATCATGGATGCATATCCTTGGAGTATTCACTGTATGCCATGCTAAAGGTGCCCCCTACAAATTGGTTACATGCTTAGAGTTATATATCACAATATGTTATAAAGCCAGGATTCAATGTTCAGGAAGCCTGAATTGATAGCTGATACCCTAACTTGCAGGGCAAAATATAGTTAGTTAGTTAGTTTGTTTGTTTGTTTACTCTTTGCTCTTTGGGGGCCCACCACCCAGCTCCCAAATAAACACACAGAGACTTATTCTTACTTATAAATACCCAGCCTTAGCTTGGCTTATTTCTAGTCAGCTTTTCTTAACTTAAATTATTCCATCTATCCTTTGCCTCTGGGCTTTTATCTTTCTCTATTTCTGTATTCCTTTCTTTACTTCTTACTCCTCTGGCTTGCTACGTAGCTAGGTGGCTAGCCTCTGAGGTCTTCTCTCCTCCTTTTCCTACCTCTTCTTCTCTCTTCTCTTCCTATTTATTCTCTCTGCCTGCCAGCCCCACCTACTCCTCTCCCGCCTAGCTATTGGCCATTCAGCTCTTTAATAAACCAATCAGGTGTTTTAGGCAGGTCAAGTAACACAGCTTCACAGAGTTAAACAAATGCAGCATAAAAGAATGCAACACATCTTTGCATCATTAAGCAAACATTCCACAGCATAAACGACTATAAGACATCTTCAACTAACATTCTACAACCGCAGAGTGCACTCTGACTCACATGGCTTCTACAGACCTCACTGGTCCTGTCACAGCAGAGTTAATGTTTGCACCTGAAAACCATTCTATGTAGCACTGTAAAAATCGACTTGTTCTCCTCTGCCTTTAGTCACAGGCATACACTTAACATTTCTTGCAAATATTGAATGTGACATCATTTTCTGCAGGCTTGGAAATAAACTCCCCCTTGTCTTTATTATAAAAGGGTCATCCCATTGATGATTAAGTCATTTTTTTTAAATTTCAACACTGAAATATGAAAAAGAAAATGTAAGCTAGATATAAATAATATTTCTCACATTCTCAACAGAGAATACGCTTCTTCAAGGGTGGGGCCACTGCTCAACTCCCTTTCAGTGCCTCCCAACACCATGCATGTAGCAAAGACTTAGTGAATGCTGAAATGTGGCTCTGGGCTGACTCCTGTGGGTCTCTGATCATTCCCTATCCAACTCAAGAGTCATAAAGTTCCACATGGCTCTTTAAGCATTATTGAATTTTAAAAACCTCTTTTTTTGGAACAACACCCAACAACTCATAAGAAAAACAAAAAGTTCTGTTATTACCCTTAAAAATAGTTGAGTTTAATTTCCTGCCTACTCACTGCCTGCACTGAAACTGAATCAGCAGAACGCTGCTGAAGAAAATACTCTTTTTTTTTTTTTTTTTTTTTTTTTTAGTCAGACCATGAACTAAACCAAGCATCTTAATGCTATTTGGAGCACTTGCTTTATTGCCAAAGTAAATTCTTTTTCAAATGCTCCCTCCCCGAGGCACAATGATAATTATGTCATTTCTCTCCCTACGCCATCTCAACTCACAGCATCATCTCACAGTATATGAAAAGGTGGAAACAACCAGAGCCAAATCCCCTCATCCTTACCCTTCACACATGCTAAGCTCCCTTCTCAATGTCTCAATGGAAGTACTGCTCCTACTCAATCAATGGCCAGTTCATCTAGATCCCACATTCAGAACCCCTCTGCCATTGCCTGCCTCGTTCTCTGGAACCACCCTGTCTTCCTCTTTCTGCAATCCGTTTCCAGCAAACAAGCATGTTAGACTCCCCGACAGCTAGAATGCTGTTAAAAAAATAAATCGTCTTGGGCTAGTGAGATAGCCCGGCAGGCAGTGGGTTCGCAGCCATGTTCAGTCCCTGGGTGGGAGGAGAGGACCAGCTTCCCAGATTTGTTCTCTGACCTTCACATGCACTTTTTGGCTTGAGAGCTTACAACTGGTCCAAGGAAATTATTTTGCCTTCTGTTCATGTGTTAATTACTTCCTGTCTTGGCTCAGGCAGACAGACAGACAGACAGACAGACACACACACACACACACACACACACACGTTATTTTTAAGTAATAAACTGTAGAGGGCGGTGCACACCCATGCCACAGTGCAATTGTGGAGGTCGGAGGACAAGGTCAGTGCTCTCCTTCCATCATTATGTGAGTTCCAGAATCAAACAGACTGTCAGGTTTGAGGAGCAAGCATTTTTACGGCTCACTCATCTCCCTGTGCCCTCAGTGAGAGCTCTCCTTAGGTTCAATGTGTGGCTAAGATAATGTAAGCATCAGACCTTCTCGTCACCTCTCCATCCCACTACCTGGGTTAAGAGAGTGAGTGCTTTCTGTAGCAGCTGCTGCAGAATTAAAGTTTTGGAATGAAATGATGCATGTCCTTTATTTTGCTCCTTAGAATATGGCTGTGTATCAGAACCAGAAAATCAAATCCAACCACAGTCAGCATTGAAAGTGAGTCTGTTTCATTTAATTATGTGAAAACCCTTCCTAAACCAATACTGGGTCTTCCACACTAGTCTCACAGAAACTTCCATGAGCATGCTTAGAGGGACAGCAGCACAGCTAAGGACGAGTTAGCTGATTCATGCAATACTTAGTTGGGTTTTTTTTTTCCAGTCATAGCAATTGAAGGCTGTTCAGCCGCCTGAAAGTGTCTCATCTGACACTTCGTTAAATCTCATTGCAGGTCCTTCAGCACCAGCTGCAGTCATTTCAGGCTCTGCGGATGCAGACTCTGCAGAACGTCAGCATGGTATGGTTGTTGTAGTCCATGTGTAGGAAATCTCCTAGTTTAAGGTACCAGCCCATCTTCTAAACTCACCCATAGCCAGTTGTTAAGTAGATGCTGAGTTTAATGTATCAGAGGTGACGATGTATTTCAGGCTCAAAATTTATTTGGAGTGAGCTACGGTCTCCTATCTTTTTGGATATGAGACCAAAAGAAAAGGCACTTATATTTAAATGCTACCTGGGGCAGATGTAGTTCAGTGGTTGAGTGTTTGCCTAGCAGAGCCTTGGGTTTGATCCTGGCACTGCAAATACATACACACACACACACACACACACACACACACACACACACAGTTTGCAAATAGAGACTCTAAAATTTAAATTAGAACTCAAAGTGGCTCTGGGGGAAAATCTACTCTCTATCACCTCGTGGTGCTGAAGAGTCTAGGAACAGCTCACTTCCGGTGACATGAGTCATATGATCATGATTCTGGTCATCAGGCACAAATCTCAGCCACACCTGGTCTGCTTTCCAGGACAGTGGGCTGTCAGATTCCACAGCTTGGTAAAATGGTTGGAAGGAGCTCCAAATCTTTGTCCTTCTAAACTCAAATCAGGATGGGGGGAGAGGGAGGGGACAATGAAGGGAAAGGGAAGAGAGAGAGAACACTTTGTTCTCACAATAGGTTATACTAAGGTCCTTTGCTCTGATTCTGAGTAGGTTATACTAAGGTCTTTTGCTCTGATTCTGAGTGCCACAGATTGGCTCAGAAGCAATCCAAGATCATCGCTCTCTAGAGAGAGACTCAATGCTGAGTCACAGACCCAGCCTTGCAGCTAAAGGTAGAACTGGTGTCGTCATCAAAGACACAGACTTCACCTGGAGAAATTAGGGTGAGCAGAACAGAGTATGCATGTCAGTGTACCAAACACAACACACACTCACTAAAGTCCTGGCATCAGCTTGGACTCAGTGTCCTTGTTTTGAAAGCAACTGCATGGGAGTAGACAACCAAATTCTGCCACAGGTGAAAGACCGAATTCTGCCTTGATGATGGATGACAGAGATGTCTTCTTTACTCCACAATGTAAAAACTAAAGCCTCTGAAATTATTTAAACATAGTTCATAAAATTTTACTTCTTTCCCAAATGCTTCTAATTTCCACACTCTTTTCTTCAAAGTCTTCTAATGACAGATACTACAATAAATAAGTGTAACTTATTCTCTTAACGGCAAAGAACTTTTTATGGGCGGGAAATGAAAAAGTGTCTGTCAACCATGTGCTTCCATACATACACAAGCTCACAAATCTGAATTCAAATTCTAACATCCTCAATTTCTCTTTCAAAGGTACAGTCTGAAATCAGTGAAATATTGAACAAAAGTATTGTTGGAGTAGAAAACCCACAGTTTAACTCAGAAGAAAATGCAGTATTCAGCATGCACCCTGAAAAGGATTTGGTATGTTTTCTAAAGAAAAGAAAATCATTCCTGTCTCCTGGTGTTTAAAAACTATCCCTACAACTGGTCTGTTCTTACCTTTGCGTTCTCTTTTTCTTCACCAGGAACAATGGCTATTCAGAGATGAAAATAAGAAAATATCTGTCGTGAAACACTTAAAAGAAGTGTGTTTATCTCTCTACTGGAGAATTTGGCTATTTTTTTAGGAGGGTGTGAGAGGAATTTCACTTCATCTAGATGATGAAAATTCCAAAGCAAATTCAAGGCAGTCTGGGTAGCCTACCTGTCCAGAGGAGGCTGAGAAACCAGGGCTGAATTCTGTAGAACAACTCCAAACCAGAGTGGCCAATATTATCTGCGCTAGCTAGAAAATGATATTTCCCAGACACCTGTGGTCCTAAAATTACCCTTTCAAACCCATGAATGAAAACAGAAGCAAACAAACAGTAGCAGACGCACTTGTTTTTCCTTGAGTTCCCATGTGGCCTGTCTACCTAGGATAATACATTGAAGCATAATACATTCACTACATTTCTACATCTGAAATTAAGAGGTTGGCCACATGTCTCACCTCTATGGGAGGAAGGGAAAGTCTACAGCACTCTGTGAAGGCCAGAGTTGCAGATCTCAAGATAGCTAGCGCTGTTTTGTTCATGTCCAGCTAAAAAGATGGGGACACACACACTGGCTTCTTTAATTAGTAGATAAAATACTCGATATGGTTGTACACATAAATCTTCCCCAAACTTTATCTTAGTTTCTTAGTCACATGGCAAATGACAAAATATTTATAGTATACTTTCTATTGCTGCTAGCCTAATGAGAAGCAAGAAGAAACACTTTCTATCAAGAAAAGTAGTCCTTTTGAGAACTCTACGACTCTTCATTCAATGGAAGAAAACCTTAGTAGTAATAATGGTGACTATCTCTCTCAAAGTATAAATATTCCACCCCAGATACAGGTGGAGGACATGTTAGCTCTGGCGAGCCTGAGAACTACAGCAGATAACTCACCTCCCAACGAAGCCACGGGCGCTTTGGGCCAGCCTAACGCCATGCAGAGTCTCAGTCTTCATCGGTTTCTACCTCCTGCTCCTCCGCCTAGGACACCTCAAACTGCTCCGGTGAGTCTGGGTAAATCCACAATCACCGTGCCTTTTCCGAAGCATGAATTCTGTGAGAACTTAGATGACATCTGCCACTCGATTAAACACATGAGAGAAGAGCTTCAGAAGTCGAACGACAGGGAACTGGCGCTCGCAAACGAACTCCACACTTTCCAGGCTGATACAAATATGCAAAGCCACGGTAAATACGAGCTCTTTCCCATTCATAGCGCAAAGCTGAACTTTATTCAGGAAGAGAACGTGGAAGGTACCTTAAGTGAAGATATCAAATCAAAGAGGATTTCCGAATTGGAGGCCTTAGTAAGCAAACTACTCCCCCTCAGGCAAACAGTGTCAAAACTCCATGTAAATTTTTGTAGGAAATGTAGAAAGTTATCTAAGAGTGAAGTATGCCGGGGTAAAAAGAATGAGAAAAATAAAGACATCCCTCTCACCAGCAAGAGTACTACAGACTTAAAATTCCACTCCCGAGCTCCAAGGCACACACTGTCGCTCCTTGACCCAGCAAAACACGAAACCAAAGACGAAGAAGAGCAACCATTTATAGTCAACCAAGGATCCCTGGCGTCTGAAAACGAGAAGACACCCAAAGCCAACTGTGTCACTGAGCAGTGCGTTGCCAAAATTCATTACCTCCAGACTTACCTAAAAGAGTCCATGCAGAACCAGAAAAAAGTGACGGAACTGGAGAATGAAAACCTGGCCCTTCGGACCAAAATGAAGCCCCTCATCTTCACCACGCAATCCCTGATACAGAAGATTGAAACCTGCGAAAAGCAACTCAAGGCTCTGGGGGAAGAAAAGAGCGCTCTGCAGTCCAAGCTAGTGCAAGCGGAAAAAGAAAACAGTGAGTGTCTCAGGGAACTGAAGAAGATCGTCAGCACCTACAACGTCCTCCAAGACCAACATAAAACGCTAGAGGAAAAAAACAGTCAGCTTTCTTTGGAAAAGCAACAGATGATAAACACCGTAGATCACCTAAAAGGTAAGGACCACAAGTCCCAAAGTGACATGGCCGTTCTCAAAAATGAAAACAGCAGAATGAACATACAGATAGACGCAATGAACACAAACATGCTGTTGCTGCAGGACGAAAGAGAAACGCTCGAGAAAAACATGTACCAACTCCTGACGGACAAAGGCTCCCTCGAGAGCGGCCTGAAGGAGAGCCAGCTGGAGGTGCTTCAGCTGAAGGAGAAAGAGAGGCTGGCCGAAGCCGAACACGAGTCGCTTCTGCACCTACTCGAAGCCGCTAAAACCGAGAAACTCAACCTCGAGGCGGCATTGCAAGAATCGGCTTCGGCCAGGCAGACGCTGGCCAGGGAGCTGGAGGCCATCCAAACCTACCAGTCCGCGGCGGAGGAGAATTTCCGCAAAGAGATCATAAGCGCAAAATCAGAGACGAACGTTTATAAAAACAACTTGGCGGAGATCAGCCAGGAATGTGAGATGCTCTCCAAAATGGTCCTGGAGATCAAGGCGGATAACCAGATCCTGAAAGAAGAGCTCAAGAAACACAGCCAGGAAAACGCCAAGTTTGAGAGCAGCATCAGTCGGCTCACGGAAGACAAGGTGCTTCTGGAAAACTACGCGCGGAGCATAGAAAACGAGAGGGACACCTTGGAATTTGAGATGCGGAATCTTCAGCGGGAGTATCTGAGCTTAAGTGACAAGGTCTCCGGTCACAACAACACTCCGTCGAAGTCGCCTTACATTTCAAGAAGAGAGAAATTCTACTTCGACAACTACGACGCCTATGAAGACGCTTCCAGTCCCAGTCAGAGGAGCAGGCATTTGGCTCCTGATTTGAAAGGTGTGTATGTTCTGACAGATCAGCAGAGGCACCCTTAGGGCTCTTTTAAGCTTCATGGCACTAACCAAGTAGAGAAATAAGAATTGAGGCCTAGAGAGGTGCCTCAGAGGTTAAGAATGGGCACTGCTCTTGCGGAGGACCCAAGTTTGGTTCCCAGCACCCAGCCTCCTCTAAGTTCAGCTCCAGGGGATCCAACACCCTCTTCCAGAGACACCTGCATTCACAAGTGCAAACCCGCACACAGCAGCACATACATACACATAATAAAAATAAAATAAATCTCCTTTAAAGGAAATAAGAGAACATGAAGATGAATACAATTTAGTTTTATAAGATTTTTTTATCTGATTTGTTATAAAATGGAATCATTTAGGAATTTTGTTCTGTAGATACAATCCACACTCTACTTATATTACTTATATACACTGAGTCTGTACACAGTATCTTTGGCAGAGAGAAGTGTTCTTAAATCCTTATTAGAAATATACTTAGCATTTACCACCTTAAGACATTTCCTTTTCTTTTCCAGGAATTCCACATAAACTGTATCAACGGCTTCCATCCAAGATATGTAAATAAATTTCAAAAGAAATCAGTGTTTTAAAAAATTTTTTCCAAGTAATTTCCCCCCCAAAAAAATAATACTGAAGTAACTTTTACCAGTGATTCTAAGGACTTGATACCTGACTCAACTAGTTTTAAAACAGACATTAGAATTAGCTCAGACTGCCAAGAACTGTGAAAATTCTGGCATCAGACTCTAACCACTCTCCCATGGTTTCACGGAAGCTGGTGGGAGAATGAAGCTCTGGGTCAGAGAGCCAGGAGAGCTTGCTACTCACGGCAATGGCCGGAGCATCCCCATGCATTGGTCCTCCAAACACATTCCCACAGACAGCTTAGACAGCCACACAGCAGGTTACGTTGCAGGGAAGAAACCTGCCTGCCTCAAAGGAGACCCAGTCTTTCACAAGCATGGTTTGCCTTTGCTGTACAGGACCATACTATCCCATCTATCTTGGCTTTGCAATTCCCTGTTGAATTTTATCAAATGCCTTTTATGCATTTATTGAAACAATATTTTTCCTCCTTAATCTGCTGTTATATTAATTTTGAAACACCTCCCATTCCTGGAATAAACCCTACTAGGCTGTATTATTATTCTTCTAATATATACTACTGGGCTCAACTTTATATCAATCATTAAGGATTTCTTCTACAGTTGGACGTTGGTTTGTGTATTTTCTTGCAATGGCTTCGTCTGGTTTTAGTATTAGGAAAATCTTGGCCTCTGAAACGCCAGGCACATCTATCCACGTTTACTGCTGTGCCTCAGTGCCACAGCTGTGCCTGGATGCAGTAAATGAATGGTGAACAAATAAACTGCCCTTATACAGGACAGTCTCATGCTGGACACTCCCTTGGTAAGACAGAGACACAGAACTTTGAACATCAAAAACTTGAGACAATAGGGAATTAATGTCTCCCCCTAAAGAGCGATTGCAAATTTCCTGTGAAGATTTTTAAATGAAGTAATTGTTTTCTACCCATCTCCCAAAGGTTTCTAATCAATGTCCTTGAAAAGAAATTACACAAGGAAAACTGGAAGCAGGTCTTCCTAGTGTGTGTGTGTGTGTGTGTGTGTGTGTGTGTGTGTGTGTGTGTGTGTGCTTGTGTGTGTATGTGTGTGTGTTGTCACTAGTTAACACCCTATATTTGATTGTCTACAATGAAATAAATTGTACTACCCTGATCTCTAATTTTGATATGGGCTGTACAGGGGATACTGTACCTCGAAAACATTTAGTAATCCTCTAATTGTGGAACACTGAAGAATTTGCCTGGGAATACAATATATTGATAAACTGATAGCTCTAAGCAGACCAGATGCCTGGCTCCCCACTGCCGGTTGTCTGACCTTGAACATGAGATTTCTTGCCTCCATTTCCTCATTCGTTACATGAACAACAAATAATTAACAGCCACAAACATATTTAAATAGAACGGTACATGGAATGGCTTCCAACACATAGTAAGCATTATATCAGCATTAACTATGACTCCATTTTTTACATTAAAAAAAACATAATTGAGTGTTACAGCTCTTTTTGAATTTGTCTAGCAGGTTTTCTGACTTCCGTCGGAAAACCCAAAGAAGAAAAATAAAAAAAAAAACATAATTGAAAAATGTGTGACAAATAATAAAATTCAGATTAATAAATTAACTTAAAACAAATTATTTGATGTATAATAATGATATAGGCTATTAAAGCATACATATAGCTTGGAAAATGCTTTTAATTCAGTCTTCGTGATAATTCTTTCTGGTAAATAGTGCAGACAAAGAGTCTCAAAAGGTTAACTTGTTCCAATATACATGGCTAGCACAAGCCACTTAGACACACACATACATATGTAGCTGGTATGAGCTATAACATTTACACAGCAATCTTGGTAATATTTCCAAAAAAATATACTATTCTACAGCTAAACTTTCCACCAGTTTTTAGAATGTCTTGTACCTCACACTTCTCTTTTTTAAAATTTATTCTTATTCATATTCTTTCCCGTACCCCAAGTCCTCCCAGACCCCTTCCCTACCCACCTAATTTCGTGTTCTCTCTCTTAAAATAAAATGAAATGAAAACACAAAAGAAAAAGCCACTGAAAACAGAGTCCAATTTGTTAGCCAACTGCCCCTGAACACGAGGCCTTCCCAGGAATGTGGCTGGTATAGCCAGTGTCATACCTTTGAAGAAAACTGACTGCCGCTCTCCAGCAGCTATTACAGGAAAATGGTTTCTTGGCGAGGGTGAGAGTGTGCTGGGATTTTGAGTGGCTTGAGCTTGTACAGGTCTTGTGAGTTCCTGTGTGCACCTGCCCTGTTGTGTCTGGGAAAACTGGGAGCAGGCCTTCCGTGTGTGTGTGTGTGTGTGTGTGTGTGTGTGTGTGTGTGTGTGTGTGTACATGTGTGTTTGTGTGTATATGTGTGTGTCATCCACCACCTCCAGATCTTACAGTCTTTCTGCTTCCTCTTCTGCATTGATCCCTGAACCCGTAGGAGAGGGATGTGGTAGAGACATCTCATTCAGGGCTGAGCACGCCCAGGTCTCTAGTCTCTGCACATTGTCCAGTGGAAGGTCTCTGTTAATTACTACCTACTGTACAAAGAAGCTTCTCTAATGACGGTTAGGAGGTGCACTGTCCTCAGCCAGATGTTTAATTAGTACAGATGTTTCTCTTCTCAGTCTTCTTCCTGCCTTCCTGTAGTGGATTTTGTCTCAGAGACCTGTGGATTTGCCCTGCTGGAAGCAAAATGACTTCAGAAAATACCAGGAATGGGCATCCTTCCCCCAAATTCCAAGCTACAGTTGTTATGCCAGATGGTTGATTCAAAGATAAGAGACTATAATACAAAAAAAAAATATGTGATTTCTTCTTTTACCCTCTGGACTTTTGTGTGCCTCGTGGAGATCATTGCTTTCAGGGACAGGGTAGGTTAATTTAAGAAACACACCACCAAGTGATTTGTGCTTCTGTGGCTCCTCACTTCTGTCATCTGGCATGGATCAATGTACCCACAAAAGAAGCAAATGAGGGATTGGGACCTGTAGCCGGAAGGTTTCTCTGGTCCCACCCAATCTCGCAGTCGCCAGGACCCAAGTAAACACACAGAGGCTTATATTATTTGCAAACTGTATGACCATGGCAGGCCTCTTGCTAGCTAGCTCTTATATCTTAAATTAACTAATTTCTACTCATCTATGTGTTGCCACATGTTCTGTGGCTTTACCTGCATCCCATTACATGTTGCTCCTCAGGCAGCTGGCTCGTGTCTCTCCAGACTCTACCTTTCTCTTTCCTGTCTCTCTCTTTGAATTTCCCACCTGCCTCTAAGCTGCCTTGCCATAGGCCAAAGCAGCTTATTTATTAACCAATGGGAACAACATATATTCACAGTGTACAGAAAGACATCCCCCAGCAGGGACCCATGGACATTCCCTTGGCGTTATTCCCAAGCACATCATTGCTCAGTTTTATGAATCTTAAAAAACTAATGAAAGTGTCTCCTTCAGGGGCCTCTTTATCATTCATAATAAAGGTGTCCTTTGCCAGATAACTTCAAATGATCCTTCTCTTGGCTGCTCTGTGCATGAGATTCTGAGACTAGTTCAGGCCTTCTAGTTCACTGACAAAAGGTGACAGAGGGTGTCCAGATGGCTGGGAACACCTGGCAGTGATACCATCAAGCCTGATGTCCAAAGGAGCAAAGACTGTTTCTCCAAGCAGAAGTTGAACTCTGAGCTGTTTTAATGCCAGGCAGGAAAAGTATCCAGGAAAAGAAAATCTCTTTGGTACTTTATTCTTGCTTAAGCACAAAATGTGGTGTGATTCAAGACATGCTTTCCGACAAAGGCTGGGGCAGGTCAGTCTTTCTTCCACTGGTGGGAATGGCCTGAGCTATGTTGTGGGCGACCATTTGATGGACCAGTAGCAGGCATCAGTCCATTGTCCTTTTGCAATGTTTTCTAAACCTGAACTGAGGGAAACAAAGTGGTCTTTTTGTTCAGATGATGATGTCCTTTGCTGTATAGAAGTTTTTCTTTCATAAGGGTCCATTACACATTCTTGATCTTAATGCCTGCATTTTCAGGGTCCTGTTCAGAAAGTCCTTTCCTGTGTCAGTGAGTTCAAGCCTATTCCCAACCCCCTTTTTTTCTGTCAGGTTAGTTAATTCTAGATTAGTCTGGTTAACATCCACAAACCTTGTTTCAAGTATTGAACGACATTGTTAAATGCTTTGTAGCTGAGCTCAATGGCTGGCTGAAAAGTTTATCTCATTCCTTATTCACTGATGATGGGTAAGAAAACTACCCAAGTCATACCTACATCATAACGGAAAAGAAGATAGTATGAAGTTGTCCAGAAATAGGACATCAGTTATTAGTTCTAATTGCCTCTAACTTCATCATAGCTGAGTGATTTGCATCCAAAAATGAACAACAAAGCTGTTTTGCAGGAAACTACACAATGCTATATATTTGCATTTTCAAAACAAAAATGAGACAGAAGCATTATAAGAAAACAATGCACCCCTCAAAATGAATGTGGGTTCTACCCCAAAACTGAAAATCTGAATTTCTTTATATTCTTCAATATGCCTGTCACTGGCTTTGGCACTTGCTTTACTATAAGTTGATAAAATAATACAAATTCTAGACAAAAATCTGTCAGTTGTCATATTACTTCTTAAACCTTTCAGCACCCTAGCTCTGCTCTACCCTTGAGTTCTGAGATTATAGCATCTCTTTCATGCTCCTCATCTCTTTAAAGTGCTAGAGCTTAAACATATTCCCATAACTCACAGTAAGGTCTCACAGCAATGGCCTTTGTTCAACATGGGTTACAGTTGATATTTGCATTTGGAAAGGGAAATTTTAAATATTAAAACATTGGGGGAAGTTCTTTCCCAGCAAAGGTGATTTCTGAGTACTGGTCCATCTGCCTGTCTAACCTGTCTGTGAGCTGGAAATCACCCCACACAGATGTATCAGGACTCTGCTTTGGGGGCTGTATTTCTCAGTGGGGAAGCTACATTAAGCCAGATATGTACCTGGCTTTCATGGGGTGAGGATAATAGCAAAACATTTTAATCATTGCTAAATTTGTTTTTAAATAGTTCATGATGCGTTGTGGAACATTTATTTTAAGATGTGTTACATTTGTTTATGCTGTGGAACATTTGCTTTAATGATGCAAAGATATGTTGCATTCTTTTATGTTGCATTTGTTTAACTCTGAAGCTGTGTTACTATGCCTGCCTAAAACATCTGATGGTTCAATAAAGAGCTAAACAGCCAATAGCAAGGCAGGAGAAAGGATAGGTGGGGCTGGAAGGCAGAGAGAATAAATAGGAGGGGAAATCTGGGAGGAAAGGAGAAGCCAGAGAACAAGGACACTAGGGGACAGCCACAGAGTAAGAGTGAAAATTAAGATATACAGAAGTTAAGAAAAGGGCTGGGCTGCAGTGGTGCATGCCTTTAATCCCAGCACTCGGGAGGCAGAGCCAGGCGGATCTCTGTGAGTTCGAGGCCAGCCTGGACTACCAAGTGAGACCCAGGAAAGGCGCCAAGCTACACAGAGAAACCCTGTCTCAAAAAATGAAAAAAAGAAAGAAAGAAAGAAAGAAAGAAAGAAAGAAAGAAAGAAAGAAAGAAAGAAAGAAAGAAAGAAAGAAAGAAAGAAAGAAAAGAAAAGAAAAGCTGGCAAGAATCAAGCCAAGCTAAGGCCGGGCATTTCTAATTAAGAACAAGCATCTGTGTGTGATTTATTTGGGAGCTGGGTGGCAGGGGCCCCCAAAGGAGTAAAGAAAACCAACAACAATGATGGATGTCTTAAAGACATCCCTATGCATGTAATGTAATGTGGTTCATTGGTGGCACTGGTCTTCAAAACAGGAATGGGATCACTAGTTCCATACAGCCAACTGCATGAAACAAATTATAGTTGCATATTAATAGACAATACCAAAGAGGCCCTACACAGATATGCATTCTTTTGATAGAATAGGTTTGTATTTGTAGATTTTATTAAAATCTATACAATTGCTCATTTAACCGTGTGATTTGTGAGCTACAGCTAATTACAATTGCATCCTCTAAAGCAGAATTCCAGGGTCCGACTGACATTGGATGCTGCAGGAGAGATGATTTGGGGCAGCTAGTGAGGAACAGGACAGACCACCAAAGTCAGAGTTCACCTATCCTGTTCTAGTTAAGAGATCACCTTCAGCTTATGCATTAACATGAATGAAATAATGCCAGGCTTTGCCACAGCTCTTCTATTTGCCTAAATAGAAGGTGGGATACCATTCACACAAAAGCACATGTCTCACTACAATGCAGTACGTGCACATGAGTTGTGTCATAGAAGTGGATCTGGAATTTATCTTCGATGTTAAGAGAGTTTAGATAGACCGCAAGACCCGGGTAACTCTCGATGTAATTCTCTACAGTCCCTAAGAGGACCCAGCAAGTGAAGAATTGGTTGTGTACTTTCACCAGGCCCTCCCTTTCCCCCTCCTACCCTACAGTTCTTTACCATAAGGAGTAAAACTTTTCAAATGAAAGATTACGTTTCAAGATTTGGCAATTTTTTAAAGATTACATTCTACCTAGAAATGGAGATCCAAAAACACACGTCAGCAACCCCAGGGTAAGTCGCTAGCCAACACTATTTATTAAACAGCATTAAAATCACGAAGGATGTTACAGTTGAGTCTGGTGTTGAAATGTCCTTTAAATGCTGTGGGATCACGGATTCCATAACGTTGCATATTCCAGGGAGTTCTTGAGAGGAGCTAGAAAACAAGCTGCTTCCCCAGTGTGTCTGCTGAGACACTCTTGTAATTCTTCACATTCAGTGCCCTCAAATTAGAAAATAAATGCACACTTAATCAGATTAGTCTGGGTAACATACCTTTACAGTCTTTGAAAACTTGCATTAAAAAGCTAACCTAATATATTCTATAACCTGACATCCCATAGCAATAGTCTGTGGTGCTGGGGTTAAAATCGGACCTCACACATGCCAGACACGGAATCCCTTACTAAGCTCAGTGGAACCCCAGCTCACAAGTGAAATCATCGCACCAACTTAAGAAACTCTGTAATAAAGTCAGGTATACTTAGAAAATCGAAGAAGAAAAAATATGAAATGCATTTTCACGTCTAGCATCTGTGACTTGATTAGTTTTTAAATTAGTATAGGAGAACTTAAAACTGGATTACAGGTGATTAATGATCACGTAAAAAAAAGAATGTATAAACTAAGTGGCTAACACACAATAAACTTCTGGTTTTTCCAAGAACAGTCTATTGCTGCTCCTCCACTTTAAACTTATTACTAGTGTATCAGAGAACCTTCTGGGTTTGTTAGAAGAGACCACAGAAAACTTGACACTGCCCCACAAAATGTCCCATCTGGTTGAAGGTGGGTGTGATAGAGAAAAGTCCGCTTTCATTTTCTGTTCTATTAGATGAACTTGGCAGAGAACTGGCAGGTGGCTTAACAGAGAACGAGGCCAAAGGATACAGAAAACAAGTACCACGTCTCCCTTGTCCACACCCAACACTCAGCCAACACAGGTCACCATTCCTAAACCACGGCAGCCTAAATAAGTTTACTCTCATGTGCAGAATAACTGAATCACCTGGCTGTGTAAGGAGAAGATCCTTAGACAAATGGCTCAGTTTTAGTTGTTCTTCCAGAATATCTTAATTTTGTTAAGGCAAAAATCTATTTCACTCCACAGAATTGTAAAGTACTTTGAAAAATAGATGAAATACATATACATCAGTTACATCCCCATCATCATCATCACCATCTTCAATCATCAGCAAAGTAGAGCTCCAAAGCCTGTTCATCTGAACCTACATGAATAACCAGTAGCACACAGCAATTTTAGAATTAGCTCTGTATTGAACCTAATAAGGCCCTTTCATCCGCATTGCTTTGTGAGCCAGAGACTGCCTGAACTGCACAGCTTGACTTCTATTTACCATTGGATGATTTCACAGCTACTTAAGTCAACGTATTTTTGTACTGGCATTTGTAAAAATGGCTGTTTAACATAAAATCTGAGTGTACTACATTCTAGATAATTGCAATATCATTACATTAAAAGAGATGAGTTCATGGGAAAGACATTAATTGCAGTATTCCTAATGAGGTTTAACACAAATGGGCACCTAGTAATCACAGAGTTAAGGCAACAGAAATACACAGCCTTCTGTAGTTAACACTGTTGATATTTACAAACAATCAAGAAATTACTATTAAACACTATTAACTTACCATTTGGTCTGACAATATAAGAATCATACAGCTACATGTGCAAAAATACCTATAACATAAGGCCTAACATACAACAATAATCCATAACAGACCGGTTGTATAGAGAGCTTCAGTAGAAGCTTTACCTGAGGATATTAGCCAAGACTGTATGGGGGAAAAGCCAGTAGAAAGCATGTGGGAAGCAGATGAACCAACTCATTAGCAATGTATCAGGCGGGCTAAATAATAGTTGGTATAAAATGAATTTTGTGTGACTAAAGCAAAGAAGGTATTTAAATAAGAGGAAAGAGAACTTAGCAGGTAATGGCCACACTTCAAAGTTGGGACAGAACTCTCAAGGGTCCTTAGGATTCCACACAGTTGGTGAGAAACAGTTAATTTATACAGATGTTCAAGTAGTCTCAAGTGACTCATAAAAAAGTACCTTCTATAAGGGAAGGCAGTTATATGGAATATACTGGGATTTCCTTATTTTTAAGATTCATTTTTTATTTTGTGTGTGTATTTTCCTGCATATATGTCTATAAGCCACAAGGTGCCTGCAGAAGCCAAAAAAAGTTTCAGATCCCCTTAGCATGGGAGTTACAGATGGTTTTGGGCCACTGTGTGGGTTCTGGGAATCAAATCCAGGTTCTCGAGGAGATCAGCCACTGAGCCATCTCTCCAGTCCCTGTGCTCACATCTGCCACTTAAAAAACCATGTATTGTGGAACTGAAAATGGTTCCGTGGTTGAGAAAACTTGCTGGTTTTGCAGAGGACCCAGCTTCAGTTCCCAGCACCTACATGGCAGCTCACAACCATCTGTAACTCCAGTTCCATGGCATCAGATTCCCTCTTTGGGCTTATTCAGGCACTAGGTACACACGTGGTACACATACATCCATGCAGGAAAAATACTTATACACATAAAAGTCATAATGTATTTGCTAAGACATCTAAAAGGTAGAAATTTTTCTTGGTTTATGGACTAAATATAAGATAAGCCTACCTTTTGACATTCAGCGCCATTATACTTTCTATGGGTCTGCTTTTTGGTCCATTTGGTGGATGGAAAATCTTTTCCCCTTTTCCAGGAACCACCTTTCCCATTTTAACCACATAAGGGTCAGCTGAGTGTGCTGGGTAAGGTTCAAACGTTCCTGCCTTCATTCCACCAGGCTATAAGTAAAAACAAGATAATTCAATGTGTTTGTAAAATGCGCCTACAAAATTATACCGTGACAAAGTTCATATATTCTCTTCTAGTTGATAAACTTGGCTTTGCACTCAAAGTTATCTATTCTGTTCAAATACCAGCCAAGGGTCTCTCTACTTCCAGTTCTGTAAGGTCCAAACATTATAATTCTAATAGTTTTCTATAAAAACAGAAATGTTTGTAGAAGATAATATTCTATACTGTTACCAAGCATTGATATTTTATTGCAATTTTAATCCAACTATCAACTAGTGATTTAGTAAACCAATTAAGGAAGGGATGAGGCAAATGTAAGATGTATTTCTCTATGGAAGCTTGGCATTCACACGAGAACACCAACTTTCAGACAATGATGCCTAGAAGATACACACACACACACACACACACACACACACACACGGAAAAAAGGAATAGCACAGTCATACACGATAAGAGGAAAATGTGATCTACTCTAGAATACCCTCAGGGCTGAGTACAAGAAGGCAATCCAGATATGTTTCTACCTACATGTGAGATAGACCAGAAATGACTTGAACTTTTTAAACTGATTTGATAGGATGTTTATCTTTACATTAGACAGTCATTAAGATAATTCTATGTGGTGACATATGGCTGTAATCTCAACCAAGGACAAAAGGCCTGCCTGGGCTTCTTATAACTACACCTTGTGAGTGAGAGGAGGGGAGGAGGAAGGGAAGGAGGAATATAGGGATACAGCTCAATGGCAGAGCATGCCTACCAAGTCTGAAGCCCTGGGTTTGATCCACAGCAATGTAATGAACCAAATGAAAGAAGAAAACAAATCAATTTCATTCTGTGAAATTATGATCCATTTAAGAATCCTTTTGCTTGTAGTATCTAAGCCAAAATATATGCAGGTTGACACTAGATAGTATTTATCTAGTTTGAAGCATATACATTTGCCTTTTCTCAGAGTATTATATGTACATTTTTAATCAGCCAGAATATTTTTCTGTCTTCCAAGTCTTTTTTTCATAGTTATCCCAGATGTCCAAGCCCCCGTAGGAAACATCCTGTGAGGAAAAACTAGTGCTAGGGGACACTGTTAACTGAAGCAGTGAGTGGGTCATGATAGAATGCATTCTACAACGCAGATGCCGTGCTGGCTAGGGCGCACTGTTAACTGAAGCAGTGGGTCTTGCTAGAATGCATTCTACAATGCAGATGCTGTGCTGGCTAGCTTTTATGTAAATTTGACATAAGGTAGGGCCATCTGGGAAGAAGAAAGTTTAATTAAGAAAATGCCTCCATAAGATTGGCCTGTAGGCAAGCCTGTTGGACATTCTCTTGATCAATAATTGATATGGGAGGGCCCAGTCCTTTGTAAGAGGTACCATCCCTGGGCAGTATAGTCTGGGGGTATATAAGAAGGTAGGCTGAGCAAAACGGTAAGCAACTCTCCTCCATGGTTTTTTATTCCTGCCTCCAGGCTACTCAACAATGGATTTGTAGGCTGAAATAAACCTTTTTCTTCCCAAGATTCTTTGGGTCGTGGTGTTTCCTCACAGCAATAATAACCCTAACCAGGGCAGAAATTGGTACCAGGATTGTGGGGTATTTGGACAGACCTGACCATTTCCTCTTGGCAGGACTGTGGAAGGAAGGGCTATTGAGTGCTCAGAGATCAGTAGGCTATTCTGTGGGAGCCTGGAAGGAATGAATGCTGGCAGCAATGGAGAGGAGGGAGACCTGGATTGGGAAGTTCCAGAAGGACGTTTGAGAATCACTGAAAGACTTTGGCAGGGCCACTGTACACTTTGAACTAAGAACCACTCAAGCCAAACCTTTGCTTTGCCTGAACAATTGATGCTGGTTAGCTGGAGCTGAGAAATTAGCATTGATTAAAAAGAGACCAACAGCCAGGTGTGGTGGTGCACACCTTTAATCCCAGCACTCAGGAGGCAGAGGCAGGCTCTGTTATTTCGAGGACAAGCTGGTCTACAAAGTGGGTTCAAGGCCAGCCAGGACCATTACACAGAGACTCTGTCCTAAAAATCCAGAGGAAGAGAGAAGCATTTTGTTAATCACAGCTGGTTCTCCAGACCCAGCTAACCAGAAACACAGATTTTTAATTCAAAATCCTGCCTCCAGGATCCTGCCTTCAGTTCCAGCCCTGACTTCCTTCTGTGAATACTAATTATGACCTAAAATAAACTTCCACAAGTGCGTGTGCTCACGGTGTTTTATCACAGCAATGGAAACCCTAAGAAAGATATTCTTGTGATTTTTCCAAGTCTTCCATACTTCGAACACAAAGATTATTTTGTAAGGAATCTTCAGGCAAGTAGAAATAAACAAATTTAAAAATATAAACATGAAATGAATAAAAGATAAAGTGTATATGGTAATAAAAATCACCCAATAAAGCCTTGAAGAATGAAATAATAAAAATCAGTGGAAATCTGTAGTTATATATGATTTCAAAAATATAAAATAATTTTAATTTTTTGTTATTAAGTTTTGAACTATTCAAGTTGATCAAAAAGTGACAGAGAACTGTAAAAGGCAGGAGGAACACTGTAAGACGTGAGAAAGCTAACGAAGAGCTCCCTTGCAGCAGGTGAAGCCCTAACTCCCCCTGTGGATTTCTACAAGACTTTGTGGGGAACAGAAGTTTCCAGTGC
This sequence comes from Peromyscus maniculatus bairdii, assembly GCF_049852395.1. NCBI lineage: Eukaryota > Metazoa > Chordata > Mammalia > Rodentia > Cricetidae > Peromyscus > Peromyscus maniculatus. Next base: position 27,670,727 of record NC_134868.1, on the reverse strand, counting down.
TATTTAAACTTTTATAAAAGAATGAACCCTCCAGAATTACTTGACTATCCTAGAATCTACATTCTGTATCAAATAGAACAAGGGATTTAAAACCAACTCTGAGTTATCGTTGCAAAGGGTGGGGAGGCAGTTCCTCCATGGTGCTTGTCTAATGTGTGCAAGATCCGTCACAGGTTTGATCCCCAGCACCACGAAAATGGGGCCTGGGGAGAAGAGGAGGAGGAGAAAGAGGAGAAGGAGGAGGAGAGAGAAAGAAAGAAAAGAAGAGAAATAAACTTGGGGGAGGGGGGCTATAAAGATGGGTTGGCTATGGAGAGTGCACACTGCTCATGCAGAACACCCAAGTTTGGGCTTCAATACCCATGTCCACTGACTCACAACTGCCGGTAATTTCAGCTCCAGGGAATCCAACTCCCTCTGTTGGCCTCCTTAGGCATACACACACACACACACACACACACACACACACACACACACTCACCACCACCACCACCACCACCACCACCACCACCACATACACACAAAAAGAAGACACATGCGTAAGTTGGAAAAGAAAACTGGTGTAACATTCTTAATAAAATACTAACAAGCAAAACATATATTATATCCAAAGACCAACACTGCATTAGCAAGTGAGAGTGATTCTAAGAAACATATTATTAGTAGTAACTTTTTATAACAAGTAAAAATAGAAAAAAAAGATGACCTAATAGTAATGCCACTTGATAATAAAATAATAAAAAACAGAACATATTCCTGAATGGCCCCTATTTGGGGCGCTTACAAAACTAAGGCTAGAATTATCCCTACTAAAGAGAAGATGAAAGTGAGGATGATCACTAGCAGTACTGACTTGAGTGACTAAGCATGGCCATGTTATAAGATGGAGAGATGCTGTTACAGATAACGTACTGAAAGTTCAAAGGAATTAGCAAAATACCTGTTAGAACATGCGAGCACTTAATGAAGTATTTGTTTTAAAAATTGAATGCTTTAATGACATCATGAGGTTTGCAGGCAAATGGATGGATCTAGAAAAAATCATCCTGAGTGAGGTAACCCAGACTCAGAAGACAAATATGGTATGTACTCACTCATAGGAGGATACTAGAGGTGTAACAAGGATGACTGGACTGCTACTCACATCACCAGGGAGGCTACCTGGAAAACAGGACCCCAAGAAAGACACGGGGATCACCCCATGACGGAGAAATGGCTGAGATCTACATGAACAATCTGGACATGCGTGGGAGTAATAAAGGGCGAGGGTAGAGGGAAAGAGAGCCTGTGGGAGTGGGAGATCCCAGCTGGATCAAGAACAGAGAGGGAGAACAAGGAATAGGAGACCATGGTAAATGAAGACCACATGAGAAAAAGAAGAAACAAAGTGCTAGAGAGGCCCATAGAAATACACAAAGATACCCCCACAATAGACTGCTGGCACTGGTTGAGAGACAGCCGGAACTGACCTACTCTGGTGATGGGGTGGCCAAACACCCTAATAGTCATGCCAGAAACCCCATCCAAGGACTGAGGAATCTGGATGCAGACATCCACGGCTAGGCCCCGGGTGGAGTGCCGGGAGTCTAATTAGCGAGAAAGAGGAGGGTTTATATGAGCGAGAATTGTTGAAACCAAGGTTGGATAAAGAACAGGAACAAAACAAAAAACAAAACAAAACAAAACAACAACAACAACAAAAAAAAAAAAAAAAAAAAGAACAGGGACAAATATCCAAATGAATGGAAACACATGAACTATGAACCAAAGGCTGAGGGGTCCCCAACTGGATCAGGCCCTCTGAATAGATCTCTTAAGTATTCGAAGGCTACCTGGCCAAACATCCTAATTGTCCTGCTAGAAACCCCATCTAATGACTGAGGGAACAGGATGCAGAGATCCACGGTCAGGCCCCAGGTGGAGCTCTAGGAGTCCAATTGGTAAGAAAGAGGAGGGTTTGTATGAGCGAGAATTGTTGAGACCAAGGTTGGATAAAGCACAGGGACAAATAGCCAAATGAATGGAAACACATGAACTATGAACCAATAGCTGAGGAGCCCCAACTGGATCAGGCCCTCCGTATAAATAAGACAGTTGATTAGCTTGATCTGCTTGGGAGGCATCCAGACAGTGGGACCAGGTCCTGTCCTCAGTGCATGAACTGGCAGTTTGGAATCTGGGGCTTATACAGGGACACTTGGCTCAGCCTGGGAGGAGGGGGCTGGACCTGCCTGGACTGAATCTACCAGGCTGAACTCAATCCTCATCTTCGGGGGAGTCTTTGTCCTGGAGGAGATGGGATTGGGGGGTGGGCTGGGGGGAAGGTGGGGAAGGGGGGAGGGGGAGGAGGGAGAACAAGGGAATTCGTGGCTTATATGTAAAATTAAATTTAATAAATAAATTTTAAAAATGAAAAAAAAAAGAAAAAAATCCTCCAGGTCAGGAAGAAGAGGCAAAAAAAAAAAAAAATTGAATGTTTTTCTAGAGACAACTAATGCAGAGGGGAACTGTTGAGCAGAGCCTTAAAATAAGTAGGATTAAATACAAAATGGGTAGGCCTGGGTGATACAGGGCAAAAAGGCACATAAAAAACAAAGAGGCCCTTTGTGAGCAGTTCACTTCTAGATCAGAAGATCCAAGTTATAAATATGTTAATATAACAAAAATTCTAAATGTTTAATTTTCCAACAAAGTATCAAAGAGGGTTTGTGAGCATGTAGAGGTGTGTGTGTGTGTGTGTGTGTGTGTGTGTGTGTGTGTGTGTGTGTGTGTGTGGTGGTGATGCTTGCATTCTTGCATTTGAATGTGTGGGCACAGGTGCATGCAGAGACCAGAGGACATCAGGTATCTTTCTCTATAATTGCCTGTCTTATTGCCTTGAAACAGGTTCGCTCACTAAACTCATTGTTTCTCGTAGGCTAGCTGACTGGCCAGCAAGCTCTCCGAATCTGCCTGTCTCCACTCTCCAGTGCTGGGGTTATAGCATAGCTTTTCACACAGATGCTCAGGATTCAAACCCAGGTCCTCACAGAGAAGTGCCCTTATCCACTGAGCCATCATCCAAACCCTGCCTCAGAGGGCTTTGTTTGGGGCTTTAAAATAAGTCTGATGCTCTACAGAGTAAGTATTAGTCAATATTTTGTGATGCAGGACAAAAGAAAGAAAGGAAAAGAAAAGTGACGCAGAAGAAATAAACAAATAGACCAGTCAGCTAGACTATAAATTCAAAAATATGCTCTCAAAAATGAGAATTTCAACTTTATAAAAATAGCCCTTTGGGCCTAGAGAGTTAAGAGTACTGGCTGCTTTTGCAGAGGACACGGGCTCTGTTCCCAGAACCCACATTGGGTAACTTGCAACCATCTGTAACTCTAGTTCCAGAGGATCCCATACCCTCTTCTGGCCTCCAAGGGCACCTGCATGTACATGGTGCACACTCATACACAGATACAACAGACTAGAAAAAGTATTTCAACACAAAGGACAAGAATAGATATGTTCTGAGCACACCAAAACATCTTCCCAATCTGAACAGCGCATGCATCCTAGTAGGGTCTAGAGTGAGATGGGCAGGAATTGCCAGCAACAGGAAGGCCAAGGATCAACTAGTGTCCATAGACAGTCAGAGCACTTCTGTTTTTATTCCTACCACTTAGAAGTTTCTGAAGCCGCAGGAGACTTAATCTTCATTATTTCAAAACTTATATGATGGCTTTCAAAACTTCATGGGAAATTCAAACATATTTGAAGCAAACAGCAATTGTTTCACTGTATCGCCTTTCTCATCCTAGCCACACTGTGTGGCTCTATTTTTAGATGTGTGTGTGTGTGTGTGTGTGTGTGTGTGTGTGTGTGTGTGTGTGTGTGTGTGTGTGTGTGTGTGCCACGTACACATACATGAGGTATACATGCATGCATATATGTGTACTGGTATGCTAGCCAGTGCATGGGCACACGGAGGCCAGATATTGACGTTAGATGTCTTCTGATTTCACATGCCACCTTTCTTTTTGAGACAAGGCTCTCACTAAACCTGGAGCTCACTTTTGGCTACCCTGACTGGCCAGCAAGCCCCCTGTGGTCAGCCTGTCTCCTCCCTCTCCCCTATACCCATCAGGAAAGTTGTATGAGCATGTTGCTAGGCTCAGGATGCTGAGGACCTGGATGCTGAGGCCCCAACTTCAGATCCTCCTTTTGAACAGCAAGCACTTTACCCAGAGAGCCATCTCTCCAGGCTGCTGTGTGGCTTTCTATGATCTCTTAAAACTTCATACAAAAAAAGGCTGATTACTTACATGAGCACTACAATAATTTAACAGCAAAATACAGGTTCTTTCCTCCCCTCCCTTCCATATCCCTTCCTTATTCCCACTGGTCTTTCCATACAGCCCAGGCTGGCCTTGAACTCAAAATCCTCATGCTTCAGTTATCCAAGTGTCAGGATAGGGATTAAGGGCATGGGCTCCCGTACCCTGCCCGAGATTATATTTCTTTGTACTGCTCAGTTATCTCTCATTCCACACCTTTTACCTTTTTACCAGGAGAGGAGGGCTTAAAAGCCTTTATGACAGATTCCTTCCTTTCTTCTCTTCTAAGTGGAGGTAATGGATTCTCTAGGAAATAAGGGTTACTATCAAAATATTCCTTAGGGTGAAGATTTAACTTAAAAGGTGACCCTTTGAGTAATCGATGGTGTTCTTCATTTTCTGCCTGTACGGTGAAGAGTTTGAAAGTACACAATGTAAGTTACACATGGTAGACAGAATTCAAGGCTAACGTCACCTTTAAATTAATTATACATGCAAAAGGAGACATGCCTACTTATGAATGAGCACAACTCTCATTTTGAACAGAATTTACTTGAGATACAGCAGTCTATAACCTGAGCAAATAGTTACTACATGCCTGCTCATCAGGAAAGAAAAGGATTGGGTTCTAAGTCAAATCCCAACTCCTCCTTCTTTTAGCATTTTTCAAGAATTAAAGGAAGCTGCTGACCTTTGGTGTCATATCTTCAAGTGCAAATAGGAATTTCTCCTTGATATTATTAAAGATTAAATGAGATTATGGAAAGAAAGTATTTGGCACATGGCTGGCCCTTAGTAAATATCATTTTTTAGTCTTAAGCACAAAAAAATACTTCCATTTACATTATAACATTTTTATATTACAGTATTTTTAGCTACCTAATACTCAAGCAAAACAAAGGTTATTTTTTCAGTCTTATATTACAATCCTTTCTATGTGGAAGAACTAAGTTTAAAAATTGCTAGCTTTGGATAAAATATCAAAAAAAGAGTTGTGAAATACATAGTTAGAAGGATGAAATATTGATTTTTTTCATTTTTACACACATGAAATTTGATTTTTCTTCCTTTAACAAGCTGAATGGGAACAATTTAAATGAGACTTAAGTGCTCAAGAGAAGACATGTATTCCCTACTAGGCTGTGTTGGCTAGTTTTGTGCCAACTGGACACAAGCTACAGCCATTTGGAAAGAGGGACTCTCAGTTGAGAAAATACCTCGATAATATTGTCCAGTAGCATAAAAATAGACACATTGATCAATGGAATTGAATTGAAGATCCAAACATAAGTCCACACATCTATGAATGCCTGATTTTTGACAAAGAAGCCAAAAGTACACAGTGGAGAAAAGATAGCCATCTTCAACAAATGTTGGTTAAATGGGATGGCTGTATGTAGAATACAAATATATCCATATGTATCACCCTGTACACAATTCAACTCCAAGTGGATTAAGGACCTCAAAATAAAACCAGATACACTGAATCGCATAAAAGAGAACATAGGGAATAGACTAGAATTCCTAGGCACAGAAAGAGACTTTCTGAACAGAACATCAACAGCACAGCCACTAAGAACAACAATTAATAAATAAGACCTCATGAAGCTGAAATGTTTCTGCATGGCAATGGGCATGATCATTCAGGCAAAGCAGCCGTCTGCAGAATGGGAAAAGACCTTTTACCAATTATACAGCTATTGAAGGATTAGTATTTAAAATATATAAAGAACTAAAAAAAAAAAACTGGACATCAAAAAATCCAATAAGCCAGTTGAAAAATGGGGACAGAGCTAGGCAGAGAGTTCTCAAAAGCAGAAACACAAATGGCTGAAGAACTTAAAGAAATGTTCAACATCCTTAGCCATCAGGCAAATACAAATTAAAACAGCTTTGAGATTTCATCTTACACCAGCCAGAATGGCCAAGATCAGTAAAACAAATGACAGCTCATGCTGGTGAGGATGTGGAGTAAGGGGACCACTCATCCATTGCTGGTGGGACTGCAAACTTGTACTGCCACTGTGGAAATCGACAGACAGTTCCTCAGGAAGCTGGGAACTGATCTACCTCAAGACCCAGCAATACCACTCCTGGGCGTAGACCCAGAGGACTCTTCACACAAGGACACTTGATCAACCATGAACACTGCTGCTCTATTCTTATTAGTCAGAAGTTAGAAAGACTCGATGTCCATCAACTGATGAATGAAATTCTCAGGTAAATGAATGGAACTAGAAGAAAAAAAGAAATCATCCCAAGTAACCCAAACCCAAAAAAAGACAACTATTCCATGCTTTCTCTTCCATGTAGATGTTAGGTTTTAAGCCTTTCATGTGAGTGCTACAATCCGAATGACCTCAGAGGTCGGGTACCTCATAAGGAGCCAGCAGGGAGGAGAGAGACTCCTAAGGAAGGAGACAAAGGGAAACTAGAAAAGGAGGATTAACTAGGGAGGGGATGGCAGTGGGGGGTAAAGAAGGAAACAAAGGGGGTGACAGCGAACAGGAACAGTAAAGGCCATCTGAAAGGCCATATAGCAACCTACTACCATAGGAGACTCCTAGAACACATACATGTTTGAAAAGAGTCTAAGTGGAATCAACAAATAATAGGGAAGACCAAGCCCCAAGTAGCCATCTTATGCTATCAAAATCTCCAAAGACAGAAATGAACATCGTATTGAGATACAGGCCAAAGGGGCCCCATGTAAAACCCCAAACAGTAGAGGCTATTGGTGAGGCTATATATGGTACTCTCCACAATATGATGGTAAGGCCCTAATGCTGGAGACAACACTTACATATGTCATCAAAACATGAGAAGTCGGGCTGGTTCCTAACTACAAGCGTCACTCAACTATTGTTCACGGTACAGGAAGGTACTCTGCGTGCTATGGAAGGAGAAAGGTAATCCTCAATTTCTCCCAGCTACAAACCCTGTGACCTACCACAGCAATCTCCCTCAAACAATTTATGGGTGCAATAGTGGCACAAATGTTTTGGGAGTAGTCAACCACTTTCTGATTGGATTTAAGGCCAACCCCATGAGATCGAACCCACACCTGACACTGCTAAAGTGGCCAAGAATCGAGATAGGCCATTTGTCTAGGGGAAAACCCAATACTATTATTCTGCTAAGTTAAATATAGCTATAAAATGACTCTTGATGACCTACTGTCCTCCCCATAGGTCAGGGGCTTGGTCAGCCCTCGTCAGAGAGGCTTCCTTCTGTAGTGTATGATAATTAAACATATCCACAACCTGAAAGAGTACAGAATGAGAGACTCTGGAGTACTCAGTCCTAAATGGGATGTCGTCATCAAAGCCCTCCCCTCAAGGTCAGGGATCTATGCAGAAGAGGAGACAGAAAGATTGAGAGTCAGAGGGGATGGATGACTTCAAGGAAACAGTGTCTTCCAGACACAACAGGACTGAGGCACATATAAACTCATAGAGACTGTGACAAGTCCTGCACAGGTCCAAGCCGGATGAGGTTCCAGCAATGAGAAGGGGAAGTGGACATGGCCTCCCACCTAGAATCTAGAAGCTGTCTGCATTTGATGCCTGCTGGCAAAGATAAAAGCAGTTTTCTCCAGCTGAGTCTCACTGGGTATGTCAACCATACTTCAGGGCAGGCCCTGTGCCCAGGAGTTGCCAGACAACACAAAATGAACTCAGTGGCACTTTTGTAGTCTTCTTGTCTCATTTTGCTTTGTTTACGTATTTTTGCCTTATTAGGCTTTTGCTTGTTTGTCTTGATTTCCATTTGCATGGGTTTGTGAGTTTGGGTTTGGAGGTTTTTGTTTTTGTGGGTTTTTTTTTAAATTTTGTTTTGTTTGTATGTGTATGTGTATTTCTTGTATTTGTTTGTTTGTTTGAAAGCAGTGGTTCTCAACCTTCCTAATGTTGCGACCCTTTAATACAGTTCCTCATGTTGTGGTGACCCCCAATCATAAAACTATTTCATTGCCACTTCATAACAGTACTTTTTCTACTGTTATGAATTGCAATGTAAACATCTGACGTACAGGATATCTGATATGCAACCCCAAAGGAGTTATGACCCACAGGTTGAGAACCACTGTTTTAAAGAAAGAGAACATAAAGTTGGGTGGGTAGGGAGGTAGAGATGATCTTGGAGGACTTGGGGGAGGGGAAAACATGGTCAAAATGTATTACATGAAAAAAACTTTTTTTTCAATTAAAAACAAAAGACTGGCCAGTAGGCAAGTCCATAGCACATTCTATTAATTAGTGATTGATAAGGGAGCTCATTATGAATGGTGTCACCCTTGAGCTGGTGGTCCTGGGTACGATAAGAAAGCAGGCTAAACAAGACAGTAAGCAGCATCATTTTGCTTCAGTTCCCACCTCCAGGCTCTTACTCCACTTGAACTCCTGCCCGATGACCCTCAGGGATGGTATGTGACCTGAGAGTCGTAAGTTTAAAAAAGGCCTTCCTCCCCAAGCTGCTTTGGTCATGGTGTTTTATCACAGCAACAGAAACCCTAAGACATAAGTGCATGCTGTAGCTCTCTCAGACTTCTTACTCCTCCTGAAGTCTCCTCCTGCTTTGTATTTCATCTATTTCCCCGTAGGACTCTGTGAGTTCTTAGCCATGTGCCTTCCTCTTCCCACTGGAGCAGTGAAATTGATCTTTTTAACTATTATATGTATCCTTTGAATAGTGTTCCTTAAAATTTAGTTCTCCTGGGAATCAATTGATAATCCATTCAGAATATAAATTACCAAGACCTTCCCTCAAAGACTTCTGATTACATTGACCTGCTCTGTGGCCTTTTTATCAGAAATGTTAACATTCACCCTATGTAATTCTAATGCCTGCTATTATAATGCAAATTTTAAAAATTCGTATGGGTGTTCTGCCCATATGTATGTCTGTTAACCGCTTGCATGCCTATTGTCAACAGAGGCCAGAAGAGGACATTGGGTCCCCTGGAACCAGAGTTACAGGTGATTGTGAACTGCTATGTGAGTGCTGGGAATCAAGCCTGGGTCTTCTGGAAGGGCAGCCAGTGTTGATGGAGCCATCTCTCCAGCACCACAGAGCAATGTTTTAAGAATCCTATGTTTACTAGACTGTGGTCATATTTTATCAGAACACTGTTTTGTTTTGCTAACTGTTGGCCTAGAATATTGCTGATCAACACACAGATACCCACCCCAGTGATCAAAAGAGACAGAACAAAATAAATGTTTATTCTGAGTTAATTTGCAAAGTTGAACAAATAAAGGTTGAAACATTCAAAACACGATTTTTACCTTATAATTCAGTTTCGCTGCATCATATAAATCAGCAGAGTGTGCAAGCTGCTTGCCTATGGTAACATTGGCATAGCTAAAAGAGGAGTAAGTGATGGTGAATGCAGAGCTCAGATGATTTTGTAAATACAAAACAAACCACATAAAGGTACTAAGAATATCTTACCCATATCCAGTTCCTTTTTTTCCCGGGTTGGTATATAAATTCTTCCCAGGTGGCTGATATTTGTCCCTGGGTCTTAGCTGTGCACTGAAGAATGGGATAGGGCCACCAATGGTTCCATAATAGCTTCCTAATCCACTTCTTCAATACCATTTGGGGTTTTAAAAAGGAAGATATTAAAATGTCAATTTTTGCCTAGCAGCCGTCCAGCAGGTAAGAGTCCTGCAGGCAGGCCACTCCACCATCGCCCCCACTCACTGGACTCTGTAAACTTTAAGACCCGCTCTGCTGCCCAAGCCTACCAAACCCGTCCTCCTCCTCCTGGCCAGCCATCGCACTCCCCGACCCCCGCAATATAGCAGCCCCTAGAGGCACAAGCACCACCTGTACCAATTGGAAGAAGAGCAGCCTCCCCGTGAACAGCCCTCTCCAGCAACATCAGCAGATCCTAGACGTACAAGTGCCACCCACACAAGTTGGAAGAACAGGCACAGGCAAAACCTACACCAGTTAGAAGAACAGACCCCATAGGCACAAGTAAAGCCCACACCAGCCAGAAAGAACTGGATAATACCCTGGATCAAGGCATCAAACCCCCACAAACCTCAGCTGAGACATTCCTACTGGACCTGACAACCAGCCAATCACCAGAACCTTTGGCCATTTTGGCCTAAAGACAATAAAGGAAATAGATAATAAAGGAACAAAAGAGCCATCCAACAAAGACATCACAAGAATCAATACCTGTACCTATAATTATCCCAAACACAGATGAATAAACAGCAGTGTAAGAATACATTCAACAACATAAAGAGCAATATGGCACCACCAGAAACTAGTGGTTCTACAACAGCAAGACCTGAACATCCCAACGCAGATAAAGCAGAAGAAAACAATATTAAAAATAACTTTATGAAGATGATAGAGGCCCTTAAAGAGGAAATGAAAAACTTCCTTAAAGAAATCAAAGAAAAGACAAATAAAAAATGTAAGAAATCAATAAATTCCTTAAAGAAATCAAAGAAAAACCAATTAAACAGGTGAAGGAAACAGTTCAAGACTAGAAAATTGAAATAGAGGCAATAAAGAAAACACAAACCGAGGGAATTCTGGAAATGGAAAATCTGGGTAAATGAACAGAAACTACAGTTGCAAGCATAACCAACAGAATACAAGAGATGGAAGAGAGAATCTCAGACATTGAAAATACGATAGAGGAAATAGATTCATTGGCCAAAGAAAACATTAAATCCAACAATTTCTTGGAAATCCAGGAAATCTGGAATATCATGAAAAGATCAAACTTAAGAATAATAAGGATAGAAGAAGGAGAAGAATTCCATCTCAAAGGCACAGAAAATATGTTCAACAAAATCACAGAAGAAAACTCTCCCAACCTAAAGAAGATACAAGAAGCTTATAGAACACCAAATAGACTGGACAAAAAAAAAAAAAAAAAAAGAGTCCCCTCACCCCATAATAATCAAAACACTAAACAAACAGAATAAAGAAAGAATATCAAGAACTGTAAAGGAAAAAGGCAAGCTCCAGGAATCAGTTGAAGAGAGGGAGGAGGGGTTATATGAGCGAGGGATTCAAGATCGTGACCCACAGAGACAGCTGACTTGAGCTCCTGGGAGCTCTCGGACTCTAGACCAACAGCTAGGGAGCCTGCATGGGACCAACCTAGGCCCTCTGCATGTGGGTGACAGTGGTGCAGCCTGGTCTGTTGGTGACAGTTGTGTAGCTTGGTTGTTTGTGGCCCCTAGCAGTGGAATCAAGATCTGTCCCTAGCTCATGAGCTGGCTTTTTGGAACCTGTTCCCTACGGTGTGATGCCTCGATCGCCTTGATGCAGGGGGTATTTGTTATGCCTTGCTTTGTTGACTCCCATGGGAGGCCTTACCTTTTCTGAGGAGTAGATGGGAAGGACATTTTAGAAAGGAGGTGAGGGGAGGGAACAGGAGGAGAGGAGGGAAGGAAACTGTGATTGATATGTAAAATAAATTTTAAAAAATAAACAGCAAAGAAATGTCAAATTTCATGCCACGTATTTCACCATAACATATTTTAAAGCATTGGAAAGAAGCAGAGATCTTGGCTAGACTGACAGCACCAGGTATGTGTTTCCTCCTATGGTGGGAGCCTTAAATCCAATCAGACATCAGTTGGTTACCCTGAGTCATGTCACTGTTGTATCCATGGGCACTTCTTGCCACCGTGATCATTATTGTAGTCCACAGATGGATACGACTGCTGGTGACTTTCTGCCCCACAACAGACTGCCTAGCACCCTTTGGTACTGAGAGCTGGTCATCAGAAAGGAAGCTGCTTCCTGGCCAGCACCAACTTAATTTTCCCATGTTCTATGATTCATGTATATTTATAAAAAGAGTTTAGTTGGAGTAACGCAACGTAAGGGATAAGATTCCTCCCAGAAGACTGTCAAATAAAAAGCCCAGCGTCAGGTATGGGATATCTCCTTTCAAACTTTTGGGTCAGGGCTGTCCCAGAGAGCCCCACAAACAATACAGCCTATTGCCATTGCTCGTGGATGTCCATCAGCATTTGATGATTTAGACCCTATTCCTGAACATACATGAATCATAAAACATAGAGAAATTAAGCTGATACTGACCAGGAAGCTTCCTCCCTGATGACCAGTTCTCAGTACCAAAAGGTGCTTATGTAGCCTATTGTGGAGCAAAAAGTCATCTACAGTCTTATCTAGTTGTGAACTCTAAGAATGAAATGACCATCTGGCAAGATATCCCCATAGGTACAATTAGCATGAATATTACAGGGGTAACCATCTGATTTCTAGTTGTATTTAAGGTCAGCTCCACAAGAAGAAACATGCCAAGAACCCATGGTAGGGCTCTCACAGTTCCTGGGGGTGGATTTACAACTAATATTATGCTAAAAATAGGGTCAAACTGCTTTCCAAATTTCTATCTCTCTACCCGTAGATGAATGCAGCTCTCTGACATCAACAGAGAAATTTCTTTTCTTTCTGCAGTGGACAGTGGTTTACTCAGAAACTCACAACTAGGCACAGTGCAGAAATACTCATCAGTAGAGCACTTATCCACAAATGGGACACGTGTAGCATCCCCTCACTGCAAGGCTCAGGAACCATCTCGGAAGAGAGGATGGAAAGACTGTAGGGGTCAGAGGTCAGGGAGGACCAGAGCAGACAGTGTTTCTGGACAGGACAGGACCACTGCATTCCTGAACTGGAAGCACTTATGGCTGCCCGTGGGAGACAGTCACAAGATATCGACACAGTAGCATGGGACAGGAAAGGGTGTGTGAACTTCCACCCCTAACTGAGAAACTATGGACAGTTTGGCTTCTCGGGCAAGGAAAATTGGTTTCCTTTGAGGTGTGGTCCCAAGTGAGTCCACCAAGCTCCAGTAGATGATCCCACACCTGGAAGTACATGGGCAGCACAAAACAAACTCTTCAGGTTATTTAAAAAGAGGACCTTAGGTTGAGGGGGTAGAGAAATGGAGAATGGGGAAGAGAAGGACAAATATAGTGCATGAATTTCTCAAAGAATTAATAAAAATATTACATTTATAAAAGATTACCTGTTAGAAGGAAGTCTGAACTATAGAAATGGAGTTTCACTCATTTTGAGTAAATAAGAATGAAATCAGACTTTGATCAGTCCTCATCTACTATAAATTCTAAACTGAGAAAATCAAACTTACAAAATGAGTGAAAATTATATTTAAAATTTTAGTTATACAATATAGCATATAATACAGTCTTGTAATTTAATGGAAGGGGGAAAAAAAGAATTTTCACTTTGACAGCTGCTATAATCCAAATACTGGTATATGCCATGATTGTATCATCACAATTATTTAAAAATAATATATCAGTGATAATTATTTCCTTTGTCTAAAAGGTAGTTCATTTTTATAAGCAGGAAAAAAAATATACAAGGCATAAACATGGTGACCCGAGGCATTTTCCATTATCACTTGCAAAATCTTTGAAAAAAGAAATGTATCTTCATTATTTAGCTGGCTTTTATTAAATAAACTAGTAGAGAACAGTAACCCAGATAATAAAAAAAGGAATATGATAAAGATCTATTTAAAGTTGCCTGTCAGAGACAAAAACTGTCTCCACTAAAGACAATCATAGTTAAAAAGTAAGTCCTACAGAGAAGCTTCGACTTTAAACGAGAGAGAAAAGAGGAGACAGGAAAGCCGTTTTCCCGAAACACTTACGGCTTTTTCTCTCCACTACTCGGGATGAAGGCTTTGCTGAGGTTTTTTTTGGATTCTGCCATCATGAACCGTCTCCTCACTTGATTCAGGCTCACATAGCCTTCCCCTTCGAAAATCCTCGAAAACTGAGGATCAAAGTACCCGGCCTGGAGGCTTGACATTTGTTTGGATCCCCCAGGCAGCATCTGTCTTTTTTTGCTTGCAGCCTCATTAAAGGGTCCTTCAGAAACAAAGAACATTAAAATCTTGACTTTCATACTAATTAAAGGGCATTAAAAAAACAAAACAAAACACAGGCTTCTTCTTCTCCACACATGTGTCTCTCCCACAGGCCTGCACACTCTCTGTCCCTTTATCTTTAATAAAACTCTTATTAGCAAAAAAAAAAAAAAAAACTACACACAAAAAAAAATTCTCAATATGACAAGCTGATGAAGAGTTTGAGCTATAAAACCGAAAACTACATGAAAAGCAAGAGTAAATCTAAGCATTTCTTGAAAATGTTTGTACATTTGGGCTGGAGTGGATTTTTTTTTTGGGGGGGGTCCTGGTTTTTTGTTGTTGTTTTGGTTTTTTTGGTTTGGTTTGGTTTAGTTTGGTTTGGTTTGGGGGGGTTGTTTTTGGTTTTTGGGTTTTTTTTTTTCTTTCTTTCTTTCTTTTTTTTTTTTTTTTTTTTTTTTTTTGGTTTTTTGGTTTTTTCGAGACAGGGTTTACCTGTGTTGTTTTGGTGCCTGTCCTGGATTTTACTCTGCAGACCAGGCTGGCCTCTAACTCATAGAGATCCACCTGCCTCTGCCTCCCGAGTGCTGGGATTAAAGGCGTGCACCACCACCACCACCACCACCACCACCACCACCACCACCACCACCACCACCTGGCTTTTTAACTTGTTTTTTTTGAGACAGAGATTTTCTGTGTAGCCCTTGTGTTTCTGGAACTCACTCTGTAGACCAGACTGGCCTCCAACTCAGAGATTAAAGGTCTGCACCACCATGCCTGGTGGGGCTAAAGTCTCAGACACTGTCAACCTCAGAGCTGAATGAGACCTTAAAACAGTGGTTCTCAACCTTCCTAATGCTGCAGCCCTTTAATGCAGTGCCCCATGTTGTGGTGACCCCCTACTAGAACATTATTATTGTTGCTAGTTCATAACTATAATTTTGCTACTGTTATGAATCATAACGTAAATATTTGGGGAAATAGAGGTTTTTCAAAGGGCTGGCAACTCACAGGTTGAGAACTCTCTGCCTTAAAAGGTCATCTAGCTCAGTGGGACCCATGGACTGTAAGGAACAGTGCTTATGTGTGATATCAGGAAAGGGGCATTCCATACTAACACTGAAGCAACCCTCTCCTAGGTATATTCTTAAAATGCTTAAGTGCATTTTAAGAATATTCACTAAGATCCCAGAATGTCCACAGCACTTCCATTTTTAATGAACACAAGAAACAGCCCAATGTCTGTCTAAATGATAAATTTTCAACTGTCAAATTTGCACAACAAAATAACATAGTCTAGGAATTTGTTTAAAGGCTGATTTTTGTGAATATGTAGATTTTCATAATTTGAATCTTGAAGGTCTTAACTTTCAAGCTGCAAAGAATTTCTTAAAGCATACACAACACTAAATTCAGGGGGCTACTGAAATGTGAATCTGCTTACTGATTTTGGTAACTTAAATTCTTGTTCGTTTTCAGTAGACTGGTATTGGCTTTTGTTTTGCTTTTTTTGTTTGAAACGGGGTCTCACCATGTATCCTTGGCTAGTCTGGAATTCTCAATGTAGACCAGGCTGGCCTTGAACTCACAGTGATCCTGTCTCCTATTAACTTAAAATTTTGAAAAGGTTGCACATATAACCTCAAATTCTACCATATAAGCATCTTAAAGAGTCTTTTTTGCTGTACTTGGTTACCCATTTTCCTTTCACAGGTAATGATATTAATTTTGTCGCCCAGAGAATGTCTAGATATGATCATGAATATTGTGTACCATTTTTCATAATTAATGCTTAGCATATACATATATTTATTACTCTATATCTTGCTTTTTGAGTTTACCTTGGACATGTTCCTATATCAGTTAATTTTTTTTATATACAAAACCTGAGACTTTGAAAGTATATATTTAGAGTATTTTTTTTTTCTTGAGAAGGGATGTCCTGCAGCCCAGGCCAACCCTAAATTCCCAATCCTTCTGCCTCCCAAGTACTAGAATTACTGTAATGGACAACCACAAGATCTTTTTGTTAGTGGCTTTTCTTTAAAAAGAAATCTTTCAGCTGTTCAGTTAGCATTTTATTTTTCAGACAAGTGATAATGGATACCATTCATGGATTCAAATGCTTTCTGTAGAATAGTGTTCCTATCGAAAACAAAAAAGCTAACCATGGGACGGGAGAGACGGTTCAGCGGATAAGGGCACTTGCTGATCTTGCAGAGGACCTGTTTTAACTTCCCAGAACTTCAGTTACCAGGGCATCTAATACCCCCTTCATTACGTGCATGGACACCAGGCACACATGTACACATACATACATGCAGCCAAATACTCATACACATTAAATAAACCAATTTTAAAAAATTTAAAGATGAGCATACAATATCCTAGAAGGAACTTACCCTGGAAAGAAATAAAATTACCCATGAAGAATAAATGTAGATGGCTCAGTGGTTAAGGGCACTTGTTTCCCAGCACCCACATGACAGCTAACAACCATCTGTAACTCCAGTTCCAGGAGAACCAACACCCTCTTCTGGTCTCCTCAGGCACAATGCATGCATGTGGTACACAGACACTCATGTGGGCAATGTACATATAAAACATAAATAAGTCTAAAAAAATTTTTAAAGAATAAATGAAGGTAAAGGAGCCCAATAAAGTGAGCTTCCCACTCCTACAAAATTAAGTCCTTAACTCTGCTGCAAAGTCACAGGTTGTCACAGTGATGCAATGTCAACACTAGAACTCAATGCTCTAAAATATATAACCATCAAAAATAAATATTACGCCGGGCGGTGGTGGCGCACGCCTTTAATCCCAGCACTCGGGAGGCAGAGGCAGGCGGATCTCTGTGAGTTCGAGGCCAGCATGGGCTACCAAGTGAGCTCCAGGAAAAGGCGCAAAGCTACACAGAGAAACCTTGTCTCGAAAAACCAAATAAATAAATTAAATAAATAAATAAATATTACCAGGCATGGTGGCACACACCTTATCCCAGAACTCGGGAGGCAGAGGCAGGCAAATCTTTGGGAGTTCAAGGCCATCCTGATCTAGGACAGCCAGACATACATAATAGAGAGAACCTCTCTATATGTGTGTGTGTGTGTGTGTGTGTGTGTGTGTGTGTGTGTGTGTATCCCCTTGAAATAAAAATTTTAGAAAATTGTATGGGACATGCATGCTATTTAACTATTAAAAACTACCAAAGATACTCACGATTAAAGGGTGACACATATTTATCTCCCACAGTAACGTATTCCATCTCACTGAAGAGGCCAATCCTCTCCATGTCGGTTTTCCCTGTTTCCCCAGGCATGATTGCTTCCTTTGGTTTTAACTTCAAAAAGGTCCTTGAATCTTCTTTTGCAGCAAAATCCTACTTTACATTTAAAACTACAGGGAAAAGTTTTTCTTAGTAGAAAGAGTGATCATTAAGTTTCAGACCTAATTCCTTTTAGTTTTCGGACTGATTGGTTTGCTCATCATCTCTTTTATCCCCCACCCGCCAACCCCTTGCCCCATCAGATCAACTTGCGCACAGCCTTCCCAAACTTCCTTTTGGCCATCTAAGGGTGTAGGCAATCTTTTGTTTTCCCCCAGTGAACTGTTTCCCAGTTGGGAACCATGGTATGAATGTGAATCCCCTTCACCACGTTCTTGAGGCAAAGGTCTTCACTAAGCTGCCCACACTGGAATGGAACTCCTGAAATCAAGGGAACTTCTGGCCTAGCTTCCAGAGTGGCTAGAATGGCAAAGCCCTAACACCACCTACCATTCCTTTAGTTATTTACCAAAGTAGCCCCAACGCTCCGCCACAGCCAGGGAGGAAGACTATGAGAGCCTTCCACTTCGTCCCAACCTTAACTCACAAATAATACTTACAAAACATTCATTCCTACATTTCACAAATGCTTTTTCCATCCTCTCCACCTGGTCAGATATTAGTGGAAAAACGGACTTTAAAGGCATAAATCTTGGCTTATAATGGAGTAGACAAGAAACTTGTGGAATTCCACCCAAGCAGAATATGGCAAGCTCCCTTCAAAAAGTTTGGATAAGACGATTCTTCTGTTATAGCCCTGACCACTGCAACCTTGCAATTCACTCAATAAATATTTTTTTCTATGCCAAAGGGGTTGGGGGGAGGGGTTTGGCTAAAAGGGAGAAAATAAATTGAACTGATGTTGAATTCAACTAGGGAAAGGAGGCTTGAAGTGGGCAGGTATCTAAGGAACACCCCGTGTCCGCGAGGCCAAGTCACCTCTCCAAAGGGCACCTAATCAATCCCACAACCAGGATCAGAAGGCCCCCAGCTCCAATCGGGGTTCACTCCTCTGCAGAGCTTGGAGAGCTCCGGAGCCCCGCGCCTGCGCCCGCGCCCGCGCCCGCGCCCGCGCCTTCCAGCACAGCTGCCCAGCGGCGCGCGCCTCGCACTGGTTCAGCCCGCAGCAGCTGGCGCTTGTTGGGCCGCGTTGCCGTGGGAACGGGAGAAGCCATTCTCAACACGCTACGGGCAGCCACCGGAACATTCGAGTCCGCACAGAACGACTGAGAAGATCGATGAACGCCCGCAGGACACAGAAGTCTCAGCCAATTTAAAAAAAAAAAATCTCTCGAAAACGAAGTCTTCTGTTTCCCGGCCCTCTAGCCATTTGGCAAAGAGTTGCAGTATGGTACGCTCGGCCATGGTTGGTGCGAGGCATGCTGGGAGTTGTAGTCCATCGGCCGGAGCCCGCCCTTTGGCGGGCGTTGACGCCACTTCCGGGCGGACCTTGACTTGCGCGAGATCGTCATCCCTGTCATCTCCAGGTGGTGAACCTGGTAAGTGATTCCGATTGTCAGTGACCCTCCCGTATTTCCTCCTAGGACTTCGGCAACCTTTAGGAGAATGGCTCCAGCCCCCTGGGAGGAGCAGGCCCCGAGGGGCCAACGGAGGTGGTGCAAAATTTCCCCACTTGGGTCTTCCAGCTGCCTCGGCTGCACCGGGGCACCCGACCTTCGGGATCAGTCGTTGCACCTTAGCAGTGAGGCACTCTTTGGTGTATTTGGAAGCTAAGAAGAAAGAACTTTTGATTTGGGAAAGACAGGCGTAACTTCCTCCAGTCTGCTCCCTTCGCTGACGTGGCGTCGCCTTCTCCCTGTTTTCGCTCCGTCTCCTAGCTCAGCCGGGTCCTGCCTTCTGTACCGCAGATGTCTGTCTTCTTCAGATATACTTTGCACCCTGAGCTTTCTCCCCTTTCTTCTGAACCCAATTTATACATCTAGTCAACTGCGTCCTCTTAAATAGATCATTCGAACTCTGCAGAACTGACGCACCATTTCCACCCCCTCTCTCCACACTCCTTCAGAATACACGTCTCTGCAGATAACCCACCTCACCCCTCTTGTGCCCACCTAGCACTTGACACATGTGCCTCATCTCAAGTCAGTAATCAAATCTTTTGGGTTCTACTTCCGAGTGTCTATAATATCACCCTCTTAACCTTACCATCTTGACCTTGGTCCCTGCCGTCTTCTGTAAATTTGGAAAGAAAGATATAACTTCACTGGGATATTATGAAGACTCCTTAAGAAACCATATGTGAAAGCCCCAGAGTCTCTTGAGGTTTCTGAATCAAGATCCTCTCTGGGGGTGTAATACTTAAACATTACATCGGAATGTGATCCGATTGGGTCATATTCTAAGTAATCTTTTGCTTTGGTTTTAAGACAGGGTCTCACAAAACCCAAGCTGTCCCTGGACTGGCTAGACAGCCGGGAATGACTTTGAAATCCCCATCTTCCTGCCTCCACCTGCCAAGTGTAGGCAATATAGTCATATACCACACATCAGTCTTCCTAGATGTTGTTTTAAGCAGGCCTTCAGCAACTGGTCACTCTGCCTGGAATGGGCACTTTGACACGTGTGCGCACGCACGTACATATACCTCTTTCCTTTGGAAATGTCAAAACTCCTTTTAATAGCTACTTACTTGCCCCTCAGATTTCAGCTTAAGTATTACATCCCCAGAGAGGATCTTGATTCAGAAACCTCAAGAGACTCAGGGGCTTTCACATATGGTTCCTTAAGGAGTCTTCATAATATCCCAGTGAAGTTATATCTTTCTTCCCAAATTTACAGAAGAGAATAGACACGAGTGATTAAGTTAATCAAAATCATACAATAAGTACCTGAGTTATTTTTTTATTTTAAATTTTACTCCTGCTTGTCTTTTAAATCTTCAGTTTATTTAACTTTTTTTTTATACAAATAGTAGTATTGTTCTTTCTTTATCATTCAAATAGTAGTATTGTTCTTTATCAAACATCTTACTGGGCCAGGTGGTAGTAGTGCACTCATTTAATTCCAGCACCTGGGAGGCAGAGGCAGGTGAATCTTGGAGTTCAAGGCCAGCCTGGACTACATAGAGAGTTCCAGGACATCCAGAGCTTAACAGGAAAACCCTGCCTTTAATACACACACACACACACACACACAAACAAAAAACTTCTTATTGGTAGCTCTCACAGTATTTTCCAATTCTTTAGGGTTTGGTTTCTTATGATAAACAAGAGTAGGATAAATGGACAGCATTACGTATTGAACTTTTTTATTGTTTGCATAGGACAAATTCAATGAAGTGAAATGAGGACATGTGGTATGATCTTTCACCAGGTTACAGTGTATAATATAAATAAATGCTATCACTCTTACAGAAATGTGACAAGGAATTTGCAAAACACAAAACTGTAGTGGTACCTACTTCTTAAGGTCCTGTAGATCAAAGGTAATATACACCCAATGTCTGGTTATTTAGTCCAGTGTCCGGGTAACAGGTGTGAGTACTGGCTCATTTGTTTCAGGATAGGGTTCTTCTGTGTTGGTACCTTTGTGATTGCTGTAATAAGACACCGTGCACATGACCAAGAGTTTACTTGGGCTTTCAGTTCCAGAGATTTAAGAGTCTGTGGTGGTGTGGCAGAGGTGTGGCAAAGCCTCTGGAACAGCAAATCAAGACGAGAGCTCACATCTTGATCCACACACAGGAGACAGAGCCTCCTGAGAATGGTGGGAGGCTTTTGAAGCCCCAAAGCCTGCCTCTGTGACACACCTCCTCCAGCTGCATCACACCTCTTAATCCTTCCCAAACAGTTCCACCAACTGGGGACCAAGTCTTCAAACATCAGCCTATGGGAAGCCATTCTCTTTCAGAGCATCACAGGTTCCCACTGTGTACAGTAGTTCTTTAGTCTGTTCAGGACGTATTGTAAGAATCTGATAAAATCTTTGAAACATCAAGATCCACCCCCCGACCCCGCACATACACACATAAACACATTATGATACAGGTTCATTTGACGTAACTCATTTGCTACCTGAAACTCAGCGTATGGATTCAAATTAAGAACTGCTAGTCTCTTCCATTTTGAGATGCCTTTTTTTCTCTCTGTCAGTGGTGACATTGACCCAGGCCATGTGAATTCTGTCTAACATGCTTTCTCTAGCTATGGCGGCTAGGTTAGCATCCTTGTACTCTAATCTCGGGGTATTTTCTAAGTGTGAAATCGTGTTTGGACCTTTTAAGATGGAGAGGTCCACCGGTGTCTCCTCTCACCCTCAGTAACTACTTTGCTCTCACTGACTTAGCCACAGTCTCTCAGCACATTAGGCCGAGTGTTCTCGTCACATTCTTAAACTAGTTTTTTACCGCTGATGTTTTTCATGTCATTGCCAAGTCCATCAAGACCATGATTAGAAGTATTGGTGCGTTGATGCTGAACCGATTTTTCACACTGTAGTCACTATGAAAGGAAGCAGCGCGAGGCGGGGGTGGGGGGTGGGGTGGGGTGGGGTGGGGGTGGGGTGGTGGTGTTGGTTTACATACTCCTGTGCCTGGGACGGCCTCATGCCAATTAATTAGATCCTCTGGCCTCCTGGGCGTCAGAATTTTAAGCTCCCTAGGTGATTTCAGTACGGAATTAAGTTTTGAAAAACCCCTTTTTAGAATCTGCAGGTGTTGTGGTATATTTACGCATAAGGAATTAACTCATGAAATAAGTGAAAAATTAATGGCCTATCCTAACCCGAAATAGATTCTAACTTATGTGAAGATGAGTTTGTCTTGCTTTACCAGGGAATTGTGGTTTCATTTGTTTTAGGTGATCTCCCAAAACTATGGATATACTCTTCCGAGTAAGAGGAGGCTTTGATCTGGCTTTTCAGCTAGCCCCTCCTAAAGGTACGTCTTCCCAAAACTTCTTTTATTATTGAATTTACAGTGATACATATTGAGGATGAGATAAGAAAAATAAACTAAACTCAAATTAAATGGGATTCAACTTTAGATGCTGTATTCTAACTCCCTTTCCAGCCCACAGGGCATCTCTGTGTAAATTAAAAGATTTAACCTTCCTTATGAACCTTTAGGTCTGTCTTGAAGAAAATTCTCTCTCTCTCTCTCTCTCTCTCTCTCTCTCTCTCTCTCTCTCTCTCTCTCTCTCTCTCACACACACACACACACACACACACACACACACACACACACATACACGGGCAAACTGTCCCTAATGAACACAACGTAGACTGCCTGGAGCTGCACATTTCAGAGTTGTAAGTGTGTGTTACCCCATGTCCTGGTGCCCAACTCTTTTAAACACTGTAGTCTATTGGAAGTTAGAAGAAACTTGGAGGAGAAGAAAATCAGCAGGATCTGGATGAAGCAAGTCCCAGGATGCCTTCTAGTTTCTGCCTGAGGCTGATGCCGAACACTGAGATAGAGAGTGTTCAGGGAGGAGTGTGAGAAATTACAGCCGAGATGCGATACTTTTGAGATGCCGCTGGGACATCATGTTCAGGTTTCCAGCGAGCACTTGGTTGAATCTGAAACTTGGGGGAGAGTGGTCAGAACAGGGGGTGGAGAACGTGAGATTGGAAGGGCAACAGCTAACTCCCGGATGGTAAATGAAACCATCCCTAAACATGCCGTCTGTGACATTAGAAGGTAAGGGATAAAAAGCGAAGGGCAGGAGGAGTGACTGCAAATAGGGACAGGGTGTCTCTTTGAGGGTGTGAAAAATTCCATAATGATTGCTTTTAAAACGTTAGTACTGGGCCGGGCGTTGGTGGCGCACGCCTTTAATCCCAGCACTCGGGAGGCAGAGCCAGGCGGATCTCTGTGAGTTCGAGGCCAGCCTGGGCTACCAAGCGAGTTCCAGGAAAGGAGCAAAGCTACACAGAGAAACCCTGTCTCGAAAAAAACAAAAAAAAACAAAACAAAACAAAAAAAAAAGTTGTAAATTGTTACAGACATGCTAAAAGCCATTGGGTGGAATTTATGGTCTCAGAACTGTAAAGCTAGAGAGGCCAGAATTGCAACAGTGATTGAAAATTAGGGGAGGGGGCTTGGGGGTCGTGTTCGCTGTCCTCTGCTCTTGCCTTATGTTTAAAGCCATTCGTGTCAAAAGTTTAAGATCTCGCTGACTATTTCGCCTCTCATTTAGAAATGTTTATCAAGAACGCATTAAGACAGGTGTTGGATGACCTCACTAGCAAGCTGTCTTCAGACGCCCTCGTATTCAGAATCTGCAACAGCTCCGTGTATCTCTGGCCCAACAGCGACCTGAGCACGGGAGAGCTCACTGACACCTCGACCTGTAAGAACATAGTGCACTTCATTCAGTGAGTGTTTCCAGAGTTTCTGCAAATGTTCTCAAGGCATCATTCCGTGCTTGTAAATGTCTTTGTATATTAAAATTTTAGATTTGAGCAGGAAGAGGATACAAAGCGAAAATTCACAAAAAAGAAAGACAAAAAGTTTTCAGACATGGTAAGCAAATCTGTCTTTTCAAATTAAATCCTTGCATTTGGATAAGTGAGGTATAGGTGATAATTTAATCTTGCCCTTCCATAATATCGAGGCCTGTCTGTTTTACATATCTAAATTTTTTTTTCTTATTGTAGTGTGTAATTTCGAAGGTGTTATTTTGTTTTGATCTTGCAAAACCAAAACTGATTTGAGTAGGTTTACAAATTGCTTAAAAGTAAATGAAAGGGACCCATTCATAAACTTGATAAAGTGATACATCCTGTAATGTAAGACCGTGTTGAAGGGGTTCTTTTTTTCACATTGTCTGTTTGTTCTGCTGATTTTTAACCCAGTGTTATGGGGCCCCACCACATGCATAAGTTCCAGAGACAATTCTTCAAGGCAAGGTGTTGTACAAAATTACTCCCCGCAGTCTTTTTCTAGGCTGGATAGGAGGTATTAACTAGTCCGCTGGGTATGAAGATGAAAATGGTGAGATCTGACCGCTGTCTTGACTTCCTTTCCCAATGCTGTGGTAAAATACTCTGACCAAAGCAACTTAGGAGAGTTTATTTTAGCTCTTGGAGGGGAAGTCAGGGCAGCAGGGACATGGCACAGCTGGGTAGAATGAGAAAGCATGTCTGTGTGCTGCTGCTCAGTTCCTTTATTTATACAGCCCAGGATCCCAGTCAGGGAATGGTGCCACTTCATTTAACCTAATCAAGACCATCCCCCGCAGGCATGCCCAGAAGCCCATCTCCCAGGTGATTTTAGACTCTGTCAAGTTGGCAGTCAACACTAACTACGTAGACATATTTAGGAGACACAATGGGCTGACTTGGAACTAATTGATATGGCATAACTAGTTCCTTCCTTGAGTAGACCTGGAAAGTGGGTGTTCTAGTTGGCTTTCTGCTTCTTTGATAAACTCCAGGACCAAAAGCAGCTTGAGGATGTGGGGGATGCTATTTGGTTTACAGGTCTGCATCACAGGCTTGCACCGAGGGAAGGCAGGGCAGGAACAGAAGCAGGAACTAGGCAGGAAAGCTGTTTGCCCTCCTCGCTCATGCGCAGCCAGCTTTTGATACTACCCAGAACCGCCTGCCCAGGGATGGTACCACCCACAGTGGGCTCAGCCCTCCTACATTGCTTGGCAATCAAGAAAATACCCACAGACCGGTCTGGTGGAGGAAATTCTCCAGTTGAGTGCCCTCATTCCAGATGTATCCAGGAGATAGCAGAGATTAGCCCACATTTGGGGGAAGAGGAGTTCAGTTTGGGTTATATTTAAGACACCACTGAGATACACTGACGCACTGTTAAATTTAAAAACATGGAGTGTTCAAAAACCATGGCTGATAATGATTTGGAAATTACTCAAAGAGTATGCACGTGGTAGTTATTTTGCAGTATGCTCCTCAGCATGGGTTCATTTTTGTGCTTGTGATTAGATTCCATATCTTTAGCTGGCATATTAGAGAAGTTGTGTCCTAGCGTATCATATTAAACGAGCAGGTGCTTTCCATGTGTTCTGAGTTGGTGATGTTGACATATTTGTCAGTTACTTATGACGTTTACCAGTTGTATCCACTGTAAAGTACTGTTTTCCATTATAACTAATGTCTCATGGGAGGCAGTGTGTCTGGTACTTAGGGCATTTACCAGTTGTATCCACTATAAAGTACTGTTTTCCATTATAACTAATACCTCATGGAAGGCAGTGTGTCTGGTAGCCTTTTGAAATTTTCTTTTTGGTGTTCCCTACTTTAGTCAAATACATTATTCCAGACCTATCATGTACTTTCCCTATTCCAGATTGGGAATCAGCCATTCTCCATGGAGCACCCACATGTATGTTTACTGTGCACACACAGGCACACACACACACACAAAAAAAATGCACATTCATATTTACCTGTATAAATTATATTTCTGCTTCTAGTTCCACTTCGGCCTCACAAACTTTCTAACTGATCCCAGTGAGAAGCCTCCAGGATTCTCTGATTCTGGCATCCTCTAATTCTGCTGATTTATTCCATACACAGAAAGGAATTTCAGGGTTGTCTTATACCGAGAGCATATAGTTCTTTGGTTTGGGTACTTTTTATTTGCTTCGTTTGTTGTTGTTTTGAGACAGGATCTCACCATGCAACTCTAGCTGGCTTGGAACTTGATAAGTAGACCAGCCTGGCTTCAAATTCACAGAAATCCAGCTGCTGAGCAATTTTATTTGATGGTGTTTTGTTTTGTTGTTTTTGCTTTGTTTTCTTCTTCTTCTTTTTTTTTTTTTTTTACTTTAGGTCTGTGCAAAAGTGTAAAGAATAGCATAATAATCCAGTGTGCCCTACACGTGGCTCTAACACTTATAAACGTAGACAGTCTGATTCCATCTTCACTTGCCACTCACTCTATATTCATGCAGATATTTTAAATCAGAAAGGGATTTCCTATAGTTACTGTTATACCCAGAGTCCCCAGAGACCACCAAGAGATCAAATCCCATGCAAAAGCAAAGAGTCTTTGCATTGCGAGTTAACTTCGGACTCTCCGTTTGTCTGACGCAGCAGCAGAGCAGGAGAGATCCTGAGCAGCAATGGGGCAGAGTTTTTAAAGCAAGGGGTGCTTCGAGTCTACAGACTACATAGGAACAGTGGCTAAGGTTGGTTGGGGGTTACAGTTACCATTTTTGGACAGGCCTGGACAAGTCCCAGGCTCTGTCCTTGAGCTGCCATGGGGGCTGGCTGGCCTAGCACATACTGACTGTGGGGGCTGGTTCAATGATCCAAGCTGTCACATTGACCCATGCACGTAGCTCTAAGTTGGTGAGGGGTCCCAGACAGTAAACAGTTGGTTGAACCTTGAGCAGTCAGAGTACGTGCAGAAAGGGAGCTACTGCAAGGACTATGTCTTTAGTTCATGGCCCTCCCACACACTGCTTGCTCAAGTCTCAGGAAACTGAAATTGAGGCCTGATCTCTGAAGGAAGACTGAGCAGTCTGTGATGGCATCTGCCTGGTCCTTTCAGTTACTATCTATAATGTAGCTTTATATATCATCCTTTAAAACTCTATTTACCTTTTAGATTTTAGTGTTTAATGTTCCACAAGTTGACTCTTAACTATCTGTCTGTGTAGCAACAAATAGTAAATATAGAGCTCATGCTGGAAATATCGACCTCTCTGGGAGCTGTAACCCCCATCATTGAAAGGGAAAATGAAGAACACCACTACATTAATATGAGCTTGCCAATCGATGCAGTTGTATCTGTTGCTCCAGAAGAAACATGGGGAAAGTAGGTATTTTTATAGTACTAATGCCACATTTAAATGAGGACCCTTTTATAAAGTAATCAGAACTCAGTTCTTTTAAAAAAAGTCCTCTCCAGGGTGATGGGCTATTTTTACTGTGACGTACTCCTTGTTTTCAACCTAAGAGTCATCGAATAATTAAATATTTATTATTTGGAAGAGAAAGGAAAGCACACCAAAACGTAGAAGGCTTCCCTCTATCCACCCAGAGTAAATACGATTACGTTGACTTTGCGTAATTTAGACTTTGGCAAACCTTGTCCAGTGGGAGTTTTTTTATTCTATTAAGGGCATATTAGCTACACATCTTCATCTTAGCCTCTCTACCTTTTGTTAATTCACTTAAATATTTCCTTCTACAGAGTTCGAAAACTCCTAGTGGATGCAGTTCTTAATCAACTAGTTGATGTGGAAAAATGCATTTTGAGATATATGAAAGGAACATCCATCGTAGTCCCTGAGCCACTGCACTTCCAATTGCCAGGGAAAAAAAATCTCGTAACAGTTTTATATCCATCAGGAATTCCAGACGGTCAGCTGCAGGCCTATAGAAAGGTAAAAGTGGATCATTTATTATGAGAAAAAAGTCTCTTGTTCATTTTGTGCTTAATTATAATTGGTAATAAGTATAAATTATTTTACAGTTCAATTTAAAAATATAGAAATGGGCTACTGTATAGAAATTTCATGAAATTTCTTTGTGATGTGTTTAGTAATGAAAACATTAGTTTAGTATAGCATGTAACATTTTAATTTCAAGTGCTCAGTGTGGATCATATAATTATGAAGTGTTACCATTTTTCATAGTGAAAAATAGAAATGGAAAGTACATGCCTAGAGTAGCTGATGGATGTTAAGAAGTTCCTTTACCCTCGGTTAGCTCCAGATTTGAAAAAGACAACAGGACAATGCAAAAGGAATGCTGGAATCCATGCTAATTCTGGCTATGATACCCGGTAATAGCCAACCACAAATAAGGTCACTTAAGTTTCATTAGAGAAGGTTTGGAGAAAACCTGTCCAGCATTTAAAGAAATGAGATTTATCAGCAAAAGGACTGGTTTTAGAATGTCTTTTGGACCTGTGGCACTCACCAAATTATGTCCTAAACTCTGCTCCTAAGTCCAAATGTTGGAGACAAATGGATTTTCAGACACTGTGCAAGCTGACCTGTCGAAACCACTAAAGTACGTTGGAGATTGGCCAGACTTTTAGCATAAGTATGGTGTCTCTATGAGTTTGAGAAAATGGTGGGTTACACTGGTAAATGTTTTTATTCATGCCATCTTGGTTGGCCTTAAATCACTAGCTTCTACCCTGTATTTAATGAGTGCACTTACATGTCTAAAGTGTTGTAAACAGGGCTGTCCAAAGTCCTTGACATCTATAATTTCTCATTTACAAAACATCCCAATTCTCACAAGTTATTTTCCCATTTCTGTCGTCCCATCTAGTCTCTGCTAGAGGAGTGTAAATTGGTTTCAGTTTACTCACCAATTGACCTTGGTGACTTAAGTTATGTTTTTGAAAGCTTATAGCTAACATATTTTCTGTCTTATAAGTATTGAGTTTGAATGTTTTAACTAAAAATCTAAAATCCTTTTTTTTTGTTGTTGTTTATTGATTCTGGTTTATTTAGGAGTTACATGACCTCTTCAATCTGCCTCAAGACAGACCTTATTTCAAAAGGGCTAATGCTTATCACTTTCCAGACGAACCATATAAAGATGGCTGCCTTAGAAACCCACATACTTACCTGAGTCCACCTAACATAGAGGGTAGCATGGTGAGTTCAACTAGTTTTTGATTGATTGTTGTCTTCATTGTTTTGGAAAGAGACAGTTTTAAGAATTGATTCCTGGGCCGGGCAGTGGTGGCGCACGCATTTAATCCCAGCACTCGGGAGGCAGAGGCAGGCGGATCTCTGTGAGTTCTAGGACAGCCAGGACTACATAGAGAAACCCTGTCTTGAAAAACCAAAACCAAGACAACAAAACTCAAAAAACCTTCTTTAAGATAGCTGTAATTAGTAGATGGAGAGATGGCTTTGTATTTTAGAATGTTTGCTGTTCTTCCATAGGACCTGAGTTCTGTTCCCAGCACTCACAACTGCTGTTTCTGCAGCTCTCGGAGACCTTATGCTGCCTTCTAATGCGCACGCACGCGCACACACACACACACACACACGCACGCATACGCGGCACACACACACACATACACACACACACACATACGCACATACACATACACATACACACACAAAATAAGTCTTCTTAAAAAAATAGCAGTAATTATCTTAGAGTGGTTTTACACATTTCTTTAATCTCAGCACATTCCAGGCTAGCCAGGGAGACCTTGCCTCAAAAAAGATAGCAGTAATTAATGATCTGAAAGGGTTATCAATGGAGAGTATTTACCACATTTCTCCCACTAAAATAACATTCTCTGATTTCTCAAAAGGTTTGTTCCTTTTTTCCTCATTCTGCACCTGACAAATCATGCTAATTAAGGGCATAGTCTCCCCAAGCCACAGTATGGACAAGGCTAAGTCACTGCCCTCTGTACTATACAGCATGTATCTGGTTGCAGACTTTCGATATAAGTGCTCAGATAACTGGATTGGTGGAGAGTGGGGAATAGGGGTTAAATTAAGGGTACATGAAAGCCAGTAAAAAGAATCTCATTGTCATCCAGGAGCGGGAGCACGGGAACCTCTTAGAAACTGGGGCTGACTCAGGCTCTCTGATGACCTAGCAGGCTCCTTGCTGGCCATCTGCTGCTGCCCCTGTGTCTTTGGTCCTGATAGCCCTTCCTGGCCTGGCCAGCCCTCTGCTGCTGCATCTGCCTTGTTTGAATTGTGTAAAACTTCCTCCTGTTCCTCTCGGGGCTGTTCAGCCTGACTTCTCACTTTGATCCTCTGCTCTTACTGCTGGGTTTACTGTGCACTTCTCAGTTCAGATTACAAAGGAAGAAAATGTGACTAGCCATCTTGGATGGCATTCCTTCAGTACCTTCTGAGTACCCGGGAGTTTCGTAAGGAAATCTTAAGAATCAAAATGGGTAAACCACTGTGATAACTGAGAGAGGACTGAGGTTTTGGTCCTAGCCATAA
Organism: Peromyscus maniculatus bairdii; assembly: GCF_049852395.1. Lineage (NCBI taxonomy): Eukaryota > Metazoa > Chordata > Mammalia > Rodentia > Cricetidae > Peromyscus > Peromyscus maniculatus. The sequence continues at coordinate 27,640,304 of NC_134868.1, read as the reverse complement.
CAGCCCCATCCGCATGAACAGACTGGCTTCCTCTGCTGTAGCATTAGCTGAACACCCACCATTATGTGTAACCCACGAGTCTAGAGTCAACATTCTAGAGATGGTAAATGATTTCACTTACTTCGAGAAGGTAGGAAGAAATCCCAAGAAACCTCTTGTCCAACTCTTGCTCTGTCACAGAATCATAGAGTAAGAAATAGAGTGCATAACGTTACAGTGGAACTCTGAGTGGCCCTCTACAAGCTCCTGACTTAAATATTTTTCTCTTAAACTAGTTTTAGAACTCCATGTTTTATATTGCATCCTATGTTTATTTCAAATTCTTAATAATTGTTTACAAAAAGCTCAAGATCATAAAGCATTAAGTGCATGCTGATTGATTTTGACAGTAAAACAGGTTCTTAATCCAAGTTACAAAATGCAAAAGGCATTTCTTTATTTTAGTATTTATAATATTTGACCTGTGTGTGTCATACACACACACACACACACACACACACACACACACACACACAGTGGGTATATACATACATTGGTACACATGTATATTTCACAGCATAGCAAAGAAATGAATAACCCGGAGTCCTCCTCAGTTAAGAACCAGAACATTACCAACTTGTCTGCTCCTTTGTCTCCTCCCTACCTCCTCAGCACAGTCCAACAGTGACTCCTACACAGTCAGCCTCCACACCTGCTGCTTGCACATCTGTGCATTCAGCCAATCCTAGGTCAAAAATATCTTTAGAAAAAAAAGTCTGCCTTGAATGGATATATTGTTGCCTTGCTGCTATTTCCTAGAAAATAGAGTAGCCATTTATATCGTCTTTTCATTGTTTGTGTCTAAGATAGGTAATCTAGAGATTATTTAAAGTGAGTGGGAGCACATTCATGAGTTATAAAAATACCGTGCCATTTTTCATGAAGAGCCTAAGTATCCAAGATTTTGTATCTGCACTGGGTCCTGGGACAGTTTTCTAAGGATGCTAAAGGGCCATTGCACAGAGACACATTCATCGTTCTCCCTCCCATTTTTGTTTTTTTAAGAGCTCCGTGTGTGTGTGTGTGTGTGTGTGTATACATATGAGGTATGCATTACTTTAGCAATATTTGTTTCACTTTGGCTTTTATAGAAACCTTACCATTGTATATGCAGTCTTCTCCAGCTTGCTTCTTCACTCAACGTCCTATATCTAAAATTCATCTTATTTGGTCTCACTATGCTTTAGTTATCTTGATTCCCGTATAATAAACATTTTCATAACTTTTTCCAGGATTTTTGTGATTTTAGGCAGTCTTCTGTGAACAGTCCCATTCATGTCTCCTGTGTGAAACAGTTGTAAACAGTTGCTGGTTTTTTTGTTTGTTTGTTTGTTTGTTTGTTTTTTAATTTTTGTCTCTATATTCCCCTGAACCATTTCAGGGAAAATTATAAACTTCATGTTGTTTACCCCTAAACACTTCATCTGATCTCCCAGTAATAATAGATGTGCTTATTATAGAAATCCAGTTTACTGTATTCATTATCATGTCTTAGTCACTGCTGGATTCAGTTTGATAATATTTTGTTAAGATTTTTTTCATTGTGGGGCAGTGGTGGCGCACATCTTTTATCCCAGCACTCAGGAAGCAGAGGCAGGCAGATCTCTGTGAGTTCCTGGACAGCCAGGGCTGTTACACAGAGAAACACTGTCTTTATTTATTTATTTATTTACATATATATTATCTTTATTTGTACTGACATTTCCTTATAATTTTCTTTTCTCTTAATTAAAAAAAGTGCCAGTGATACACAGCTCATTAAATGATTTGGGAAATGCTCCATCTTTTATATTTCTAGAGTTTGTATACGATTAGCATGTTATTTTTTTGATCATTTGATATGAAAAGCCTGAAAAACAACCTGGACTTTAGTATTTTGTTGTGAGTTATTCTTTTTTTAAGAGATTTTATTTTCGATTGTGTGTGTGTGTGTGTGTGTGTGTGTGTGTGCGCGCGCGCGCGCGCGCATGAGTGAAGGTGGCTGTGGAAACCAGAGTTGCTGGATCCCTCTGGAATTGGATTAACAGGTGGTTGTGTGCTGCCTGCTGTGGGTGCTGGGAACTGAGCTCAGTCCTCTGCAAGAGCAGTATGCATTCTCAACTGCTGAGCCGTCTCTCCAGCCTCTCTGTGAATATTCTTAGTAATATTCAGTTCTGTTAGTGATTATAGGACATTATCATATTTACCTAGGTTTTAATTCCTCATATAGTTATATTTTCTTTTTAATCTTCATATCACTTTATGATTTTTTCCTTCCTTTAAACATTTGTCTTTGATAACCCCTCTTTATAACTTTTGTTTTCTGTCTCACTAATTTTGGAGTTTTATTTTGTTTCTTTGATTTAATGTGTTTCTTCTGATTTCTTAAGTTGGAACTGTTGTTAATCTTTCCTGTTTTCTAATGTAGAGTTTTAAATTGCAGATAAAGCACTGCTTTTATTGTAATCTATAATTTTAATTTGAAAGATTTTTGTTTTATTCACTTTTGAGTATTTTTACATTTATATATGATGGAACTTAATCTTTCTTTTAGAAAATTATTTAACATCCACCATATGTTTATGATCTTTGCCTACTGTTAGGAAGACATTCTAAAGCAGAGGACTCATTTGCTGTAAAGGCTGTGACAGATGATGCATACTGGGTAGCTACAGACTGTAGAAATGTCTGTGTCACAGTTCTGGAAGCTGGAAGTCCAAAATTAGCATCACTTGGTTGAACTAAAAGTATCTCCAGGGCCATCGTCCCTCCCACAGGCTCCTGAGGAATATCCATTCTTCATCTCCTCAGCTTCAGATAGTTGCTAGCATTCCTTGGCTGTGATGACATCATTCAGAGCTGATTCCTCTTGTTCTTCTGTGATAAAGATGCATGTGCATGCATTTAGTGCCTCCCTGGCTAGATTCTCAGAATAACTCTCCTACCTCTCCATCTAAATTAATTCCTTAATCATATACATAAAGTAGGATTGCTGTTTTTCTGGGGGTTAGGACATAGATAGCTTTGGAGCAGCCGGTTTTCTTGCTACCAAATAATCTGATTACACATTTTCAGTTTACACCCTGTCAGTCTGTTGCCTAATCGTCGTGTGAGTGCCCTGTATTTCCTCATTTTTAGCACTATACTGCCAGGAAGAATCTTATGACATCAGTCCCCATTTTAGTCATTAATAACACACACCAGCTGTAGTCAGTGGCAGGTCTACAAAAACTGTTGTTCCTGTGTTCCGTTGTACAGAACCTACTTCTGCTCGTTTGTGTATTCCTTTATTTCTTCCTTCTTTCAGTCATCATTTACTCAGCGGCAACATGTTTATCAGCTGTGTGCCCTGCCTTTTGTGGAATTAGAGCCTAGAAATGAATAAGATACAACATAGGCTTACTAGCCCACGTGCTAGTGTGGTTAGGCAGACATTGAAAATATAATCAGTTATATGTGAAATAGCTGTAATTACTTGGAAATTTTAAACACACACACACACACACACACACACACACACACACACACACACACAAACATGAAGTCAGGAGAGAGTTGACAGCCAGGACAAAGGGCAGGCATGAGAAAGTGATCATGCCATTTTTAAGTAGGCTGGTCATGGATGGCTTCTGGCATTTGAACAGAGACCTGAATGGAAAAGGGTTCATGCTGTAAAATTAATTGGAAAAAGGATATTTCCAACTAAGAAAAATATAAGGCTTCATGGTCAGATAACCATTGGCATATTCAAAACTAAATTAAATTAAGAAAGGGGAAAAGAAAGTATAGGAGCTAGCATTGTTAAGCCAGAACACATATCTTTCTAGTAGGACTCTGGACTTATAAGAAAAAGCCAAAAAAATATAATATTAAGCCATTGTTCTGTGAAGGCATTTTTATAAGTGTCTAAAGTAGTGGTTCTCAACCTTGCTAATGCTGAAACCCTTTAATACAGTTCCTCATGTTGTAGTGCCACTAGACCATAATATTATTTTCGTTTCTACTTCCTAACTGTAAATTTGCTACTGTTATGACTTGTAATGTAAATATCTGTGTTTTTTGACAGTCTTAGTTGACCCCTGTGAAAGAGGTCGTGACCAACAGGTTGAGAACCACTGGTCGAAAGTAAAAGTCTCGCTCTGAAACAGTAAACGTGATTCTGGTGGTTCTACAGAGTGTGTACTTCTGTCTTTAATAAATACAACATCTCTTTTTTATAGGTTTGTGTGGTCCAGGGCATCTATGCTTATCATCATTATATGCAGGATCGGATAGATGATAATGGCTGGGGCTGTGCTTATCGGTCCCTACAGACCATCTGCTCATGGTTCAGACATCAGGGATACACAGAGAGGTCCATTCCAACACACAGAGAAATTCAGCAGGTACAGAACTTGCCATTTGAAATTAAAACCAGCTTGTAATATGCCCTTGATAGTTATTATTACCCCATGGCATAGATTTATTTTTATTTCGAAAACAATGTATTGTTTTACTGGTAATTAATTAAAATACCCTAAATGTGATTTTAATAGTTGTCTGGTATATGGGTTTTTATTTTGTGTGTTTTAATACTAAAGGCTCTTGTTGATGCCGGAGACAAGCCAGTATCATTTGTGGGATCACGGCAGTGGATTGGATCTATTGAGGTACAGCTGGTGCTAAACCAACTGATTGGTGTCACTTCAAAAATACTGTTTGTCAGGTAAGGACACTTTGTAAACCAGATACATCATTTCTAAAGTAATAGAAAAATGGCATTTCCTCCTTAGTTATTTCCAATCATTGCTCTTGCTCATTAGCTCATTGCTTTATAAATCTCTCTCTCTCTTTTTTTTTTTTTTTTTTAAACAAGCTGTGATACATACATGTATTCTCTGGACCTAATTTTAGTCTATTACAAGGAAAACTTAGAAATATCTTTGGGTAAAGTTCTATATACAAAATGAAGTTTGCTACTGTTTAAATCTTCAAAAAGTCTTCTAAGGAGAAAACCAAATGTTGATCACTGACTGTTATGTTTTTCTTTTGTTCTGTTTCTTGCTAACATGTTAAGAAACCAACAAATATACAAATAATGTATTCAACTTACATTTTCTACAATTCTAATAATAAGATAAAATATTAATTAGCACATATCAGTTTCTCTGACCATAACTTGCTTTTTTATTAAACATCTAAGAAGTTTTAATTTTATCACCATAAATGTTATACTCACATATACTATAAAATATTTACTAAATAAGTAAAATATAGCATTATTGCAGTCAACACTAAAGTCCAAGAGACAAGAGCTCCTTGGCTCAGGCAGGGAACACTCCTGAGTTGGAGATTCCCCAGGCTGTGACAGATACGCCCTAGAGGCTGAGATAGGTAGACAGCGGCCTGAGGAACCACACTCGGGCAGCATGGAGCAGGGCATCATGGTTGTCAATTAGAGTGAGTGCATTGCCCAACATATTGGGCTAGGTGGTTGGGGGCCATAGCTACCACCCCAGAAAAGGATTCAGGCTATGCCTAGTGTAATAACCAGCTGTTGTAGGCAAACCAGTTACTAGGGATCCCACCCTACCTAACTCCTAGGTACAACATTAAAATAAAAATTAAAAAAATTAAAAAACTGGGAATGACTTTTCTTCTACTTTGTTAGATACTACATTAAATATTTAAAGACTTTTTCCTTGGGCTTATATTTTAAGCTGTCTTGTTTTGATAACTACAATAACAGTGTCTGTTGTCCAAGTACTTAAAGTATGTTTAATCTCACAATTGGAATTGTGAAAATCAGTAAGAACTAATGGCAGACAAAGCAGTGAAGAACTATTTTTCAAAACTGAAGTTTGGGACTAATGAGGTGAAAAGCGCTTGCCACCAAGCCTGACTACCTGAGTTTAATTCATGGCAGCTCCATATGTGTGCCATGCATGGCACAGGTATACACATGCACATTCACAAACTAAGTACTTTAAGAAGTTAAAGAATGTTTTGATACATTAAAACCTTTGTATGCTGCGTGCTCAGCCAAGAGTTTACCAGGTCTCAGAGCACCTGGTACCTTCACAAAAGTAATGGGTCTACTCATGATTCAGCATACATTTTCTTTTCTTTACTTTATAATGATGTGAAATTACTTGTGGATTTTTCATTTGATCTTTCAAATATGCAGTACAAGACTGATGACAGAGGGCAGTACCAACAAGGCTTAGCTTCCAGCTAACCTTTCATGAAGGGAAACAAGTGGGCTGTGTTGCTAAGCTCTGATGTTTCATAGTTAGAGATACTAATGAGTTTTTACTCAGTATTTTCAGCTTAGAATGCTGAGGAGTATATGTACTGTTCCTTCTGTCTTTCTCTTCTCAAAATGAAAAGGACTTAGTGTGTGCAAATACTCCATGAAATGGGGTACACTTGAAAACACTTTGAGGTTTTCACAGAAGAATATATTAGTCCTAGACTCTCCTCTGTCTTGTACATGTGATGGCTGTTACTGATCCCAATTTAAAGACAGAACATATAGGCTTTGGAAAAGGACAAGATGACTAGTTTCAATCTTATGCTTAAAAATACAAAACCTGTTGGGCGGTGGCGCACGCCTTTAATCCCAGCACTCAGGAGGCAGAGGCAGGCGGATCTCTGTGAGTTCGAGGCCAGCCTGGTCTACAGAGCGAGATCCAGGAAAGGCGCAAAGTTACACAGAGAAATCCTGTCTTCAAAAACCAAAAACCAAAACCAAAACCAAAAAAAACAAAAACAAAAAAATACAAAACCTTTTTGTAGTCGGAAGCAGAAAGCTGGAGTCTTTTTGTTTCTTCCCTGGTTAGTATCCTTAAAATTTTAGTTTATGTTGCTTTAAGTTGCATCTGAATCAGGTCCCTACCACTTAATGTTTTTTTCAAGATCCATGAACAAAATGATTGAAAGTATTGAACACCCCCCCCCAACCCCCCGCAACTCCTTACTTGACTGAGTGCTGAAAACAGTTAACCTGATAGGAGACGATCTCTTTTCATCTAGCCAAGGTTCAGAAATGGCCTCTCAAGGACGGGAACTGGCCAGCCATTTCCAGAATGTGGGCACTCCAGTCATGATTGGTAAGGTGTTTTGGACATGTTGGGTTCTTTTGGCAGAGCGGAGAATAAGTAAAACTTATTTGTATAACGTTTTAATGTTACATAAAAACTAGTCATTTTAAATATCTTAAAATTGGGTCTGGGGAGATGGCTTTGTAGCCAAGAGTACTGGTGGCTTTTCTGGAAGACCTAGGTCCGATTACAAGTACCCACATGGTGGCTCCCAGACGCCTGTAGTTTTAGTTCAGGGAATCCAGTGCCTCTTCTGGTCTCTACAGGTAGTGCATCCACAGACATAGACGCAGACACATAAAATAAAAATGTAAACATTTCTATCCAAAGTATAGGAAAGTTGCAAAAAAGATTTAGTAACCAAAAACAAATGCTAAAGAGAAAATAACTGTTTTGTTTTTGTTTTTTAACATGAGCCAAGGATAGTATTTTTTAAAAGGTGATAGCCACTTGACTAAGCATCATGAGTCATGACTCTGTCGCTAGCTTGGCTGGTTTTATGGACAACAGACTACTTACCTTTTCTGGGTTTTCCTTGTAAAACAAGATTTGATTAACAGAGCTAAAGATACATGATTCTCTGAAAAACAATGGAAGATGAATGACACTAGTGAGTAAGAAATAGAGGTAGGTAGATGTCAGCAGAACATCACAGAGAACCTGCTGGGTGGATGGGCTAGGGATGCTCAGCAGAACATCACAGAGAACCTCCTGGGTGGATGGGCTAGGGATGCTCAGCAGATACAAAGCCATCAGCCCAGAGGGGTACCTCAGTGATCATTACTGCACTGAGAAAAGTTTGGGCTCTTGGTGGCCCTTTCTCAGTTGATTTTGGAGAATTTTATGGATATAGCAATGAAATATAAACTTTATATGATTATAGATATGGTTACAGCATTTCTTACATATTTCCATGCGTAACACGGTAGTTGTTAAATATATAATCTTATTCTTTCAAATATATTTGCCATCATGATCTTTTACGATATTGGACAGACTGTACTAATACTGTATTAAGTCAATTAATAGGCAAAACAATTAGTTTTTATTTGAACTAAATAAACAGTTGAAATTAATTTATGCCCTATGATGTATTTCTTTTTTTCTAGGGGGAGGAGTATTGGCTCACACAATACTAGGAGTCACATGGAATGAAACTACAGGGCAGATAAAATTTCTAATTCTAGACCCACATTATACAGGTGCGGAAGATCTGCAAGTTATCTTGGAAAAGGTAAATATCCATATCACATAAATTTAAGACACAAGGCAAAGAGCCAGAAATGAAAGACCACAGCCTGGCTGTTAACAAAGATAATAAGCCAAGGGCAATTGTCCTCACAGCAGTATTTCTAAGTCTGTTGTGCACTTGTATTCTATGCAGGGAAGACAGGAAAGATAACAGAAATCACAAAAGACAAAACGTTTATAAAGCTTTGCTATTACTAAACTTCATAATAGAACATGATAGACGCATTTCCTTTGCAGATTTTGTACCACATTGTCTCATCAATGTCTTAAAACAGGATAACAGAATAACCTTTTAGACTTTTAAAATCAGGACTGGAGAGTAACTGAGCAGTTAGGAGCTCTTGACCTTTCTTCTTGTAGAGAACCCAAGTTCAGTTCCCAGCACACACTTTATGTGGCTCACAACTACCTGTAACTCCAGCTCCAGGGTTCAACACCTTATGTACAGATCCACACACACCCTTAATACTTTTAGAATCCATGAATCAACAGATAAACAAAATGCCAGTCATATGAAGAAGTGACTACTTCTTATGTACATATAACATAATCATTCTATCAAGACCAAAAGTTGAGCGAATTTAGAAGTATTTATTGACATAGTATTGATTACATGGGGCATAAATCTAAATTGATTTATAAGCAGCTAATTCTCATATGAAAGGCTGGTGAGGTGGTTCAGCAGATAAAAAACACTTTCTACCAAACCTGACAACCTGAGTTTGATCCCTGGATCCCACATGGTAGACAAGCAACCCCTGCATGTTGTCCTCTGACCTCCACACACACAAATAAGTAAGGCGATATTTTAGATAATAGCAACATTTTCCCTTCCTAGCCAAGTGGTGACTCGTCTGGCATTTATTAGTACGCAATCGATGTCAGCCACAGTCCTAAGCATCTTCTAAGGAGCTCTCCGTCTACTGGGCAGGGAGAGGGCAGTCCAAAAGTACTCTCAGACAAGAAGTATGCAGGTTTAGGTTTAGAAGGCTGTGGAAGGACCCCTTAGATGAAGGGAAGAGAAAGCACAGCCTGTTCCCCAAACTGCACGAGCTCCATGAGCTTTATCCCAGTGAGGAGGGATCCAGGAGGACAGGCAGAGAAGCTGAGCCCCGGTTCAGGGTGTTTTGTTTTTCGAGATAGGGTTTCCCTGTGTAGTTTTGGTGCCTGTCCTGAGCTCACAGAGATCCGCCCGGCTCAGCCTCCCGAGTGCTGGAATTGAAGGCATGTGCCACCAGCACCTGGCTCCAGATTTTTATCTTGAAAGCAGGTAGAAAACTTAATTGTTTCCATCATGGGTGATATGGGAATATACGTGCTTCTTCTGGCTGATTACTGGGCTCTGCCCCTGCTGGGATTATCCTGCGGCAATTAGATAAAGGGAGCCTTCGTCCCTGATTACTGTCCCTGAGAACTTTGCCAGTCACATTTTTGTAGAAAGCCCTTTAACCCTCTGGTGCATACAGCAAACTGAGCCTGAGCCACCGTGGTCTCTTGACTGTGACTCCAGTAGGTCCGGAGCTGTACTGTGGGCACTCCGCCTCTGCTCACCTGACCATCCGGCCCCAGCTTGCTTTCTGCTGCTGAGATAACCAGCGCAACTGGGGAGGAAAGGGTTTATTTGGCTTACACTTACACAAGCTGATGTTGAGGGCTCAAGGCAGAACAGGAGGCAGACACTACCAGACTGAGGAGGATCTCTGTTTACTGGCTTGCTTCCCATGGCTTGCTCAGCTTGCTGTCTTACAGCACTCAGGATCACTCACCTAAAGGGTGGCACTGCCCACAGTGGGCTAGGCCCTCCTTCTCCAGTTAGCCATCAAGCAATGTCCCCACTAATGCCCACAGGCCAGATGACAGGCAGTTCCTCAGTTCACATTCCCTCTTCCCAGGTATGTCAAGTTGACAACCAAGATTAGCCATCACACTCCTCTGGAGCCTTCCTGTTTGACTTCCCAGCTTGGTCATCTGGAAGTACAGCCTCCATATCCATGCCTTTTTGGCATACGCTGCCTATTTCTCTATTTGTCTTTGAAAAAAAAGATCTGGTTACCAGAAGGCCTGTCTGTATGAGAGTATTCAAAAGGCCAACGCAGATAGTGTGCAATGTTTTGTCTATTTTGATCTTGTTTAAATTTTGACAATTAACAAGGGAGACAGGAAAAAAGAACATGTTCAGTGAACTCTCCCTCGTCCATAGTATAAAAGAGTTAATGCACTCTAGTCTATAGACTCCAGATCCCTGCCAGCCTCCAGCAGCTTCAGTCAGAGGAGTAACTCAGCTCTCAGCCAAAGTATTCCACATTGCTTTTGACCTCAATGTAATACAGGCCAGTCATCAGCTTCCTTTAACACAATCAGTCTGGGCGTGGTAACACACACACCTGTAATCCCAGCATGGGGGTAGGAGGTGTACTACTAGTTCAAGGGCCAGGCTAAACTGCGTAGTAAGTTCCAAGCCATGTTGGGCTACAGTTTAAGACTCTTGTCTCGAAGAAAAAATGAGTGGACCCTCAAAGAAATTTGATAAAACTTTCTTATTTATAATAAAACCACTAAAAATTATTCTCTGCTGGAGGAAAGGATTAAACAGGAATGAAGACTGGAAGGAAGACAGCCTATGAAAATAAAAAATAAAAACAGAACTCAAGGGGCTGGCTTGGGTCTCACATTTCATTATGTCTAAGGTGTGTCACTGAATGGCACATATGTGTGCCCCTTTATAGACTACTACGTAAAACAGTTTACAATAAAGCTATTACAGCCACTGATACCTGTATCTTAGAACCAATGGAGTATGTCTGGACTAACAGTTGCTCTAAGGAAGTGATTTTTGTTTTGTTTCTGATGACTTCTAGAGCTAAGTATTATAGATTTTGTTGTTGTTCTGTTTAAAAATCTATCAGTTTACTTTGTATTTCTGTGATAAGCACCCTAAACAAAACAACTTGGAGAGGGAAGGGTTCATTTCATCTTACAGTCCAGACATCAGGACAAGAGCTGGAGGCTATGGAGGAATGCCACTCCCTGGCTCGCTCAGCTTGATTTTTCATAGGACCCAGGGCCACCTGCCCAGGGGTGGCACTGCCCACAGTGTACTGGGCCCTCCCACATCAATCATCAATAAAGACAATTCCCCACAGGCACATCTGACAGAGGCATTTTTCCAATTGAGGTTCATCTTCCCAATGATGGCAGCTTGTATCAAGTTGACAAAAAAAAGTTACCCTTCTTCACTAGAAAATCCGTGAATTAGATCAGTATCTGAGCCTTATGTCAGAGTTTCTATCATGGAGTCTTGTGTTATAAAATGTTTTCTTTCCCTTCTTCCAAATCTAGGGCTGGTGTGGATGGAAGAGCCCAGACTTTTGGAACAAGGATGCATACTATAACTTATGCCTTCCTCAACGACCGAATGCTGTTTAAATGCTATTTAAATTACCTTGGAATCAAGACTATAGATTTAAAAGAGCTGATCTAATGTCAATAAAAGCAAGCATAATTTTAAATTAAATCTTGGCTGTGATTTAATTTAAACTAATTTGTTTCAAAAGTAGTAAAGAATCCACAGAAATTTTTATTCCTTGAATATTCTTTTAACAAGTTAAATAACAAAGCATGCACAGGCAAAATACAGTCATGTAAATACATGTATTCATGAATGTTCTCTTCACTTAGAAGAAAGTTTTCCTCCTCAGGAGTTTATCCGTATGGTAAGCCACAGCCATGGCTTGTAGATCAGTCTGAAGTGAAGCCCTTCTTCAAACCTCTTCTTGCCCAACAAGATATCTGTTTTTGGGGAAAAAAAGAAAAACACGTTGACATTAAAAACATTTTTAAGGAGACTGGAGAAATGGCTGAGTGGTAAGAATATTTGCTGCATGATCATGAGTTTGGATCCCAGCACCCAAGCACACACCAGACATACTACAAATGCCTGCCTGGCTTGTACTTCCGGCTCTAAGGGATTCCATGCTCTCTCTGCTGGCCTCCACATGCACTCATTGAACACACACAGGCACATGAGTGCATTGATACACAAGCATGGAGACAATCTTTAAAAGAAAAAAAAAAAAACTTTTAAAAGAAGGAGGCCTCCCCAAATTTCCACCATATAGGATAAATTTTGGTCTCTAGAAGTTAGTAAGTAGTAACTATGACCAAGGGTTAAAACTTTAGAAAATAAAGTCTACTGAACCTCTGATCAGAGTGCTGATACTAAGTGCAACCAGAAACTCGATGCCAGAAGAGAAAGCTGGAAAGGAGGAAGCAAACAGCAGCTGGAAGGTACGTACCAACACTTCCTCTTCAAAGCTCTGTTCTCCACACCTGTTAAGCTTCGCTTCTGCCTGAGTACTGGAGCACAGGGATCACCCGATGATTTTGTTGTCTGCGTACATTTAATCGTTGTTAGAAACCTGGCACATTCTGGAAATCCACAGGACCAAGCAAGATCTTCAGCTGTTTGCCCATTCTTATTACATAAGCTGAAATTAGACAAAAGGTGAGTTAAGTGAAAATTATTATTTTTCTAACAGTGGAAATTGTAGCACATACCAACACTGGGTACAGAATAAATAAAAGACACTAACAGGAACTACAAGTCATCCACAGTACACATGCGTGCACACACACATGCATGCACGCACAGCGTGTTCACGCACATGGGAATGGGGGTTAAAGAAAAGCTTAAGGAAATTAAGTTTTGTTCACTGTTGTATACTCAGTGGCTAGCACATTCCACACACTATGGGCATTCCATTATGTATTTTTATTCCATTATCGTATTTCACTCTTGAAGGAATGTGAACGGCTACAAGAGCACTGGTGTTCAATATTCTCTATATTGAGTACCTAAATATAGTCAATGAGAACTTCTAGAGGAAGAGTCTTCCTAAGCTGAAAACTGCAGTGGAATCTGCCAAGAGGAAGGCTTGAACCTCTGAATGTTCAGGATCCATTTCCACTTACTCGATTTGGTAATACTAGATAACACCACTGAAAGGATAACATCAACCAGTTGGGCAAGCATTATTTTTGAGATCATGTATAATTCGGCTTCAGGAGTATGATTAGTTTAATCCGAGAAAACAAAGCCCGCAGCCACTGATTTTATACTCACCCAATCTGGGCATCACTGGCCACGAGGAGGCTAAGGCATTCCAGGCTTCCAACTTTCGCTGCCTTGTGGAGTGGCGTTTCTCCCAAAACATCCTTTAGGACAAGACAGCACATTAGTGTCTCCCCAACACTCTATGAAAGCCAGTGGGCAATCAAATATTAGCTATTTGATTAAAGTTCTCTCATTGTGCTAATGCAGAGTTTCCATCAATACACACAGCAGCCACTTTCAGATACATTAAAACTGAAGGGAATGCCAGCAAACGAGAGTTCTACAGAAGCCAAAGGTTGACAATTAAAAATTTCATCACACTCTAATGAAAACTACTGGAAGAAGTGATGCTGGGCTTGGCTCCCACGTATTACTTCCTGGTCAACTGAGCTTGGACAAACAGCAAGTATTTTTAAAAGTTACTGTAGATGTATACTACATAGCGTGATAGCCAGTGGCCACCTACTGCTAAAGAGCATTTGAAATGTGGCTAAACTGAATTGAGCTATGCTGTAAGAGTAAAATACACACTGGATTGTGAAATACGGAATGAGAGCAAAAATAAACTAGCCCATCAATCATTACTGATATAATTACATACTGAAACAGAATTTGATTAAATTATTAAAATAAACCTCATGGCTTGTTTTTGCTTTATTAATGTGGATAGTCAAGTTTCAAGTTACCATATTGATTGTATACACACACACACATACACACTGGAAATTCTTACATGCTTGTTTATACCAACTGAAACTGGCAGCCAAGTGCAGACTTTGGGTAGAGGGGAGGCTTGTACATAGCAACAATAGGTTACCTAGTTACCTGTTGGTTGAGGTCAGCGCCTGTTTGCAGCTGCCAGAGAAGAAAACAAGCAAGGCCGCCACCTGCAGCTAGGTGAACAGGCGACTGCTCCTGGGGATCCGGGGGTGCGTTGACTGACGCTCCCGTCTCCAGCAAATTCTTGAGGCCATCATCCTGCAGGAAGAGAACAGACTGTCACTGTCCTGCCTGAGCCTGCGCTGAGCTGAAAATCCACCCCCGCCACGGAAAAAAAAAAAAAAGAAAAAGAAAACAAATATTTGATTTGGGAAACCAGCGGTCAGTCAACTGTCACCCTTTCGAGAGCTCCGAAAACGGACCTCTTGCAAGACAGCCTGCAGGACTTAAAGGGGGCGGGAGTCTCACCTCCAGGTTGCAATTAAGCAACAGCATCGCCCACCTAAAGCAGATGACAGGAGTCCCCGGGAGTGCGGAGAAGTTACACGGGCTGCACGCTGGCAGGTAAGAGTGCACGGGACTGCCCCCAACGTGCGGGAGGAACTTAAAGCTCTCCGGGGACTAGCAGGGCGGCTCCTCCCCGCCGCTCCCTAGCCCGGGAGCGCCCCCACGGTCTGTTTCTCCACCGCGCCCTTTTTCCCAGCCCTGCGGCGGCCTCACGTACCCAAACACAGACGCGTGCAGCGAGGAGCCCGGGAGCTGGGAGTGGGTGGAGGGGGGAGGAGCCTTCTGCGCGGCCCCGCCATCTGATTGGCCAGTTCGAGGGCCCCTGGCTCCGCCCCCTTCAGAGCGAAGCCCCGGCGGCCCTGGCACGCGTGCGCGGTGAAGGCGATGGGCGGGGAGGGCGGGAGGCTTCGCTGCTGCCCCGGGGGTGGCGGCCACGCTGCGTGCTGAGCTCCGCACGTAGCACCGGGTGGCGCCGAGCCGGGTCAGCCCTCTGGAGGAGCGGAAGTCGCCCGGGCAGGCTTTCGTGTCTGCGGGCGAGCACGTAGGCCGGAAAGGAGGGAAGCCGAGCCGAGCGGCTCTCCCCCGTACCCCACCCCACCCCAGCCCCCCTCATCCCATCCCGGGACCCGGGCCTCGGCCTCCAGCTGGGCCGGAAGGAAGGAAGCTGAGGCAGGGGACTGGCTGGGCTGCAGCGGCGTTGGGGGGTGGGCGGGGGCGCGCCGACGTGACCCCGACGGAGGGGGTGACCCTAGGGGAACGTCCTCCCAAATTCTCAGCCTGCGCTGCCAGGATTGTGAGACCCCAGGCAGGTCCTGTGAAATAAGCCACCCATTGTCACGCGTCCCCTGACCTGGTCTTGGAAAGAGCTGGTAACTACAAGGTTTGCCAAGACGAAGGAGGGGGGTCATGTGATGGCCCTCGCTGTGGTTATTGGGAACACGGGAAGGGAAACAGAGGAGAAAGCAGCCAAATACTATTTAGGCCAGGTCATTGTTGACCTCTGCGATCTGTTGACAGCATGAAGCCCTGCGCTGTGGCATGAGAAGGTCTCCCATCCACCAAAACCCAGAACTCAGACGGAAACATCAGATAAGCCGAAATCAAAAGGACGCTTGGCAGGATACTTGGCCAGTACTACTCAAAGCAGTCAGGATCATGATAAATCAGGAAGGGCTGAGAAACAGGCCAGAGGAAACGCAGTAATAATTTAGGATGAGATTCTAAAACAAAAAATGGCATCACTGGTAGAATTCATGACAAGCTAATAACTCTAATGTTTGAAATCCTGGTGATGTACCAATGTTGGCTTTCTGATTGTGGTAAAAGTAATGTTAACAATGGGGAGAAGGGGGCGCGGCATACAGATAAGATACTTATGGTAAGCCTCAAATAAAATGTATAATTTAAAACATTTTATGTTGTTTCTTTCTGTAAGCCCTAGCTTTTAAGGGAGGTTTATTAAATATTTAGTTTGCTGTTCAATAGTATTCTGTCTCAATAGTTGTTACAGAAGATAACTGAACCAGTATGAAGCTAGTTTTAAAGAACATGTTTATCACAATCACAGATCTCCCAACTAGCTACAAAGTTTTCAACCATTTAGTTTCACTAACCAATATATTTCTTCGATAAGACACACCGCCCATTGTGGTGATCATTTGACAGGCTTAGACTGTTCCCTAGAACAGGGCTTCATAAACCTTTTTCCACTCGTGATCCCTAAAGAGGCAAGGGCCTGAGAAAATTATGTTTTGATTCCAATTGCATAACTGTATAAAACAGGTACAAATCAAACTTTTTTTCTGATAATAAATCTTAAATTTATTTTAACACAATTCTTTCATATGTGTATAATTTTACAATTTATAAGGTTGTAATGCAATTTGCATACAAACAAGATGAATATGCTTCCTTATTTTTACATAAAAGAAATAGGCTAGTATTTGATATTAAAGAACATAGAGCAACTTCAGCCTTTTTTCAGAATAGGTGAAAATAAATAACCTGTAAAAGATGAAAAGGACCTGGAGAGAATATCTGAATTGGTAAAGTACTTGCTGAATTCAATCTCCAGCTCCCACATTAAAAACAAAACAAACAAATACAGCTACCTGTACCCGTAATTCCAGAGCCATAGGGGTGAATCCCTGAGACTTGCAGACCCTGTCTCAAAAAATATGTATATGTGGTTATCTAAGAACCTGGCCTATAGAAAAATAACAGTGGCAAGTTCTACCTTAGAGCCTATGACTTCCTCGTCCAGGATTATAGAAGCCTCTTCTAAGGAACAGGCTTCAAATCCTAACAGAAGGCAGGAGACAAAGAATTGTGTTTGTTTTTTTTTTTTTGTTGTTGTTGTTGTTTTGTTTTGTTTTCAAGCCAGGATTTCTCTGTGTAGCTTTGCACCTTTCCTGGATCTCGCTCTGTAGACCAGGCTGGCCTCGAACTCATAGAGATCTACCTGGCTCTGCCTCCCGAGTGCTGGGATTAAAGGCATTCGCCACCACCGCCCGGCTGAATTGTTTTTTTTGTTTTTTTGTTTTTTTTTTTATGAGGTGCATTTTTAAAAATATTTGTGGGCTTTTCTGTCTTGTATTTGTTCCTATAGTTTTTGATCAGTCTTATGTTGTACATTTCCCTCACTTTTCTTGGGGGTAATAAAATTCAGATTTTTATAGAAAAAGTAGAAAGAAGAATCCTCATTTCATTTTTGATGTGGAAAAATAATATCACAGTAAGACAAGACATGTTGGAAAGAATTTTCTAGACTCCTTTAGAGTTTCTGCATTCTATTTGTTATTCATTCAGGTTGTAGTAACTAGGTGACTCGAGACAGACAAGAATTTTACAGACGCAAGGTCCATACTAACTGAACCATGTCTACTAAAATCCAAGATGGGAAGGTAGGCTAGGTAGATACGGAGGAGGAGAAGGGAGGGGAGGGAAGAGAGAATGGCTGTCAATAAACTACACCTAAGATAAGATCCCAAGTGACCTATTTATTCCTCCTTTGGAACTTTCTCAAGGCTCTCAAATGGTTCCACCAGCTGACTGATCAGCATGAATCAGGGAAGGATATTTCAGACAGAAAGTAGGACAGACAGAAAGTGGGACAGTGAGAATGGGATCCCTTCCCTCCCGATTTCAAATAAAAGACCGCCTTCTCCTCTCAGAAGACAGCTCCTCTCTGTCTTGCTCTAAAATTGAAGTCTCTGACTTCCTCTGAGAAAGACACGCCATTTGCCAGAAGACGAGAGACAACTGGACTTACCTGTTGCTCCAGAGCCAGCTCAGGACTTGGGGCAGGGACAGGCAGCCTTGTGGACCTCTAGTGATTGTTTTCTAAATAGTTGAGTGCCTCTGCTTGAGATGCTTCTCATAGTCACGAAGACAGCAAATCAATTAAAATTTTTTTCTGCTTCAGATTCTTGTCACTTTTGTATGATTGTTTCTGTTCTGAACTGTTAGCACACTGGGAGGGTGAGGAACAATTTTCCATATAAAAGTTTTATTCCTGTACTTCACTTCATGATCTCCAAAAGCAGGAAATTGTCTCTCTTCACCATGTACTCATAACTACAATGGCATGAGCTTTTCTGTACAAACATTTATATATATATATATAAAACCAATATATTTCTTCGATAAGACACACTGCCCATTGTGGTAATCATTTGACAGGCTTAGACTGTTCCCTAGAACAGGGAATATATATATATATATATATATATATATATATATATATATATATAATTCATATATATATGAATTATAAGCATATCTATTATGATTTACCACTGGGTGTTGAATGAAATCCACTCAAGAAAGGAGCTGATAATATGTGAGGCCCTAGGTTTAATCCCTGATATTAAAAAGGCAAAAATAAGGGAGCTAAAAATAGAAAGCAAAGTTCCCCTGTGGGGCAGACAGGCTCAAACTGCTTGAAGCCTGACTCCGTGGTTTGTGCTGCCTTATGCAACTAGAGTCCAACTGGAAATAGCCACTGGTGCCTCATCTCCATGGCCAGTTTTGGGATGGAAAGTAGTGTTATAAAACCTACTACCCCTGAATAGTGAGGCCCTTGAACTCTATTCAAATATGACCCAACTCAAAGGGCCCTGGAGGCAAGGCCAGGTAACTTCTTCATAAAAAGGACTCCCTTTGAGGGACACAAGTCTCTCTCTGAGAACTGACCCACAGTCTTTCCGTCTACAGTTAAAACTTTTCCATCACTTTTGTCTGGGTCTTTTGGTTGTGGGTCTTTTAGACTCATACCTTGGACACACCCAATACTGAACACACACAAAAGGACCTGGCAGCCAGCGCTGGCCAACAAAGGTTTCCAAACAGGAAATGGCTGGATGAAAGACAGGATGGATGAAGCATGCAAATCCTATTTTTGCAGTTGGTGTTAAGGTTTTGAATATGTCATCTTTCTTCGTTGGTTTCAATGCTCACAGAATACAAGGTAAATTGGAGAAAAATAAAGGAAACGCTACTTGGTTCTCAGTGAATGCTACCATAACATAGCAGGTTATAATAGGCATATTACCTTTACTTCTACCTTTTCCTTCTCATTCAGAGAATGATGTAAACTTGTCACACTCAAAAGGAATGGAGCAAGTACTTTCACTTTAAGTAAACAAATGGGCTTTCCTGGGAAGGAAAGAAAAGGAGAATCATCACTGCTTGCTTCAATATTGTCTTGGCAATCATGAACATCTTGCCACAAATCATTGACAATGGTTTTCTCTTTCTCTCACATATGGATAGATCATGCTTTCAGTTTATATATGACTGTTACTAGCTTGTCTCATGGATACTGGCAGAAGACAAGACTCCTGGGTCAGAGTCAGATGACCCTACTGCTCACTGAAAACACAGCAGCTAGTGTTGATGGCATGATATTTGGACCAGTTCTACAGCCCACCCCGTCCCCCAGTTCTCACAGAGGTGTCTCGAAAGGCACAACCAACAGGGATGCTTAGTATACACAGAAGACTCATTATGAAAAGGGCATACTAACCTTGAGCAATTCAATGCCTGTGAGGAAAGCAAGCCTGCCCTTTGTCTGTGGGGACGCATAACTGTTGTAGAATATTATTTTAAGGTGTGTTACTTCTGTTTATGTTGCCTTTGTTTAACTCTGAAGCTGTGTTACTGTGCCTGTCTAAAACACCTGATGGTCTAATAAAGAGCTGAATGGCCAATAGTGAGGCAGGAGAAAGGATAGGCAGGGCTGTCAGGCAGAGAGAATAAATAGAAGGAAAAATCTGGGAGAAAGAAAAAAAAGAGAGAGAGGAGCCAGAGAAGGAGGAGGACTCTAGGGTCCAGCCACCCAGCTACACAGCAAGCCACAAAGTAAGAAACAAAGAAAGGTATACAGGAATAGGAAAGGAAAAGCCCAGAGGCAAAAGGTAGAGGGGATAATTTTAAGTTAAGGAAAGCTGGCTAGAAACAAGCCAAGCTAAGGCCAGGCATTCATAATTAAGAATAAACCTCCATGTGTGATTTATTTAGGAACTGGGTGGCGGGCCCCCCAAAAGAGCAAAACCCCCCAAACCACATTACCTTATCCTTGGAGGTTACTAACTGTAAACAGGCCCCCGAGAAAGGCTCAAGGAAGAACACATAGCATCTCAAATTCTTCATACATTCAGCACCCTCCATGGATTGCCTCTCCCTGCCCCTATTCAGTTCTCTGTAGCCCTGGCTGTCCTGGAACTCACTCTGTAGACCAGGCTGGCCTCAAACTCCGAGATTCGCCTGCTTCTGCCTCCTAAGTACTGGGGTTAAAGATATGCGCCACCACAGCCTAGCTGGATTGCCTCTTTTAATAGGACAATGGTCTAAGTGGATTGTCTGCTGGATTCATGACTGGCTAGGGACAAATATTTAGGAAGGGGTGGTGTGAGCTGTTGTCAGTGTTCAGAGCAGCTGACTTTCAAAGGCATAGGGACACTCAGATCCTCATCTGAGAAGGGAATGTCGTCTGCTTCACCCACTGTTCCTCACCAATTCACAGGTCCTGGTTACAGAGTTATATCTGGTTATACTCAGTGGGTAAAATCACTTAGAGTGCCAAGACTTCAGCACCTGCGTTTAATCCCAGGAGCCACATGGTAGAAAGGGGATAACTGAGTCCTGCAGCCTGATCTCTGACTTATGAGCTCATGCATACACACACACACACACACACACACACACACACACACACACACACACACACGCACACGCACACGCACACGCACACGCGCGCGCGCGCGCGCACACACACACACACATAAACACACATAATAAAAAATTCAAAAGCACAGGTTCTTTTCTGATTATATATTATCAATGAATGCTCACACTTTCTATCCCAGGATGGTCTAAGTTCATGATATAGTATGCACACAGCTGTTCAGCTTCAGATAATTTTATGCTGAATGTCAAAATTTGGCAGAATGAATACAGACTCTCAAATTTAAAATCTTTTCTTAGCTCTCGCCTCTCATCTTGAAAGCACTAAATTTGAATCACCTCCTCTAGCAGTCCTGCCTGTTAAAAATCAGAGTGGAAATTACCGCTCAGAAATTGGCTTTTGTTAGATACAGTCTCATGACTGTGGGGACCATCCATGATCAGGCCTAGGGGTGGGAGAGCAATTATAGGTATTATGTGAACATTAGGAAAGTTAGATTAAAGTCAAAATTAGGGAACAGAGCAAGGCTTGCTCTTCTCCTCCAAGATACATGTGTTCGCAGCATGGGTTGTCAGTTCTCCGTGTCCAAGGTACAAACTTGAGAGGATGGAGCTGTGTGAGCCAAAGTTACATTTTTAGTTTTAATTACTGTGCCTTAGAGATCTATAAAACAAAAATGCCTCTGATCTGCAAACCCCTTGCCCAAGGACAGATAGTTCCTAAAATGCTGGAGGCTGTTGTTAATGGGAGATAACAAGCCACATGCTTTCACTTCCCTAGACAAGTTTGTTTGACCCATCAGTACTGGATGTACTTGATCACATGTGGGTGGGAGTTACCTAGGCAGGAAATATGTCAGGATACCTGCTTGTTCCTGATGGGACCTGATGGGAAATGCAGTGAATTATGGGTTTTCCTTCTTAAGCCCACGCCATATTTGATTCTGGGCAGTTTCCTGGGAACCTGGGTATAGACCTGGCCAGGGCCCATCCACCTGGCCAGTATTTAATTAAAGCTTGCTTCATTTTGGGCTTTAAACTGTGGTGGTAGTCTTATTCTTGATGGGTGGGATTAACAGCAGCACTGATTTCTACAGACTGCAGGGCCATTTTCTCAAACTATCAGCTTATTAAAGTGGCGGGCCCACATTTCTAACATATATAAACATTATATTTACTTTGCTTTTTTTATTTTTATTTTTAGGAGAGAGAGAGAATAAAATAGTATGTGGGTGCCCTTGCCAACCAACAACCTTGATATTAGGTGAATCACCTCCCTCAATTGCATGTGTATTCAACAAAGCTCAAAATGATCCCCATTTCCTCAAGTTTTATAGGAGTCAGAACTTTAAAAAACAAAAACCAAACAACAAAAAAGCCCTAACATTTAGTAGGAGCTGAATGAATCCTTTTCTTGGCTGTTTTTCAGGTTCTCTGAAATACTTCTTCTTAAGCCACTAAAACAACAGAAACCATGTGCAGCCCTATTGTCGAAGACAACAATGTGAATTTAAATGAGGTACGGTATTGTTTGTGCTTTCTTTTATTTCTGGTGCCTTTCTTGGACTTGCCAAGGGTTCTCTAAACCAGTCGATGTCAGTCTCTGGGTTGCAACCCCTTTGGGAGTTAAATATCAGATATCCTGCATCTCAGAGATTTACCTTATGATTCATAACAGTAGCAAAATTACAGTTAGGAAGTAGCAATGAAAATAATTTTATGGTGGAGGTCACCACAACATGAGGAATTGTGTTAAAGGGTCCCAGCATTAGGGAGGTTGAGAGCTGCTGCTCTAAACCATTTTGGAAATTAATAGCATATGGCGTTAATGTCTTCGGTGAAATAAAAACCTGTCATCCGGTTTTCTGAGGGGTGGTCGACAGGGTGCTGTCCTTCTCTTGGGATCATTTTCTTCTAAATATCTTTTTTTTTTAATTTATTTATTTACTTATTTGTTTTTTTAAGATGTATTTATTTATTATGTATACAGAAGAGGGTGCCAGATCTCATTACAGATGGTTGTGAGCCACCATATGGGTGCTAGGAATTAAACTCAAGACCTCTGGAAGAGCAGTCAATGCTCTTAACCTCTGAGCCATCTCTCCAGCCCCATCTTCTAAATATCTTATACATGTTGCTTTGCTCATTTGGGAATTTCACAATCTGTAGTGGGAACTGAAGGTTTTGAAACGCACATAATCTAATTACTTTATTTTTTTTAAGATTTATCTTTATCTTTATGTGTATCTGTCACTCGTGAGCAGACGACAGCAATGGCCAGGAGAGGGTGGTCCTCTCCTGCAGCTGGAGCTACAAGTGGGGGTGACCCACCAAAAGTGGGCTCTGGGGACCAAACTCAGATCCCCTGGATGCACTTTGTTTGTTTGTTTTTAATTAATTAGTTTTTATTTTATGTGTTATGAGTGTTTTGCCTGCGTGTGTGTATGTGCACTAGACATGTGCCCAGTACCTGAATAAACCAAAAGAAGGCATCTGATCCCCTGGAAGGCACTGGGGTTATAAACAGTTGTGAGATGCCACGTGGTTGGTTGGGAATTAAAACCCTGGTGCTCTTAATTGCTGAGCTGTCTCTCCTGTCCTGTAACCAATAACTATGCTTGTTTGCATGTTGGTTGGTTGGTTGGTTGGCCGGTTTGTTTTGGGACAGGGTCTTATTAGGTAAACTAGGCTGGCCTTGAGCTCACAGAGATCTGTCTGGCTCAGCCTCTGAGTGCTGGAATTGAAGACATTAGGTCCATTAACTTGTATATCAAGGAAAGGACACTTTAAGATCCTTCAAAGTACAGATAAAAAAAATTAGCTCCCAGGTACAGACATTTCAGTGAGTTTGTTGTTGTTGTTATCTTAGTAGACCATTTCTCCTTCTTTTGAGTCCCACTCTCATCTAATCAAGCAGCGTGTTGCCTAAAATGGTACCCTGTGAGTATATAAATACAGCTTTCCAATCACACCAAGTTTCTCTTGAGATCTTCGGTAGACCACCAATCAGAGACCTCGCCTGGGAGCTGGCTCCTGATTGGTGGAAGCAAGTTGCAACAGTAGAATGTCAAAGAGCAGAAAAAAAAGAAAGAATAAAAAGCATAGCAACAACAGAGTTTGCTGTCCTCACCCCCCTCAGCCTAGGCCAACCTGGACTCCTTCATCCCAAATGAGGTGGCCCCTACCTTTTATATGAAGGCTCTGATTCACCATACAGCGGTGATCCATCTGGTAACATGGCAATCCAACACAGACCGGAAGAGAAAACTGAGCAGCACAGCTAAAATACAGTGTATTCCCAGGTAAAACAGACGAATGCTTCCATTCAAAATGGATTACTCGGAAAAGCTTCAGTTACAAAGCCACAGAAAGTCCCTAGTGGCCGGAACCATGTGGGTGAGCAGTATTGTCTGTTGCCACTAAGTGGCAGCAGCTGTGAGTGACAAGGCTCACGGATGTGTGTGAACTCACCCTCAGACAGGAATGTCTGCTCACTCAGGGTCCTGTGGCCTGGCAATGTGGGGCAGATGCCTTGAGAGTGGGTTCCAACCAGGAGTGAAGTCTCCCTTTGTGCTTTTCTGGAAGAAGGGATTTTAATCATCATATGTGTTCTCCTTGTTTACAGGATCCACGCTGTGGAGACAGGATGAAACTCACCAGTGAAAAGTTGCCCAAAAACCCTCTCTCTCTCTCTCAATATGCTGCTAAAAAACAGAAATTCTTCCAATGGAAGAAGGAAAAGCCTGGTATAAAATATGAATGTTAAATCTTTGCTTGAATAATATTTTTACTGAAATTCCATGTATGCTAGAATGAACAAGAAAAGAAAGGCGTATCATTGGTTTCCAAGAGGTAGTAATATTACATTCCTTTCTGGCTCTCCTGGAGGTTGGTGACCTTCTTAACTCAGACAGCAAGCTGACCCTGGAGGTGTCTCACAATTCAAGCTTGATTATGATTTTACCCTCAGGACTTAAGGATAGCTTCTAAAAAAGAGAAGTCGGGTGTTGCTTCCCTCAGAGAATGCGACATGGTGCTTTACTGCAAATAGATATTTAAAGCTATTTTTATATAGGCTTTAACAACTCAAGTGGAGATGGTCATTTCATTTGATTAGTACCTTCTAAGGTACTATGGCTCAAGCTAAGCATTTAACTCACCCACAAGACAGCTTTGCCCAAAGGATGCAGAGACTGCATTCGAGTGCCTAGCTAGCAATGAACAGTAGTCCCAAACTCAATAAGCATTTATTGATTATATAAGTTGTTGTATTAGGTGCTGTGATCATGACTTTTCTTGGAGCTAAGTTTTAGGAACTAGAAGTTGAAAAGAAACTGATATTAATAGCATCTAATGAATCCTCTGTTACATATGGCTTTAAGAGAGAATGTTCACATTATATAGTTAATGCAATTTTTACCTTTCTGAATCAGATTATTACCGCCATGCTAATTTGGTGGATACAGCATTGCAGTTCCTAAAAGAAAGAATAAAAAGAGGGGATGCTATGGCGTATTTTCTAAGAGGTCAACTCTATTTTGAAGAGGTACCATTTTTGGTCTTTTTTTTATTTTATTTTGTATAATTGTATTGTTAGGACTTAATTGTTGGGGTTACTTGTTATTAGTGGAGCAATTACATAGAGTAGATAAGGCCTCGGATCCCACCCACGGTGTCACACAAAAGGTAGAGGCAGCAGATGGTCACGGCAAACTTTCAAGTGAGTTTCTTAGACTGTTATGCCTGAGAAATTCTGTGAAATCACATAGGCTATGGTTTTGCGGCTTTATGTGGGGCACACAGATGTAAGATTAAGGGGCTTTCTGAAGCTATTCTAAAGGAGTCATTTTGAAAGATCCATTTTCACACTGTAAGTTGAAAACATACATTTTATGGTTTTATTCACAATATGTAGTATCATTCATAAGCTATTTGCATATTAATAATAATTGAATTCCCTGATTATTTGATATGAAAAGTAGCTTTTCATGTATTTTATACATCATGAGGAGGCAATTCCCTTACTTAGCCACTTTATGGTGGGATAGCTTGGTAGGTAGGCCTAAGAGAAATTCTGTGTGCTATCATATCAGCTTCAGTACTAGAGCTTTGGTTTTTCATCAGACCCCAATGAACTGTCCTCAGTCCCTCAGGATTCTCTGAGTACTCATGAATCATTAGTTCATAATGAAACTAATGATTTAGTACATAAATCATTAGTTTACATCTTCCTGTCTCTCCTACCTTTTGATACTGGTACCTTCATTTACGCTAAATATCTCCTGAGGCGCCAATGTCCTCAGCCTATCTGAGATGGCACAGGTGTCTTAAGACAATGTCTTCTGGGTTTGAGCGGTTCCAATATGGCGCATCACCTGTTAACTGTGTGTCCTTAGGCACAAATGACCATTCGATGCTTCAGGTCAGAGTTACTTTAAACACATAATAAAATGAAATATTCTTTGGGGCTTTCAGGGCTGGTATGAAGAAGCCTTGGCACAGTTTGAAGAAATCCAGGAGAATGATCATCAAGCAATTTATCAGCTAGGAGTGATGTATTATGATGGGTTGGGGACCACCCCAAATGCCGTAAGTTATTGTTTTGTTCGTAGTGTTTAGGATTTCACTGCAATGGATTATTTGATGCCATGTTTGTGTTTTAACAATGTGTCTCCATTTTTACACCTTAATATTTAATTTTTAGTATTTTAAGGAACATTGATGTCACTGTAGACATATATAAAAGGCAAAGGTAAATTCTTTGGGTCCCTTTCCACTCCATCCTCCTTCAGCTCCGAATCTAAGCTAACAGCTTTTTGTCATAATTAGATTCAAATGTCAGAAACAGTGAGCTTCTCTGTACTTGAACTTAAATGACCATCCCCCAACGACTACAGAAATGCTTGATCTTTCTAGTGATTTCCTCCTCCCTATGAACACAAGGACTTATTCTCAAGAAAGGCCTCCATGTTGAAGGTGCCACTCACAAGGTGAGAAAGTCTAGTGAAATAAATATGCACTGCCGCTTCTAATTCATTGGGTGCCACTTAGGACCATTCCATCTCTCCTGGAAAACATAGTTTACCACTGCGTGTAGTTGGCTGTTTTTTTATTCTTTCGGTTCTTTTCTCCTTTGAGGCCCCCATCACCCAGCTCTCAAATAAATACACACAGGGGCTTATTCTTACTTATACATGCCCGGCCTTGGCTTGGCTTGTTTCTTGCCAGCTTTTCTTAACAATTATCCCATCCACCTTTTGCCTCTGGGCCTTTTCCTTTTTTTCTGTATATCTTACTTTTACTCTTTCTCCGTGGCTGGCTGGGTGGCTGTGTGGAGGGGTGGCTGGCCCCTTCTTTTCTCACTTTGATCTCTCTTGCTTTTCCTTTTCTTTATTCTCTCTGCCTGCCAGTCCTGCCTGTCCTTTCTCCTGCCTCACTAATGACCGTTCAGCTCTTTATTAGACCATCAGGTGTTTTAGACAGGCACAGTAACTCAGCTTCACAGAGTTAAACAAATGCAACCGAAAAGAATGCAGCACATCTTTGCATCATTAAAGCAAATGTTCCAAAGCATAAACAAAAGTAACACACCTTAAAATAATATTCTACAACAACTGAATTTCCTTTGTTGCGGTCTAGGGACAGGCAAGAGCTCAGATTCTTTTTCTGGACATAGTTCTCATGATTAACAATGTGCCCTTCTATATGTTGAAAGGTTTCCTGAAAAGATTATAGACATCCCATGAACTCTCACATTAGAAATTTCACATAAAATTTACATAAAAGAATTCTTTTTTTTTTTAAGATTTATTTTATTTATTATGTATACAGAAGAGGGAACCAGATCTCACTACAGATGGTTGTGAGCCACCATGTGGTTGCTGGGAATTGAACTCAGGACCTCTGGAAGAGTAGTCGGTGCTCTTAACCTCTGAGCCATCTCTCCAGCCCTACATAAAAGAATTCTTATACACTGTACAAATAGTACAGATGTCTATGGTTTTCAATTTTGAGGGGCCAAAGTCAGAAATAGGCACTGTGGGGAAAGATTTTGATAACCTTGCCTGAGAAATTACATGGTCAATTTGCTATAGATTTTCTCAGTTGCACAATGTGAGTCTTTAAGGGTCATTTATAAGCTTCTATAATTCACCACACAAAAAAATGTTCCTTGCTAGCATTAGCTCTCAACATGCTGTTGAAAATATTTTCCCTTATTTTTAAAAAAATGATTGCAAAGCTATACAAATATGGATAAGATTTAGAAAATAAAATTTGAATCTCTTCAAATTCTACCATCAAATGTGAATACTTATTATTGGTACACAATTATGATGAAGGTATTAATATGACATAGATTATGTTTATTGACAAAGGACACCCAAAATTCTTAGGTTAAAAAATGATAGAGTCAGCAAAATGGTTAAGTAGGTAGAAGTGCTCACTGAGCAAGCAAACCTGAGTTCGATCCCTGGACCTCAAGGTAAAAGAAGAGAATTAAGTTGCAAAAGTTGTCTTCTTGTCTCCACACATGCACCATGGCATGTGTATACCCTCACTAGATTTTTAATTTAAAAAAAATAATAAAAATTTAAACATTAAAATGGGATGGCTAGTACAGTCCTATACAAAAATTTTCTGTGTGTATTTTTATATGCAATCTATCCATAATAAAATATGTGACAGGATGTATCTTGGTTATATGCAAACACTACGCCACTTTGTATAAGGGACCTGAGCATGCATGACTTTTGTGTGCATGGAGGTCTTGAAACCAGTCACTGAGGATGTCAAAGAATAACTGTGTATTTGTATTGCATGAGTATGTGTGTCTACACACACACATACACACACACACACACACACACACACACACACACACACACACACACTTATTTATATACATAAACACTTTGAGAAAAAAAGACCATATAATATATACCAATCTGTGATATATTTTTTTTACCATAATAATTTTGAATGTCCTTCCTTGTTATTGAACATAATCTACATTATCACTCTAATACCTGCACCATTACCAATTACTCATCAGTAATAATTTTAGGCCTTATGTTTGTTGTCTTATTGAAGACCAAGGGTAAATAGACTGAGTTTTGGAGAGCATTATTATAATATGACTTTCTCATTCCAATTGCTTTTTCTCATTGTATAAATAAATTTCACATGCTACCCAAATAACAATAAGTTTTTAATTTTCAAGCTTACTTAGACATAGCTTTCTGTGTTCATGAGAAAATCTGTCCTATCCATAAGGGTCTAAAATTCCAAATTCTAAATGCAAATGTTTTTTTTTTTTTTCCAGAGCTGAGGATCGAACCCAGGGCCTTGCACTTGCTAAGCAAGCACTCTACCACTGAGCTAAATCCCCAACCCCAACAAATGGGTTTTTTAATATCGGCTTCCCCAAACCTTGGCTTAAACCACTTGCAGTCTGGTCTTGTGAATATTACTTAATCTATCTGAACTCTTTAAGATAAGAATAAATTACCCTGGAGAGATATCTGCCATCTCCCCTCTCCCTTGGCCACAGATGACCTTGACAACTGATCATAGTCCACATTTGAGCTAAATCTAGGCCTAGCATTGGATCCTTTGTCAATACAAAAATTTTAAGAAGACATTACCAATTGAATATTTTATGTAAATTTCATGTACTATGTACATTTATGAAATAAAAGTCATTAGCCTAACTAATACAGTAGTTAAAAAGACTGAAGGATAACATATAAAAACATACGGCATACCAACATCCATTCGTCATTTTCTTCTTTTTCAATCTTGTATAAAGCTATCAATGCATCGTATACTTTAGATGCCTAAATTTTCTTTTATTTTTTACTCTTTTTTATCATATGATGAAATGAATGGATGAATGGTAGATAAGAGGATTATTTGCATTAAATACAAGATATTTTACATTAACTACTTGTTTAAAGTTTAGTGAAATCCACGACTGCAATGCCCTTCCTCCAAAGTAAACCCAACTGACCTCACTCTTAACGCTGGTCTCTTAAGACCTGAAATGCCCTTACCTCATCTGTTTCTCTCAAATGTGGATGTCCATGTCTCTTTCTGTCACCACCATGTGTTTATAATGAAGTACTTTTCATTTGTCTTTGCTCAGTCATCTCTTTGAGCTACTTTTCTCAGTGTTGAAGAACATAAGACTTCATTCGGCCTTAATCTGTCCGCTCTCCCAAAGTATGTGTATCCAGTCCCACCGTAGCTAACAGCTTCTGTACCTTTAAAAGGCTATCATACCAAAACCACATTGTGAAGTGCATAAAGCACATCACCCAGCACCCTGTAAATGTTTAACATGCAAGTCTCTGTCCCTTTATTCAACATCTAAGGCATCTACAAATATACCAATTAGAATGCAAATAGGTCCTAATAACTGAAACAGAAGAGTTTCTTTGTGCACTAATATCCTTCATAGGGGTTATAATTATCCTTGAAATTGCCCATGAAGGAGGACTGGAGTGATGTCTAAGTGATTAAGAGCATCTGGATAGAGGACCCAGGTTCAGCTACCAGCACCCAGGTTGGGCATCTCACAACCACTTGTACCTCCAGCTCTTTTCTGAACTCCTTGGGCACCACATCATATGTGACCATACATGCACTGCCCCAACCCCACCCCCCCCACATATACACATGACTTAAAATAATGTTTAAAAGACAAACAGGCTCTAGTTTCAAGGGATCCGATGCCCTTTTCTTGCTTCTGAGGGCACTAGGCATGCATATGGTATGTAGAAATACATTCAGGAACAACACTTGTGTGTGTGTGTGTGTGTGTGTGTGTGTGTGTGTGTGTGTGTGTGTATCTGTCTGTCTCTCTCTGTGTCTGTCTGTCTGTGCACTAGGCATGTATATGATATGTAGAAAATACACTCAGGAACATCACTTGTGTCTGTCTGTTTGTATGTATGTATATCTTTTTTTTAAATAATTTAACTTTATTTTATGTGCATTGGTGTGAAGGTATCAGATCCCCTGGAACTGGAGTTACAGGCAGTTGTGGGCTGCCATGTGGGTGCTGGGAATTGAACTCTGGTCCTGGAAGAGCAGCCAGTGAGTGCTCTTAACCACTGAGCCATCAATCCAGCCCGTATGTATATCTTAAAACAAAATAAAACAAAACAAAAATTTCCTTGAGTGCCATAAACAAAGCTTGAAAGAGCCATCTCCACTCTCTGGGCCAGGAGTACTTACTACACAGCCACCTGTGAGTGCTGGACTCGGTACTTGTGAACTGTACAGACTGATCCCACTGATGTATTATTTACTCAGTCTTTAATGCCTCAACATCACAGATGACGTCAAGACCATCCAAGGCGCTGGATAATCAAAGATGAGAAGGAAAGGGACTGGTTGTCTAAGGAAGGCTCTTTGTGAGGCTAAACGTTATGGACTAAGATACACACATGTGCCAGACACAAAGGAGCAGTCAGGGAGGTTTTCATCAAACAGGCGACACAGACGGAACCTTTCCAATTGAAAAAAAAAAAAAAGCCTCGAGGAGATGAACGGCATTTAGACAGACAAAGCAATGGCATCCTTTGACAGCTGAAATCCAGCTTCTCCACTCAAGTCAGCCTATGAACTAAAATCATCGCAGAAAGTGTGGGTAGCCAACAGTTGCCCATCACAGCGCTGGAGATGAATAAGTTGCTTAGTTACTAGCCTGCCATACATAGGAGCCTGGGCTCAAGCAGGACTCTCGGGCTTCGTGGAACACCCTAACTACTCTTTGAGGCACTTTCCACTTCATCTGCCCATGGAAGCCTATGGTATATGTTACACCCGTGACGTCAGGGGCTGGCAGTTTAGCTCAGGGTGGAGCTGGGGGCCCCGGCTCTGCAGAATGAACGAAGTAAAACAGTTAAGGTCGGGAATGTAAACAGACATCCTCACTCCATCAATCTTTTATGAGCATCAAATAATAAAACAGCTTTTAGGGAACGGTATTAAAACCCACTCTAGGAAACATTTTCAACAAGATTAATCACCAGGAAGATGAATAGTTGATGACTGTGAAACTATTACACCTAGGAACCAACTAATTCATTCAGACATTTTAACATCTGGCAAAACAAGGCTGTCTCAAGGGATTTTGTTCTCCCTTGACTTGTTGGGTTTATTAAATGACATCATGTCCAAGACAGGGAAGAAAGGATCTGTTATACCTTATGCACCTGGTTTCCTTATTATTATTATTTTTATAGCAACATTGAATTATTTCAAAACCCAATGTGCTTCTAGAGAATGTTATCCGGGCACCAGAGTGTATCCGTGCGAGATGGCTCAGGAGGTATGGTGCTTGCTGCCAAACTACAGGGTCAGAGTTCACTCCCCGGGCCCCACGTGGTGCAAGGAGAGAACTGATTCTCCCAGAATGTTGTCTTTTCACTTCCCCCCACACACCATGACACGTGCTCACCCGCCACATGCATACATGCACACAGCTATACATACATACATACATACATATGCACACTAAGATTAAAAATATAATACAAAATATAATAGCAATATAAATATAAAATAAGATACAAAAAGATGGTTCCAAGTCTCAAGACCGGTTCTGATGTTCACTCTATTGCCATCCCTTGTGCTTCTTTGGTACTTATTGGGATTGCAGCAACAAGATCTCAGTCAGTTGGCTACTAAAATTAACTAAGAATGAGAAGAACAGAAGACCTAACAGAGGAATTATGGGGGAGGTAGCTTTCCCTCCATGAAGCAAGCTGATACCACAACATATTCATCATACATTCACACCATGCGACTTCCCGTGTCTTTCTCTAGAAGGAAAGTCATTTCCAAGTGCTGGTTTTATTTTTATTGGTGCTTCCTAAGTCTGTGCCCCCTGTTTACATTTAAATCACATCAAGGCTGAACCTTCACAAGAGTTATTATCATCTAATTTAGAAACAAGTACTAAGAAAATTACCGCAATGGTGGGTTAATAACCACAGTCCTGTCTTTCTAAAATCTTTGAAATAGTCACATCTAACCAGAATTTATCAAAGAAAGAGACCAATTGAAACTTACCAAAGAAATAATTGACCACCAATTTAATCGGCTGCTCGTTTGTGTCTGTTGTCATCCATGAAGGACGAGCTATTGTGATTCTGAAAGACCTTCCTTTCTGCCCCTTCTTGCCTCTTCCTGTGCTCTCTTTTTGCTTTCTCTTCCTCTGGAAGACAAGTAAGTTGGCTCCATTTTCTCCCATGGAGTACCATTGTCACCCTTGCATTTGCCTTCTGTTAATCCTGGCATTTGATTGGATGTTTTCTTCATAGAAGTTGGCTCTGGTTGTAAAATCGTGCCCTTTATTTCCTCATAGTTGTAATGGCTACTTGATGATTTGTTTTCTGTTTAACCTATTTATCCCTCACTGGAAGTCAAGCTTTACAAATCAGGAGGTGTGTCTGTCTCCTTCATTGCAATATGCCCAGCTATCAGATCTGTAGTAGACTCAGGGAGTATCTGACCTTGGGGTTCCATGCTGACACTATTACCAAGATCTTACTTCCAGTGAGTTTTCAAGGAATTTTCTAGAGAAAGAGCCTATCTTTTGAGAAAAATTACCATGCCACCTGCTGCTCTGGTAAAATGTTTTCCTTTCTTACAAATGGACTCAGTAATGCAGGAAAAGAATAGTATATATCATAGCCTAGAGTTTTAGTCAGAAGTTTAATAGTTCAACATAAGGGAACCTGCAAATACGACATACTACTTTGATAGGTTAAATGAAAGAAGCCATCATGATTTCAGTGTGTGCTAAAAAATTCCATGAAACGCCTTATTTATTTATGGTAGACGCATTTTTTAAAAATCGTATTTACTCTTTCCCTAAAACATAGCCTTTTAGAGTTAAAAGCATAATGTAGGCAAAATCTTTTTACAAACAGAAGCAAATTATTTTCTGTAATCATCTGCTCATGCTGTCTTTTGAATCTCCTTCATATCTGCCCCAGGCCTTTATGCCCTCCATTCTGTTTCTTCAGACCCGAGGTGACCTTCACCTGGATTATAATATAAAGCACATCTCTAACCTCTTTGTCATTCTTACAACCACCAAGGTCATCTTTCTGAAATACAAATCAACTATGTCCTGTACACCTGTAAACAGTTCCCAAGACTTTTGTGTCAAAAGTTCCAACAGGATCTGGAGGAAGGGCTGAGCAGTAGCTGGCACTTAGGCTCTTGCAGAAGCCCGGAGTTTGGGTCTCGGCACCCAAGCTGGTGGCTCACGACAACCTGTAACTCCATCTCCCAGGTATCCTATGTGCTCTTCTCACCTCCACAGGCACCTGTACGCACACGTAACACAAGCACACACACACACACAGAGAGAGAGAGAGAGAGAGAGAGAGAGAGAGAGAGAGAGAGAGAGAGAGAGAGAGAGGAGAGAGATATTTCTCTTTCCCCTTGGTCACTGAGTCAGATCAAACGAAGGAATGACACCGAGAAACCTAACCCCAGAGCCAAAGCCATCCTGCAGGTATTGGGGCTGACCAGCGACCAGGAAAACGACAGGACTAGAAAAGCGGTGGGTTCTTCTGTGAACTATAAAGTCGTTCCTCTGTCTCCTTACAACCAGGGTGGAGATGGGACAATGTTAAAAAGTGAAAAGCCAGCTCCGTCTTTATATTACATTATATTACAATATAGTCGATATTATAGTATATTGGGAGAGTCAGTGTATTACCTACACTACAGAGGACGTCACGGGGCCACAGAGTTTAGGCAGGGAAGTAAAAGAAGTGGAGGAAGGAGAATGTGGGGATTTTATTGCCAACCAGACAGTTTTATTTGGGAGAGCAACAGGAGCAGAGGAAGAGACCCAAAGGCCGTTGTGGAGTTAAGAATATGTGGGAGAACAGATAACTTGGAGACGTGTTTTCTGTGACCTCCAAAATGATCCAGCTCTGACAGTAGATGTTACCGACTAAACCCAAGGGTCCAGGCAGACCTCTGCTGCTGAGTTCAGCCCGACTAAACTCAAGGATCCAGGCAGGTGCTGAGTTCAGCTCTGGCCGTCAGTGGCCTTAGCTTCAGACTGCCTGCTAAGTCCTCCTGCTCCCAGGATTAGCACTCAGGCCCAGAGAACAAATTTGGCTATGGGGAAGGTTTGAAATGGCAGGCATTGGTTGACGCTGGGATTATAGAACGCCATTCAGAGAAGTTATGTTCAAGTGGAGACTTAATGACAAAGAAATGAAAGAGAGAAAATCAGATAAATGTTTTTATTTTGGAGACCCAGAAATGCCTTTACACTGTGGTGTACGCATCAGAAAGGAAGCTACCCACAGCCAGGAATCTGCTAACTTGATTTAGCTAACAGGAGTCATTTCTGAAGACTAGTAAGGCCATGGAATGGGCACAGTTTCTAGACTGGAAAAGCTTAGGGGGCAGATTCTGAGCCAAAGGAGATTGACTGAGGAGCTGTACCTTGGGTGACCTTTGGGTAGCTTTCTATGAGAATACCCTTGTGATGCTTTTCTCTTTTGACATTTTAAAAAAAGATTTTAAATTGTGCTCTCTGTGTGTGTATGTGTGTGCACACACTCACTTGCACGCACATGTGAGTGCAGGTACCTATGGAGGTCGGAAGGGAGCAATGGATATCCTGGAGCTAGGGTTACAGGTGATTGTGAGCCACCAACTTGGGTGCTGAGAATCAAACTAGAGTCCTCTGCAAGAGCAACACACACACACACACACACACACACATAGCATCACACATGTAGGGGTCAGAGGAGAACTCTTTTTCCACTATGTGGGTTCCAGGGATCAAGCTCGGGTTATCAGGCTTGTTCACAAAACCTCCCCTTACCCAGGGGAGATGTTTGTTTCCACTCCTTGGTAGAATACCAACTGTGTGACTGTACGTATGCCACACAAAGACTGGCATCTTGGACATTTGTTACTAATGAGCACACAGTGAACGTGAGCTTGAGAGAAGGTAATGTAAGATATTCATTCCGCAGCTCCCGGGAATGTCTGCTCAACATAGGCTTCTATACAACCTTTCCTTCCTTGTCTTTGTCCCTGAAAATCCAGGGCAAACATAGTCCTGAGCACAGATCTGTGATTTTTACACGTCGTAGACTTGAACACTGTACACTATCGGAAGAAAGACATTCGGTTTGAGCTAAACTAAAAACTAGTGTTTTTGTTTGTTTGTGTTTCTTTTGTGGAAGGAAAAAGGAGTGAAATATATGAAGAAAATTCTTGATTCTACATGCCCCCAAACACTACACTTAAAATTCGCCGCTGCTTACAACCTTGGAAGAGCTTATTTTGAAGGGAAAGGTGTGAAGCGATCAGACGAGGAAGCGGAGAGGTAAGGTTCCCCGGAAGTAGGAGTGTGTGCTGCTGAAAAGCTGAGACGAACACTGACATCCCCCCTGTCTTCTCTCTTAGACTGTGGCTGTTTGCTGCAGACAACGGGAACCCGAAAGCCAGCGTGAAAGCACAAAGTATTCTAGGACTGTATTATTCGATGAAGGAGCCCAAACAGTTAGAAAAGGTAACCTCCCCCATCCCATCTTAAAATTGTATTTATTTTAGTACTGGCAAAACCCCAGCCTTGCCTACGCTAGCTAGGCAAGCGCTCGAATACTGAGCTATATCCCAACCCTCTGCCTTTGGACACTAGCATTATAGCTAGATTCATAACCATTTCACTGATTTTTTTTTTCGGAGAAGACACTGCGGGATAAATATGTAGGTTTGGATAGCTCTTACACTTCCTGAACAATGTAGAGGAAGCTCATACTTTGGGACCTTGTGTTTGACTTTCCATCACCATGATAAATACCTGACAGCGACTTATTGCTCACCTCACTGCAGCCATGAAACAGAGAGACAGAGAGGGAGGGAGGGAGGGAGGGAGGGAGGGAGGGAGGGAGGGAGGGAGGGAGGAGAGAGAGAGAGAGAGAGAGAGAGAGAGAGAGAGAGAGAGAGAGAACTTGCATCAGGGGGCTTCCCCCAACTCCCCCCTTTTGTCCCATCCTGGCCCTGATGCTATTGGGAGATATCAGGTCTACCCCCTTAATCTCCTTTGGAACCCCCTCACATGATACCCACCACCTTGCTTCCTTGTCTCAGAACTTCTTAGCCCCACCCAATTTGACAGGCAAGATTCGTCATCAAAAAGCCCAAAGCTCAGCTCCAACCTTTCCAGTCTGCACAGATGCTGCCTCCCCTGCTTTTACCAAAGGAGACTCTGGATGTGAGAATCTGTTGTCTGCTAGAAAAGGTTGCACCAACAATGCACAACACTGCAAAAACTCAAAGAAAAGGCATACCCCTGAAATAATGGCCAGAATCATTAAGCATGACTAAAGCGATGCTTCCTTTGATTTGAGGAAGTACTAAATACACCACTGAGTAAAACACACTGGGAATTAAAAGTGAAAGCCACTGTATTTCTGTGAAAATACAGTGTCACAAGAACGAGTGCAAGGAAATCCTATACAATGAGAAGGAACTGTAGGGCTGAGTCCTACTGGTCGGTGAAGGGTTAATGGCAAATTCCTAAGAGGCAGATAAGAGGCAGGAATGTTCCTCCAACATCTGAGCAGCCACTCCGAATGTCTTTAAATCAGATTCAGAGTGTTAGGCAATGGTCATGTGATAGTTAATCGGGGATGTAGAGTTACTAAGAGCAAAGCCTCTGGGTTGATGTGTGAGGGATTATCTAGGTTAGGATGAGGTGGGAAGACCTGCTCTAAATGTAGGTGGTGCTAATCACTAGGCTCTCAGACCACGTAAGAAACAAAAATGTGGGGCCAGTGGGGATGGCTCAATGTTAGGTGTGCTTGCCACCAAGCCTGACCACCTGAGTTTGATCCTCAGAACCCACACGAGCAGAGAGAACCGACTCCCACAGATCACACAAGAAATGACTAATTGTAAAAAAAATAAATAGAAATGAGCACTCTGGCTGAGCAAGTGCATTCTGAGCAAGTGCGTTCATCTCTCTGTATTCTACTGGGGATGCAATGCGACCAGCCACCTCAAGCTCCTGCCTCCGGGATGTTCTCTCATAGTGGGTTGTACCCTTCTCAGTCTGTGAGCCAGAATAAACCATTCTCTTTCGGTCAGGTATTCGGCCATAGCAACGAGAAACATAACAAATACAGACGATGTATTTTGGACCTTGGCAGCCAGCACCTCCTGAGATCCAGCCGGAGCTCTGCTATGGTTTGAGTATGAAATGGTCCCATAAACTCCTGTGTTTGAACTTTTCGGTCCCAGCTGGTGGCACTGTTTGGAAAGTTGTGGCATCTTTAGGAGATGGAGCCTCCCTGGAGGAAGTGGGAGGAGCTTGGGGTTTTCTAGCCTGGCTCTACTTCCTACCTACCCTCTGCTTCTTCACTGTGGAGGCGATGTGAGCAGCCAGCTACCTCCTGTTCCTGTCGCCATGCCTTCCCTGCCACGAGGGAGGAGCCATGAGCCAAAATTACCCTTCTTTCCTGAAGTTGCTTCTCACCAGGTGTTTGGTCAGAGCAACAACAACAACAACAAAAACAAAACAAAACAAAAAACCATACACAGGCTCTCGCTTTTCCTTGGCATGGGTGGCGGCTTCCTGAGTGCACCTCCGTGCAGGTGGAAACGTTCCCTTAGTTCCTAGTTTGTCACTTCTCCACTTGAACTCTGTCGAACTTGTTTGTAGCTAGAGTGTTTCTGGTCCTGCCTGGCCCACGGTCAGGACAAATCTCTCTCACCCGCCAGTCCCGCAGCCACTCAGTCCCAACCAAGTAAACACACAGAGACTTATATTGCTGGTTTAACTCAACAGCTTTTATGATCAAATGTTTTTCTGCAGTTAAAAATCCCAAAGACAACACAATCCAGATTCTCTGTGTAATATCCATCTTTATGTGGCTTATTTTTTATACTACCTTTACTGTCTCTTTAAAGACTTTATTTTTAAAAACTATTTCTTTATATAACCGTATATATTGCGAAGCTTAAAACCCAAGACAGCAGACCTTCCTCGGCCATGAACAACGCTGGCCTGTGAAACTCACTAGAGCTCTTTGAAGCACGTGGACTCCGTGCCCATGTAAATATAGTTAAGGGCATTCCTGTAGAAGTAGTTCCTGGAGATGTGGCCTGTGACCCTACAACTGTAATTAGGACTTTTTTCTTTCTAGAACCTCCTTGTAATTTCATCCAGCAGATAATACAATGACATTGTGATTTCTCAGGCATTTTTCTGGCATTCGGAAGCTTGTGGCAATGGAAATCTGGAGTCCCAGGGTGCACTTGGCCTCATGTACTTTTACGGGCAGGGGATCCGCCAGGACACCGAGGCTGCCCTGCATTGTTTACGGGAAGCAGCTGAACGAGGGAACGTCTACGCCCAGGGCACTCTGGTGGAGTACTACTACAAGATGAAGTTCTTTACCAAGTGTGTTGTCTTCTCCAAAAGGTGACTGTCTCCGTTTGTTTTGTGTTGCTATCCCACCACCACAGATGGGTGGTTCATAACCAATAGAAATTGTTGCTCACATTTCTGTAGCCCAGATCAAAGTTCTGAGAAGTTCAGTGGGCTGCTGAAGCTTTCTCCAGAGGGACGGGGGGTGGGGGGGTGGGGGGGTGTGGGGGGGTGTCCTCATATGCAGGGTGTTGAAGGGCAGCCCCCCTCCCCGGAAGGCTGTGTGCAGCCTTCTAGAGAAGGCCTTAATGCCATGAATGAGGGAGGCCCTTGTGACCTAAACACCTATTAATTGTGTGGCACTGGCAATACATGAATGTTTCAGGGGACACATTCAAGCCACAATAATATTTGAATAATGAGTAGAGGTATTTACAAGTACTTGGTGTTATGCCAGATCTGTCCCACAGAACTTTCTTCAGGGTTGAAATGACAGCCGTCCAATGACCTTAAATACTCTAGTGCAACCGAAGACTGAAATTTTAAACCAGTTAAAATTTAAGTGATAGCCAGTATGGCTAATTCTGACCATATTGAAAAGTACACTTCTGTACCATTCCCCTTCAGGATTTCAGAGCTCTTAGCTGAAGTGGGTTTCTCAGTGTAAATTGACATGTTAGAAATGCCTATTAAGAAATTTTAATCTCTTCCTATATTCCCTTCTATACACAGAGTTCTATCTCTGTGTAGTTGAAATGAAACTTCGTGATTGGGGTATTGTTCGAAGACTTACACGAATGTCTTATGAACTCTTTGGAAATTTTCTGAGTCCCTAAGGCTCCATTCTGTTGCCTACATATATTTATCCAGACCAGGACAAACAGTTCAGGGCACTCTAGAGTGGCCACCAGACTACGGGTGTGCTGCCCATAGTTCCAGACATGCTCCCACCCCCCACCCCAGGGAGTGACAGAGATGGAGAGGAAAGCAAGAGAGAACAGCTTCCCCCTTCCCCTCCTGGACATCTTAGCTTCCAGGCAGTAGGTCACTGAGGGAGCCAACTCTGGTATTCCCAGCAAGTACCCATCTTGGCTAAGATTCCGAACAGTTCTTAAAAAATGTATTGCATTGATTCCTTTGTTTGTTGTGTGTGCGTATGCACACGGCATGGCATCCATGTGAAGGTCCGAGAGCAACATGGTTGCATCCTTCCACTATGTGGGTCTTGAGGATTACTTTAAACTCGGATCCTCAGGCCTGGTGGTCAGAGCCTTTGTCTGGTGAGCCAGCTCCCAAGCCTGAACAGATCTTTAAAGGTTTCTGAACTTAGCATCATTTTTCACATTCCTATTCCCCCTAACATCGTAGCTAACATGGAGTCGGCTAGATCTCCTTCTCATGTAAGTCCTCATATTCATGTACAGTTTGCAATGGCTGGTTTTTCCCTTGCACATTTTTCAAGATAAATATGCTAATTTCTTACCGTGTTAGAGCAGGCCTGTGTGATGACTGTCTAGACCTAAGGTTGATGTTTCAGTGGCTGATCCAAGGGTGCCATGTTCTAGAACAGCTTGGATCCTGGGACCCTGGCTAGGGACAGTGAGGAAATCAAAGGACAGACATACAGACACATGTATGATGTAGCTAGGTTCTGGTGGGACTCTGCTACCACCTCAACCCAGACCTCAGCGTGTTGTTTTGGATGGAGGTCTCTGTAGGGAGCAGTTTCTCCAGCTGTAAACACCTGGAGGAGGAAGCAGCAGTTGCTGGTCTTTGCACACAGTGATCTGCCATCCGCAAGCACTCATACTTGGACGCCTAAAAAAAGCTTTACCATTTCTTTCCATTGGGCCATTTCTGGCCCAATGAGTAGTAACAGCTTTACCAACTGTCCTATGGGTCCAAGGCCTTGGAGTTTCCGACACAGCTGTGCCCATGTCAAAATACACATTCCCTCAGGGCTTCACTCACCCAGGGCTTCCTCTGCCCCCTACATAAGGGAACACAGGATTCTGTTTTATCCCCTACTGGATTGATCCACAAGATGATATTATGCTTAAAATATTAGTAAGAACCAAATTTCCCTAGTGGCTAATCCCTGTGAGTATCTCCACAAGGAAGCTCTGGGCTACTTCGTCCTTCTCTGCTCTTAGCAGATGATATTACATAACTTCCCCACACAGCAAACTTCTCAAAAGGGTACGGACGTCACTTTGAGCACAGACTTTCCACAGGCTGTTCTGTGTAAACGTAAAGCATGGCTGACGTCCCTTTTTAAAATTCCCCATCCCCTCAGGATAGCGGACTACGACGAGGTTCACGACATCCCCATGATAGCCCACATCACCGACTGCCTCCCCGAGTTTATCAGCAAAGGCATGGCCATGGCGTCGTTCTACTACGCTCGGTGTCTCCAGCTTGGCTTGGGTGTTAAGAAAGACGAAGCGGCTGCCAAACACTACTATTCCAAAGTAAGCCTGGGGAGGAACTAGAGAGTGGCCTAGCCGGAAACCAAACCGCGGCCTTTTCCTTGGGAGGTGAACGGCTCTCCGTGGTTGTTTTCTATCACTCTGCAGATCACCTGTCTATGCATAGGGAGTCTGGGCAGGTTGCACCTGGTAGATTCGTACCAGCATAATTAAGGTCAGGTGATAAAAGTCCCCTTTTGGTGTGAATTGGTCTCCTTAAATGGGCTGCCACCTGCAAAGTAAGGCCTATCATTGTCCTTACAGTTTAAATGTTGTATCTTCACCTAACAAACAAAAATTAAACCTTTACTCTAATATTGGAGTTAAATGAACGTTTTAAAGCAGTAAACCCAGGACAGTTTCATGAGTATGAGATAATCAGTAACCCTCACATTTTAATCCACGTAGTCACTTTCAGGTGGGGCTGAGAATGTGAGGGGAGATTGTAATAGAAA
Source organism: Peromyscus maniculatus bairdii (assembly GCF_049852395.1). Lineage (NCBI taxonomy): Eukaryota > Metazoa > Chordata > Mammalia > Rodentia > Cricetidae > Peromyscus > Peromyscus maniculatus. Next base: position 27,598,074 of record NC_134868.1, on the reverse strand, counting down.
CTGCAGTGAATTTTTTAAAAAAAACTGCGCATACTTTAGGTCCATGGTGTTCATAAGCACACATCAGAATGGCATCATAATTAACTCTGTATGTAGTTCTGTGGTCAAGGACTTGATGTGCAGCCCAGGCTGGCCTGGAACTCATGGCAATCCTGTGTCTGTGGGCCCTGAAGATTCTGGAATTAGAGGCTAGTGCCAGGCCTTATTTTGGAAGAATTCATTCGCAGTCTCTGGGAATGGGATACCACCATACCTGCCAAAGCTCTCTAGAGTGTTCTAGTATGCACACATGTTTAGAAACATGAGCTATGGGGCTGGGAAGATGGCTGAGAGGTTAAGAGCACTGGCTGTTCTTCCAGAGGTCCTGAGTTCAATTCCCAGCAACCACATGGTGGCTCACAACCATCTGTAATGAGATCTGGTGCCCTCTTCTGGCCTGCAGGTGTATGTGCAGGCAGAACACTGTGTACATAATAAATAAATCTTAAAAAAAGAGAGAGAGAGAGAGAAACATGAGCTCTATTGTGTTTTAAACAGATTTCCAAAGTAACAACTACAGCTGATGATGTCTGGGCTATTTACCACCACCCCATTCTTTTCATGTGAGAAATGAGGGTGAACAAAGGAACTTTTCCAAAAATAGAAACCCTTCTTGCACCATACTAATCTCCAAACTAGTCCAATTTCAGGTTCTCGGTGATCCACAGTATGCTTTGAGGATAAGTATGGGAGGAAGTCTAGTTTAACTGACCTGATATTTGGTATAAACACCATGAAAGGGCAGTAAACCAACAGCAACCCAAGAACTGTCTTCCACCTGTTGGGAGACAATCGCCCCGTTGCTGTGTATTGACGCTGTAGGTAGAACACAGCACCCAGTTAGCCCAGTGCATACTGTGGAAGATACTGATGAAGTGGAGACAGGGAGGAGGCACCGTACTAGCAAAGTCGTATGAGGTCTGCAGAAGGAAACAGGGTATGTCTCCCTGAGAACTGAACATGAGGGAGTCCTGACAGTGAAGGGTCCATGACCGGAACCTCCTGCACAGAGGAACTGTGGCGGGGAGGGAGGGGATTTGGAGCTACACCAAAAATAGAGCAGCAAGATGGCAGGACCCCAGGGGTCAGGCCAGGGACTCTTGTCTGGTGTTAGCTAGCTCTTCGGCTGGACGTGGCCCCTTCGGCATGTCTAAGCATTGTGTGTTCTCCCAGGACCCACAGTGTTTCTAAAGTATGTGGAGGGACATTGTAGCTCAATGCAAAGAAGAACCTTTTGACTTCACTGTATCAGAAACAAGTACAAAAGTTTTCTTTTAGAAGATAACAACTCCTGGCCAATAGCAAGAAGCTAAGCAAATAGTGTAAGACCAATGTCCTGGGCACTGGAGAGACAATTTCTGCTCCGAATGGTGCTTATACCAGATAACCTGATGCTCCTCCAAACACTTGACATTCTAGAATCATGCACCTTACCACGATTTAGGCATAATAAAACAATACGTTTTAAAATCTAATTATTATAGATTCTGCTGTTTTCATGATAGAACAGCTTGAGACCAAATGTTAATGGTTTCTATTTCTCTTGTTTTAATAATTCTTTAGTTTTCATTTTAAAATTATGTGCATAGGTTTGTCTATTTTTAAAAAGAGAAGAACCAAGCAGTGAAAATTTATCAAATATCTGACTCTCTTCTCTCTTTTAAGGCTTGCCAGCTGAACCCCACATTGGCAGATGAGCTTCACGCCTTACTAATTCGCCAAAGAATTTAGACCACAATGCATTTCAACGAAGCCCATCAATCCTCACCTGAAACAGTGTGTGTGTGCTCACAGCAGCTCCATCTGTTATTTCCTGCGTCCCCGTTATATTAACTGGGGTGTTTTACAGAAACATTTCCTTCATCCTTGTATTTGTATTCTGTAATTTGCACCAACTAAACTTTAGACACCAATCCAGTCGCTGGGAAGAGTCCTCAGAGACCCACCTCTTAGCCGGTACAGTGGCCTGGACTGCAATGAGTTTGAAAGCATGCCAAAACCAAGTACCCCTTTGCCTTATTAAACGCAGTGTCTGAAATGACTTAGCACAGACTGGGTTTTGTAGTTTCCAAAGTACACGTGCTGCTGACTTAGTTAAAACATAATTTGAAAGTTTAATTCTTTATATTTTCTTTGGCATTTGTTTATGAATTTTGCCAATTTAAAAATGTATTGAGCCATCTGAAATTTTTCACAAAATTAAATGAAGGCCAAAGAAAATGTAAAGATTAGGCTTCCAAATCTTTTTTGTAGAAAGTGTATAGCATTCCCATAGCTTATTAAAAGATTCTTACAGATAATTGACTAATTTGCAAATTTTTTAAAAACAGAATTAAATTATGTAGCACCATGTCCCTCCAAATGTGCCCTTAAAGATCTCAATTAAGCAAAAAAAATTTATGACCCAGATAAATATAAGAATTACAGCAATATGCTTTTGTTTGAATTCATTTTCTACATTCTTTAAATCTTAGAAACATTTCTATACAAGATAAAGTATGGGGAAAATCTCATAAAAATCATTAACCAAAGGGCTTCATCTAAATACTGTTTTGTAATCCAGCCTGAGAAAGCTTGCTTATAAAAAGATTACTTTTTTATGAGTGATGTTTTAGGTTAGCACACAAAGAAATGGATTGCATACACGTCGTCTCCTGTGCTTTGTTCTCTCTCCTCCCCCACTGCCCTCCTTCCCTGGGAACACCCCCACCCCACCCCCCCACCCCACCCCCCGGCAGCTAGCACCTTTCCTACCACAGTTAGTTTCCTCCTGTGTGTGCATGCGTTCAGACAGGGCTTCTTTGTGTAACAGCCTTGGCTGTCCTGGAACTCTCTTTGTAGCCCAGGCTGGCCTCAAACTATCTGCCTGCCTCTGCCTTCTGAGGGCTGGGGTTAGAGGTGTGCTCCATCATCACCGGGCTCCCTTCTCCTTTCTTACCACATACTTTCTATTACTTATTTCCACCTCTCTTAAGACCCTTTCCTCTCCTTGTATGAGCCCTCCATTTTCATGAGCTATAAACACACACACAGAAATACAAACACTGTTCTACACACACACACACACACTTTCCAATCTCAGTTCTACGTGAGAGAAAACAGTTTGCCCTTCGGAGCCTTATTTCATGTAACATGATGACTTCCAGTTCCATCCATTTTCCCAACAAGCACTTCATTTTTCATTATGGCTGCATCATATCTCATTGAGTTTGTTCCACATTTTCTTCCTTCATCTGTTTAGGGACATCTAAGCTGGCTGCATTTCCTAGCTACCGTGAATGGTGCAAAGATGAATGTGGACACTTACCTTTGTAGTGTGTCGACCTGAATCCTTTAGGCACACGCCCAGGAGTGGTGTAGCTGGGCAACGTGGTAGTTCTTTTAGCCCATCTTCTGGTTTTTAGTGTTTTAATTTTTAGAGTTCTTTATACATCATAGATATTAAGGATATTACTAGTTGGTAAATTTTTTTCCCATTTTGTAGACTGTGTCTTTACTCTGACGATTGTCTCCTTCAGTGTACAGAAGTTTCTAAATACTTAAATAAATTTGCAAACATTTTTCCATATATTGGTGACACACATCTAAATATCGTGTCAAAATTAGCAGGCTAGGTGGCAAGTGGGAGGCAGCGGCATGAAGATCTGCGTCTGAGGTCAGCCGGGGCTATAGTGAGACTCTGCTGTCTCAGAAGAAAGAAAGAAAATGTAATTAACAGACTGTCTTACAGTCAGTAAAATCTACAAAAGGAAAGGCCACAGTGAAAACAAAGGTCCGTATGCTTTAGATGGTGCAGTGATGTTTGTGAAATGTATTAAAAACAATAGATCTTAAAGATATCTTAATCCCCGCCTTTTGTCAGCATATTAGCTGGTATGGCTTTATTTTATAAATCTCAATGTCATTTTCTTTTGAAAAATTAAAATTTATTTTATGTGTATGGGTGTTCTGCCTACATGCATGTCTGTGCACCACACACATGACCGGCGCCAGCAGAAGCCAGAAGAGGGTGTTTGATCCCCTGGAGCTAGAGGTATGCATGGCTGTGAGCTGCCATGTGGGTGCTGGGGATTGAACTGGGGTCCTCTGGAAGTTCAGCCAGTGCTCTTAACCGCTGAGCCGTACAATGTCATTGGCAACGGTGGATAAATAAAATCTGTCAGTGGTGAGAAAACAGAGTTTCTACGTGGTGGCATCTGCTAGAGCTGCTGCTACAGAACGGGAAGCCTGGCCTTGGTTCTGCACTCATGTACTTACATTAATTGAACTTTGTTTTTATATATAAAAAAAAGTAGTTGTATACTTCTGCATTCTCTACAAAAGTTACAGACTCAAACCAACCCTGGAAACAAGGCCTTTTCCTATATAATAGCTACTGAATACTCTATATTCCCTCCCAACATCCTGCTCAATATCTCAAGCCTCGCAGCTTACTATAGCAACTTCAACTTTTTTCTCCAAGCTTGCTTTGCTCTAGTTCTTCTAGCAAACACACACACACACACACACACACACACTTTCTCTCTTAAATAAATCCTTTAAGACCAAGCGTGGTGGAACATACCTATAATCCCAGAACTTGGGAGGCAGAGTCAGGTGGATCTCTGTGAGTTCCAGGATAGCTTGGTCTATATAGTGAGTTCCGGGACAGCCAGAGCTATGTAGACAGACACTGTATCAAGGAAAACAGCAACAAAACAAAACCCCAAAACTAACAACTAAATAAATAGGCCCCAAGACAGGCCCTCTCTGTGTAACAGCCCTGGCTATCCTAAAACTCACTTTGTAGACCAGACTGGCCTCAAACTCACAGAGATGCACCTGCCTCTGCCTCCCCTCCCAAGTGTTGGGATTAAAGCCAAAGCCGCCTCCGCTGCTGCTGCCACCACCACTACCAGCTTAAAAGAACTTTTGAAAAGGAGCATATGGAGTTTTTCTTTTTAGATAGCCTCTCACCATGGTGCTAAGTGGTCTCTTTTGCTCTCGCCCCCTGACTAGGTAGGCTTACAGAGCACCCCACTGTTCCCTGCTCCAACAGGAATATACTAAAGAAGAGAAAGTTTACTACAACAGTGCATGCAGGGAAGCAACTGCCTTTCATTAACCCAAAGGGAAGCCCATTTTTACAAGTGCCATTAAAATTGGGGTTCCGTGCCAGGTGTGGTGGTGCAGACCTGTGACCCTGGCTGTGCTGGCTGGAGTGCAAACTGTCCTTCTGGGCTCTGGTGTGTGGTGTCCCCAGTGGGTGGTGTTGCTTGGGGAGGGTTTTTTATTGTGGCCAGGGGCAGGTTTGCGAGTTCACAGCCTAGCCTTAGTTCCAGTGGACGATCTGCCTTGGGCTCTCAACTTCCTGTTCCCACCGCTGTGCCTGCCACTTGCCTCCGTGCCTCCCCACCAGGATGGACTCGATCCCTTTGGAACCGTAAGCCCAAATAAACTCTGCTCTCCTTAAGTCACTTTTTGGTCATAGTGTTTTTACCGCAGCAACAGAAGAAAAACAAAATCAAAAAACCAATACACCAACCTTGGGAAAGAGGAGGCAAGAGGGTAAGCCTAGGTCACCCTGTCTCAAAAAGAACAACAACAACAAAAAAAGACAGGCCTCAGCAAGCTGTGGTAGTACACAATCATACATGCAGCTACTTGGAAAGCTGATGCAGAAGGATCATCAATTTGGGGTCAGCCTGGATAACTTAGCAAGATCTGGTCTCAACACAGAGACTTTAAAAAGTAGCAGTCACGTTGCTTAGCGGTAGTGCACTTGCTTAGCACAGACAGACGAGGCCCTGGAGTTCATCCCCAGTGTGAGAAAAATACAGCCAGATACAAAGGAAGCAAGTCTCGGGGATAGAGGTGTACCTCAGGGGGAAGGCATCTATCTGCCTGATGCATGAGACCCTGAGTTAGATTTCCCAGCACTGAAAAATAGAAAAACACCAAACAATAGAAAAATGTCAAAGAAACATGTCCCCCAAATCTTTAGTGTTGGGAGTTTAACAAGTGTTATTAGTCACTTTTCCGTTGCTGTGATATAACACTGTAACCAAGGAAACACCTAAGAAATGGTGTATTTTGGCTTGTGGTTCCAGAGGGTTAGAGTTCGTAATGGGGGTAGGGGCAGGTATGGCGGCAGAGCAGGACGCTGAGAGAGAGGTGGGAGACTCGGGGTGGGGTAAGGGAGAACTGTCGACCCCCAGTGACACACCCCCTCTAACAACTCTACCCTTCCCAAACAGCACTGCCAACCAGGGCTCAGTTGTTCAAATATGCGAGCTAACGAGGGTACAGTCGCATCCGAACTGCCACAACAGGTGTCATATTTGGTGATCCGCCACGCCTGACCAGGAACCCAGTGTGGGATTTCAGTTTTCGTGGACTCTATTTACCACAGAGCGGATAGCCTGGCGCCTGGCACCTCCCACTGTTGCTCACACTCACTGGGGATCGGAGCCACTCTTTATCTCAAGTGATGGGAGACTTCCAGCTCACTTTTTCCTTTTAAGCCCAAATTTCTAGATTCGTTATAGTTATCAGACTCTGTCATAAAGAGATAGAGGAGTTAGAGGATCTCTCTCTCCTCTCTCTCTCTCCCCCCCTCTCTCCTCTCTCTCTCTCTCTTTCCCTCTCTCCCCTCTCTTTCTCGTTTTCTCTCTCTTTTCCCTTTTGAGACAGGGTTTCTCTGTGTAGCCCTGGCAGTCCTGGAACGCACTCTGTAGACCAGGCTGGCCTTGAAATCAGAGATCCCCATGCCTCTGCCTCCCGAGTGCTGGGATTGAAGGTGTGCACCACCACCACCTCCCAGCTGAGAGTATCTTTTTCTTATGTGCAGTTTAAATGTAAGACCCAAAGTTTAAGTGATGGTTTAGAATTATGCAAATGATGTACAACCTCACATTATTTCTCTTCCATGAATCTACTCTAAATGGTCTTTTCAATATCTCATTGAAGGACAATTCCTATGCATAAAATAGCCAATGTCAGTTTTGTCTGAAGTTTTGAATACCATTTTAGTCTGAACAAAGGGACCGGAGAGCTATAATCAGAAGACTCTCAGCAGTGAAATTTGTACTGTTTTAATTATCCTTCTTTCAGAAGTGTGTCTCATGAAGAACTTGACAGTTATGAGCTATTAGTACGATAAACCTATACCACTTGAATATAGTTTTTCTTTTATTCAGATTGCAGTTTTGCCTTTTTTTTTTTTTGGCACTCTAGAAACTAGAGAAAGGACAGTGTATGACTATTACTGCCTAACACATGACAAAGCCCAGGAACACTGACTCAGTGACTTGTCCATGGTCCCACTATGAATAACGACAAAATCCAGACCCTGCACCTCACCCAACGCCCTTGTAGTGCACAAGACTACGGCTTTAACAGACCCTTTCAACTCTATGAAGCAACGTCCCTCTTCTGTTTCCCTGGCCTTAGGCTAATTCCTCCAAGGCTTAGCTCACATCTTATCTCCCCAGCGCCTCACCAAGTCGGCCTTTTCGTGCACTAAAAAGCTTGCAGGCAGCAAACTCCACACTTCCTTGCAGAAGCTCCCAGTGGGCAATGCTGTCTATGAAAGGGCTCTCGACAAATCTATCTTAGCTGCCCAAGTGTCCAAGCTCTTGTTCCTTCTGTGACACAAGCTTGATACCTTTGAGCACTGTGATTCATTTTTAAATTTTATTGCTTCAAATGCTTCAAACTATGGGAAATCTTTGGTAAAAATAAAGACAATAAAATTTTCACAATAACTTTACACCAAGCATCGCACAACAGTGTTCTTCAATACACGTGAAACACAGGAATGTTCAGAGTCCTCAGTGAGGAGATTAACTGTACAAGATTCAGGGTTTGTCATTTAACAACAAAACTGTTTTCATAAATATTTAAAATATTTCCTATGCTCTTATCACATATTAACATTTGTATTTCAATCAGCAAGTTGAGCTTTAAAGTATTTATCATTTAAATAAAAAAACGATGAACATCAGTTTCTTTTCCTACCGCCTACCCCAGCATCAGCCCGCCTCCCTCCGATTGACCTTATTTCACATAAAACTAGAGGGAGGTACGAAAATAAAAATCAGTATGGTTCTTGTCAGGCCCTCTGTGGAACAGAGGAAAATGTTTCATGTCTATTATTACACAGACATTTCTCTGGTGGTTGGTTTGTGCAGTCTCAGGCTTGACCAGCTTTGAATTGATCCAAGTGAGTTCTCAGCTCAGGACACAGTTCCAGCAGCAGCAGCTCCATCACGATCTGTCCCGAGAAAGAGAAGTGAAGAGGGCTATGTGAGGGTTTTCTCACAACGTGTGCTTGACAGGAAAGTCTACTCAGAGTTCTAAGACTGTCCTCAGTGAACGGGTGACTCTCAAGAGTTCAAGACTACAGAAACTCCATTTATTTCATGGTCTATTCGACACATCCAACTGCCCGTGACATTTAATATTGGGACAAGGTGTCATGCAGTCCCCACTGGCCTCTACCTCCTGAGTACTTGGATAATAAGCATGTACCACCACACGGGCCTGATATTGGTAATTCTAATCAGAAAAAGTTTCGCTCGCCGAAATAACAAAAACTACCCAGTCATGCAGAGATGTTAAATCAGCAGGCAATAGAGAACTCAGTGTGTGAAAAGAGGACAGCTCTGTCCCCTTTATACTTTTTAATCAAATGAGAGGAGATAAAAATGAAGCAGAAAAAAAAAGCAGGCTAGAGTTATAAGTAATAAAAGTAATTGAGAATACGAGGATTAAAAGTTATCCTCCTAGGTCTACAGAAATATAAAATCCAAAAAGAAGAGTCCTCTGGGGCTCGTTACTCACATATAGCAGGTGCTTATTGGCTCTTGTTTCTTGCAGTGCCTTGAATATTTTTATTATACCGTGACGGGCATTTTGCTGTCCAACAAGGCTCTGCAGGGTATCTGGGGAAAGAAAAGTTTGCACATTTTGGTGTGCTGCTGAGGGCTGAACTTAGGCCTTGCGTGTGTTAGGTCTATTTTCCTGTTGTCTGCAATAAAGTAACTCTTGACAAAGCAACAGAGGGAGAAAGGGCGTGTCTTGGCTCGCACTTCGAGGTGTAGTCCAACATGGAAAGGAAGTTAGAGCAGCGGGAGCCCGAGCAGGCTGCTCATGTAGCATCCAGTCAGGAAGCAGAAAGCGGCAGATGGACGCTGGTGCTCAGCTCACTCTCCCCTTCGTATTCAGACAAGGACCTCACCCCATGGAAGAGTACCACTTACAGGCAAGGTGGGTCTCTCTACCTCAGTTAACCTAAGCAAGATCATCTCGAGGCACGCACAGAGGCCTGTCTCTCAGTGACTCTGGATCCTGTCCAGTTGACAATGTCAGCCATCATACTAAGCAAGTGCTCTATCCTGAGATCTGAAAAAAAATCCATTTTCTGTCCTCAAGTGATGATGTACAACACACAATCAAGCATGGAGGCATAATTAATATAACTGGTTGGTTCTCTTGGACATTTAAAAACAAAAGTTTTAGAATTCTTTTTACCGAAGGGCATTTACGAAGGTTCCAATTTTAGCATTTGCTACTACTTGTTTTGGTAATGAAAATAAATGCGTTTTACACACATTTCTAAAGTTTCGTGGTCAACTTTAAGCCCACAGTGTGCTCTTCAGTGTCTTCTCAGCAAACCATGAGACGCACCCTCCGGGGGGCGCACCTCTCCACAGTGCTAATGTCCTTCCCCAGCCCCTCTTGCAGGCCAGGCCTCACCTGGAATGTTCTCTAGCAGCTTCTGCTGTGCCCTCTGCTTTGTCTCCTGACTCTGCCCTTGGCTTCTGACGCGAGTTGGCGGTGCCAATTTCCCATTTGGCCAAAAAGCATCCCGGAAAGCATTGATGTAGTAAACCAACATCTGCTCACTGAATATCCAGTTCACTGTATCGCGGATTTGTCTAGTAAGAGAAAAAAAATATTGCTTGCATGAAGTTTTTAAAAACTGTATACTCTATTCTCAGAATGCACTTGTCAAGGGGAAGGTTGATATGTGGCCTGATCCAAATGTTTGATGCATAAACGGATTATTTTAAAACCTTGGATATGAAAGTTATTGTTCACTTTGGCAATACTTGATGACTAACACATTCCTGGAGTTCACATTTTTTGTTTCTTTTTCTTTCTTTTTTTATTGTTTGAGAATTTCATACACACACACACACACACACACACACACACACACACACACACAATATGGGGTTTACATTTTTCCAGGGTACCTACTTTTCCAAACGTTTGCCTCCAAATCACTATAGACAAGAACAGAGGACTGAGATTTATCCAAAGATTTCAGCTCCCCTCATACACTGATCATGTCTCCATGAAGTCTATAAATTGGAACACAAGCCCACTTCCTGAACCTGATGAAAACTGGTGTGAAAAGCACCCCTTGGGCACCTGAAGTCCCGGAGGAGAACCATAACTCTTTTACTGGCTCCTTAGAGAGTCCTGGGAAAATACTGACCCAGAGAAAGCACCTGGTGCTCACTGGCCAGGAGCAAGGACATCCTTCAAAGATGCAACACTACCACGTCCACTCCAAAGGGTCACAGGAATGAAACATGGGCTGGGATACTCGACCTGCACGGTTATGCAGAAATGGTTTTCACCTAGTTAAGTCTTCCATACAATCCTATCGGTCCAACTTTAACCATTCCCTTAGCAATTAAAGAAGAGCCCAGAAGTAGTTGTTAGGCTAAAAAGGGGAGGAAGTGGAAAGGGAAAGGATCATCTTAGATTACCAGGCCCAGAAGCACCTGAAAGCAAGCCCCCAAACTAACATAAACAGTAATCAGAAAGGTCTGGAAGGGCCTGGTGTCTCAGACTTTTAAGAGTAAGAAAGGGTTTCAGGACATCTCCAAATGGATGTTCCAAGCCCAGCACTTCATACACAGTAATCAGTTAATGTTGGGGAAATGATTAAATTCTGTGTCAAACTGCAATGTTAACTGTTTCATAGTGAAAATCAAACATTACCAAATATTGTGAAATTCAAATCTAGACAAAGACAATAATTTATCTATTTAAAAGGATTTCTGCTTTAAAAAGTAACCACTAACCTGCCCATCTGCCTTCCTAAGAAAACTCTCTATGCCATCAACAACACACTTTGATTTCTAGAGTTTAGCTTTCGGTTAACTCCTGGCCCTCCATGAAGAAATGAAGAAGTTTCAATTTGTGACTGAACATTAGGCAATTCTTAGTCAAGAACAGCACCTAGGTGTTGTCTTCTAGCAGCCAAAAGCTTTTGAAGCAAACGATGGTTGCTTCCGGACAAGAGGCTGACAAACATGGCCGCTGGACGGTCTGCGCTGTCATCCTCTGCAAAGGGCAGAAACAGCCTGTGCCAGGGGCTCAGAGTCCCCGGCCTGGTAGCAAACCCAGTGGCGTGAACAGCGGAGAGTTCCCTACAGGAGGCTCTCAGGCTCCATGCTAACAACCGCCTGACTGCTCATCACCTCAAGCACAGCCGCCGATAGGGTCAGGAGCAAGGGCCAACGTCGCTAGAGGAGCATGGGAAGGACACAGGATTTGCTGAATCTGACAGGGAAACACATCAGCGAGTGTGGGGGGACAGAAGGCACCTAGAAATGTCCCCAAGGCCTGTCAGTCCTAATGAAGTTTTCCCAAGACACCAACAGTTCGTTACACGGGCTCTTTCTCTGTCAGAGGACACCAAGCTAACTATACAGGCCTCTGATGGACAACCTAAACTACCTTTTTTATTTTTTAATTCTAGAAATAAAACAGAAGCAAATACATTTTAAAGTATTGTATTAAAATACATTTATAGTATTTCCTATAAAAACTGTATAAACTTACATAATAAAAACTATCACAATAACATCTCACCAATGTTCAACAGTAAGTTATTCACTTGGAAAAACAATATTTTCATCTCAAAACTTATTTTATAATACTAAAATCAGTAATTTATTTTTTAAATTTGTATAGACATCCACTCACATTTCTATTCTGCAGAAAATCTATATTTTAGATAGGTATTTACAAAAGAACCTGATAACGACGGTTGTGAATTCCAGGCACAGGGATAATGTGAAACGGGAGTCACAGGCTGGAAGCCGGGACAGTCTACTGAACAGCACACTGGCGACCCCAGAAAGCCATGCCGTTTCTTGGTTCTGCTTCTGTCTCCCCACCATAAGATGAAGTGTTAGATAATCTCTGATAAACACTGCCTGCACTGTTTGCTCTGACCTCGGCTGATGGCATACTCTTGCAGCTGTGAGCAATATCAATAGTTGGTTAGCAAGTAACGTTGAGTGGCCAGGAGTTCTCATAGCAGACCCCAGAGCTTTCACGAACCAATGCTCAAAGTGGAACACTTTCTGAACAACCCGAAAATGTGCTGTAGAAGATTACATGTACAGATGTCTGTATGCAAATGGTTGCTGCAATGCAGTTTAGAATCTACAAAGGGCTTATGGCATTACTATATGACAGACACAGTCCTCCACCACAGCTGTCCACACGTAAAGAAGAACTGACATTTTAACGCTACTTCAATTCTAAAAGTGAGTATATGTTTTATATTTCTCTCTGAGTAAATACTTGCCATCTGGTGAGTATCTTACTTTCATTGTGGCTAAATCGTAGCCTGAGTCTGATTATGTGACATGACAAGAGAATTCCCAAGGTACTCCCTGATCCAAATGGAACTTTTCCAGAACAGCTCCCAACCCTCATCAGCCAGAACACTGGACCTAGCACACGTCTGTCATCTATTTACCATGCATGCATGCTACAAGAGAAAGTCAAAACTCTGCTTCCTCAGCCAGCCTCAGAATCGTATCAGAAACAGAATACAAAAGAAAGATACTTTCCGTTGAATCCCTCAGCCACCATGCCATAAGGTAATTCAACGTTCAGACAAAGGGTAACACATGGACTCAAACATTCATTTTGTATAACTCACTTGTTGATGGTTCTTCCAAAAGTGACCTGGACGAGAGCAATTAATGTTCTTCGCACCCATTTAAACACTAAAATATAAACCAGAAGATAAGATTTATCACAATTTTACAGCTGAACTAAGCATACTGTCTTGCCATTTGATTCTGTCTGAATCTCAGCATCAATCACTGGCTCCATTTCTGGAGACTGGGTATGAGTTAGAGCAATCTCCTGCTCATCTGGAGACTGGGTATGAGTTAGAGCAATCTCCTGCTCATCTGGAGACTGGGTATGAGTTAGAGCAATCTCCTGCTCATCTGGAGACTGGGTATGAGTTAGAGCAATCTCCTGCTCATCTGGAGACTGGGTATGAGTTAGAGCAATCTCCTGCTCATCTGGAGACTGGGTATGAGTTAGAGCAATCTCCTGCTCATCTGGAGACTGGGTATGAGTTAGAGCAATCTCCTGCTCATCTGGAGACTGGGTATGATAAACAAAAGAAGGGAAAAACTGGTGATACTTTTATGTTCATAAATTTGAACATAAACCAATTTTCTAAATTTACATTTTCATCTCTAGTCCCCGAAATGTTTGGCTACTAAAACAGGAAGAAGTGAAAAATTCGGACTTGGCAACAGTGGAGCCAAGGGCTCAAGGCATCCGCATCAGGAGGGAAAGTTCCAAGGAGTAAATTCCCACAGACCCTTTCCTGAGGGTAAGTAACCACACAAGAGCAGCAACTGACAGAGGCCGGACCCTGGACCACAACATCGAAGGGTGTTCCTAACCAGCTTCTGAGTGGTTCTCAAGGCCTAGTTAAAAACTAACACCCCGTCCCGCAAGTGAAAGTCAAGCCGTGGATTCAGAGCCATGCCTCAGCAATGCTTGGACTGTCTGTGTGGAATTTTCTGGAATAGCACCAAGTACGTGTTTATTTTAGGCTGGCCTTTAGGCTAGAATGAACATTTCTGTTCGTGATGATAACTCTGCCTGGCCTTTCTAGGTCAAGAGAGAGGTAGTTCGTTTATTTGCCAGCGGGTCTGATTGTAGATGGAACTCTAGGAAGAGTGCCTGACAGTTGAGGGTTTAAAATAAAAATCTGCCTTACTAGGTCCTTCTCTATTCTGAACACCAACAGGAGACAAAACATTTTGTTCAATTCTCCGCCGTCACTGGAATCTCCCCACCCTACTACTTTTCTTGTCCTTCCTCAGTTCCCAAGCTCCACCTGCCTGCCACAGGCCCCTGACTCCTTTTAAAGACTTGTTTGTTCCAAGCACAAAGGCAGCTGCAGCCGCCCGCCCGAGGAGTCTGCTGATGGCAAATGCATCACATCTCATTATCAAGGCCATTCTATTTATTCCTCTCGAAAATGTCACTGACAAAACCAAACACGCATTCAATCGAGGATGAGCAGGCGAAAATGCCAGCGTTTAGCGTCCTCCTAAGGCTGTGACTGGCTCTGATACATTCACAGTGTGTTTTCATCCCTTTGAGTCTATGGAAAGGAACACCTGATGCTGCCAGATAAAACGCTGCACCCTCAGTGTTCCCACCTGTGTGGGAAATGCGAGGACTCCCAGATCTGTGGGCACGATTCCATTAGAGACAAGGAAGACTGAGCGGGACACTGCTGGTTTCTGCCTATACTGAATCAAGTTAAAGATCAGCGACTTTCTTAAAAGAATCTAAAATATGACAAGGCTATAAATGTTTCATCTGAAAGAGTTTAATATTTGGATGCTATTTTATCATGAGCTTTTCTTAAATTAACTAGCCTCCATTTCTAAAGTTTATTTTAGCTCTAACTTTAGTTATTACAATTATTCTACACTGAACCTTCACATATTTTTTATATATCCATATCCACAACACTACCTTGGCACCAAAACTGCACCTTTACTAACAGGCTATGCAAATGATTTTTTTGAATAGCTTTTGGTGATGAGACAATGAAGCTACACTGAGTCACATAAGAAGAGCTCGAAACATTCTCTCTTTTTTAATTCAGAGGGGCACAGTGCTGCGTAACCAGGAACCCAAGTCTCGGGATACAGAAATCCTCTGTCCTAAGGCCGCCTTCAGCACCAAGCATGAAGTGTACTCCTGCAGTGTCTTTAAGGTGGCTGACACTTTGGAGCACTTCTTGGATGAATAAACACATGGATACAAACACATCAAATGCATGCCAGTAAACAATTCTCTAACCATTAAAGAGACTTACTTCCTCGGAGTTCAAAAATCTCCCCGATCAGCATGAAACAGGGCTCGGCCAAGGCATCCTTCTTCCCATCCACATCATCACCATAATCTGACAGGTCGCTGTCTTCCTCCATCTCCTCCTGGGGTAGAAGCAACACCACAGGCAGAGGACCAGTTACCCAGGACCATGCAGTCGAATGATACAGAGCCGACTTCCTTTTTCAAGCACAAATTCCGAGCCGTCCACTGACACTCTAGCCTTACTCTATATAACTTGACTTTTAAACAGAAATCTAACCATTTTCAACCCGAGGACAAACTGCTTCTACCCTCAGGGGACAGCCTGATTCTACAGCCAGATTCAAAGCTTAAAATAAGCTAACTGAGGGCAGGGGCGGTGTGTGTGTGTGTGTGTGTGTGTGTGTGTGTGTGTGTGTGTGTGTGTGTGTGTGTGTGTGTGTGGAATTACTCTTTAAAAGATTGGGGAATTAGTAATATAGTTTTCTAAAGATGATGAGGTGTTTTTTTTTTTTGCATTTTGAAAGACTTTTTAACTGAAAGGGTTTTTAATTCACTGCTCTTAAAAATAAGGTCATTGAGGTATTTTAAAAGTTGTGCTCCAAGCATCTACTATACACTTTATAAAGTCTCATTTCCTGATTTACACGTCAGCACATTTCAATCCACACATTATACACCAGGCACCAAGCTGGTGCACACGAGTGCAATGCGGTCCAAATCTCAGTGTCTGGCAGTGGTCTGGAGATTGACAGATACAGGAATGGCATTTTTTTATAAGGCGCGATGAAGTGCTGCCCAAATACCAGGCAGTGGAAAGACAGCTAAAGATTGTTATTTTAATGTCTGCAAAGAAACCAAAGATGAAAGCAAAACCTCCAGTGTCAGGAATGGGTTACATCTTGTTGAGTCACTGGCCAAAGGGGCCCCACGGACTCCCCCAAGCATCGCAGAGTGTTGCCAAGGCTGCCGGTTCCTCACCACAACTTGGTGGCAGGCCCTATGGCTGAAAACAACATTACTTATATCACTGAACACGGAGAGGTTGAGCTGGTGTCTAACGGGAAGCTTCACCACTACTGACTAACATTCACTGTGCTGGAAGGTCCTCTGCATGATTCCAGAGAGGAAGGGTAATCATCAGCGTCACCCCGCTCCAAACCCTGAGACCTACAACAGTGATGATACATATGCTTGTGCCTGAATGATCGATACGCTGGGGCAGTCGTGGTACAAGTGTTATGGGCGGAACCAACCATTTCTTTCTTTTTCCTTTTTATTGGATTTAAGGCCCACTCCATGAAATGGAACCCATATTGGACACTGTTAAACAGGCCAAAAACCTGAGAGTACATAGATCATGGCCTAGGGAAAAACCTACTACTATTATTTAACTAAAAGAACATAGCAATAAAACGAGTCCTAATGACAGATCTGTGCATTACTCTACCCCCATCAGGGAAGCTTCTTCTTGCAGTAGATGGTAATTAACCCAGAGACCCAAAACTGGACAATGTGCAGAGAGTGAGAGACATTGCAACACTCAGTCCTAAAGGAGATGTCTTCATCAAATCCCTTTCCTTAAGGCTCAGGGACTAGGTTCTTTTGTTGGTTTTTTGTTGCTTTGGAAAAGGGGGAGCATGATGTTGAGGGAGGTGGGGAAGATCTGGAAGGAGTTTTGGAGGGAGAAGAATATGACTGGAATATATGAAAATTTTTAATAAAAATTTAAAAAGAAAAATAAAAGAAAGCTGAGGTTGTGGGACCAAGCACCGGACTAATGATAGGACTTTGGGTGTTATCAGGTGAGCAGTCAGTTTCTTGGAAGCACAAGGAGTTCTCTAAAACTTGTTGGCTTCACACTGGTCCAGGAACATTAACTACTTCAAAGAGGTTGAGGAAGGTGAGCACTGAGAAGCAGTGAGGTTCAGCACTCACTGTTAACAGAATAATTTCACAGTGACCAAGTCATTGGTGTATCCAAAGGGATTCATGCCGAAGACAGGGTATGGAGGAAAGTTAACCAGGTCTAGACAGACATGGAAGGAGGAGGTGGTGGAGGAGCCTCAGAGACGGGGTTCACACAGAGACTGAAGAGAGATGTGGGCATTTCTCAACTCAGAATGCAATAAAGTACCACACTTTTGTTCATAGTCATTCTCTCTGTGCAATCTCAATAAACCAGTCCTGACAAAGAGTCACTGCCATCTAGCAGTAGGCTAAGGAGAAGCCAATTTTGGAGGCAAGTCTCTTCTAACTTACTAGAGAGCTGAGCAAGGGGCTTTGGTGGTGGAAACATACATTAAGCCTGAGGTTCAGAATATGAGACTGAACATGTTTGTGTCTCTCCTGAGACTTCTTTATCATACTCATCGCTGCCAGGTTCTTCCTGATTCAACACGCTCCACGGTTCTCCATGTCCAAGACGATGCTTCGGCCCCCTACGCTGCCACGCCCCCTTTGCCCTTCTTCCATAAGCACATTACAGACACCCGCCAGTCTAGTCCTTTGGTCTGCCGACTATCCCACAGACACACCTCCTCCCTGAGACCTCGGCCCACACCACCTTCTTCTTCCCTTGCTGCGTTACCCTGGTCACCTTCCCGAGGACCCCGCTGCAACAGCACCTCCTGTCTGCAGTCCACTCCCCACCTTGTCATTTACCTTGCTTGTGTTCTAGTTCTTCCAAGGGGCTACCTCCCAAACGTGCAGTGATCACTGAAAAGCGATGCATCTGCCTTTCAGCAATTGCCTTTCAAGAAACAGCTCTTCTTTCAAACACCCTCCAGGAAGTTACCTGCTTGACTATACTAAAGTGGGACCCCTGTGGACCGCTCACCTCCTGATGGGAGAAGAAGTCTCGAGGAAGTTTTTCCAGAAATGAAGATAAGGAAAAGGAGTTTTTTTTCCCCTGTACATCAATAACCTTGAGGTAGTCAGGAGAAGGGCTCAAAAAGGCATAGAGTGCTTCGCTCTGACACAGTCTCTCATCTGAAAGCAGGTTCTGTGGAAGGAGAGAATGAATTACTTCTACACAGAAAACTCCCTGGGCTGCTGAGAGCTGCAAGATGAACGGGGCAGAACTGACTCTGGTATGACCTCACTTTCACCATATTCTAAACAAAAAAATGGCTACCTTTTCTCTCAGAAATAAACTAGGTGGGAACACTTGTAAGTGGTCTTCACAGCAAGAGATGGCGCCCTAAGAACTCAGCCTGCGGGAGAAAGCATGCAGACGGTGCTTGGTACTGCTTGATGTGGTAAAAATTCTTCGTTTGCACATCACCCAAAATCTCCAGGGTTACTGCTTTAAAGACAGCTTTACTCATCTGCATTTGACCAACTTAACGCTAGCATATTCCATGTGGATACTACAGAAGACCCTTTTATGACTATGTTCAGATGCGGTGGCCTTGCCTAGAGGCAGACAGTGTCACCTCTTTCAATGGAGTGACTGCTTACACAATTGTGTAACTGTTTACTCTGGTCCTTAAGCTCTGAAGTCCTAGAGTTCTGTCCATACTTATCTGGCCTAGGAGAAAGAAAGAACAGAAACGAAAGGGGTTTTGGCTGTTTTGAGACAGAGTCTGGACTTGAACTCACCACCTGCCTCCATCTCCCATGTGCTGGGATTAAATGTGTGCACCAACAAACACACCTTGCCATGAATCAAGTTTACGTGTGAGCTAATGTGGTTACCATACAGATTAGCAACGTGATGACAAAAATGTTTGTATCCAGTGTCATAAGAGAACTGGTTTAGAACAGACCACAGGAAGCCACTGGAGAATAGAATGATGAGTGGGGCGCCATCTTTGGGGAAGGTATACAGCTGGGGCAGCATCTATGCGGTGCTGGTAATACAGCCTGGGGGTGGGTGGCTTGGGAAAACAGAAGGCCAACTAGCAAGCTTCTGGGATGGCAGCAGTTACCTCCAAACGGCTAATCTCACCCTTACATCCCAAACTTCCCATTTGCTTACCTGTAAAAACTTGTTTAACTGATTCTTCGACTTTTCCAGAAACTTGTGATCTATAGATTTGAAAGGCAGCTTACTGAGAGAAGGCAACTGGACTTTTTTTAAAGAAGGGACACACTGTGGGTGGGAAAGATCAAATGTTAGTCTTTGGAAACTACATTTTAATCTTAAGAAAGCTTTTAATTAAAATGAGAGCAAACCAAATAGCACCTTCTTACTGTCTAGTCCCTGTCTCTCTCCCCACCTCTTAGAGAAAGGCTCTCACAATGTAGTCCAGGATGAGTGTGACTTTCCTTTCTCAGTCTGCCTAATGCTGGAACTACAGGCATGCACCGCCACATGCAGCTAAAACGCACCCACCGGAATCAGGCTCAGAGAACGCGGAGCAACAGGACAGTACTGTGATTTGGATGGGCACACACACACAGCACACCATGCTGTGCTGGAAGCCCAGAACATAAGCTTTCCTCCCGGAAGGTGTGTTTCTAGCTGCTGAGGGGTGGGAGTGGGGGACACAAAATGTAGGTCGCAGCTCTAGCAGCTGCTTTTCAAAGGAAACCGCAGACTAAGTATATTATTAATAACAAAATAATGACAACAGGCCTCCTCTTGTGGGTAGAGTCCTCCATTCTATCAGACCAGTGCTGGATACATGGTGCGTGCTATTTCACTCTTAAAAAAAACATCTCAAGTTTTAGAGAAGTCAACAGGCAGTGACATTGGTAACGTGCGTCCACTGCTCACAGATGTCACAGGAGAGGGTCCTCATGACGGGGAACTCACAGCAGCAAGTGCAGAGGGAAAAAGGAGTGCCCAACCACAGGTCCAGACAGGGCACAACAGTCACAAAGCCACACATGGACTCCATTCAAATAGCGTGATGCTTTGGTATAGTTACCTTTGTATGTTTTAAGAACATTTATTTTGCAAGTACATTTTATGTCAGATTTTATTTTCCTCTTTTGTCTTTGTTAACAAGTTAAGCTGATACTAAGCTTTAGTTTTACATGGCTTGTCACATGGAAAACAATCATGCTTCCATAGTGCTAGTTTTACCCAGGAACTATTGGAGGAATTTATTCTTATACTGAGACAAATGTTTTGTTTTTATAGAGTAACCACAGTCAAAGTGAGAAATGCTGTAGCATGTATGACCCTCAGTTTTCACTGCCATTCTTTTAAAAGTACTTGAAAAGCTAGTATTCAGAAAGTCCTCCATTCAGAATGTTAGAAATCTGATTCCCAATGATACTCCGCTATACTCGTAGACTGGAGCCTAACATAATTGTCATCAGAGAGGCTTCATCCAGCAACTGATGGGAGCAGATGCACACCTACAGCCAACATTAGGCAGAACTTGGGGATTCCTGAAGAAGAGGGTGAGGAATGATGGTAGAAGCCAACAGGGTCAAGACACCACTACTAACACCTCCACCTCCACCTCCACCACCACCACCACCACCACCACCACCACCACCACCACCACCACCACCACCACCACCACCAGCAACAACAACAACAACAACAAAATGGTCCACAGAATCAACTAACCAGGGCTCACAGAGGGCTCACAGACAACTGGGGAGCCTGTATGAGTCTGGTTGTGTAGCTTGGTGTTCCTGTGGGACTCCTAACAGTGGGAATAGGGACTGTTTCTGACTCTTTCACCTGTTTGGGGGACCCTTTTCCTCCTACTGGGTTGCGTCACCCAGCCTTAATACGAGAGGATGTGCCTAGTTTTCTTATATTGACATGCCATGTTTGGTTGATGTCCCTGGGAGGCTTGCCCTTTTCTAAAAGGTAGAGAGGAGAAGTGGATCTGGGGAAGAGGGCTGTGGGAGGGAGGGACTGGGAGAAGAAGGAGGGGAAACCATGGTTGAGATGCAATATAATACATGAGAGGTAAATAAAGAAATTAATAAATTAATAACTCACTCTTCATTTTAAAAAAGTGTTAGAAATCACCCCAGGAGACAGAGTTAGAGGAAACAAATGCCTTTCGTTGGCAAAAGAGAACCCTGAGAAGTAACTGGGCCTTCCCAGGGTTAGCTCATTCTCAGCAAGAAAAAAACGGCCTGAAATTCAGACTGAAATGGCTGCAGAGGTTTTCACCACTGTGAACAAAGGAACTCGCCTTCTGTAGAAAGTGAAATCTCCTCCAGAGGGAAAAACCGGGAAGAACAAACGGTTCTAACCCCGACTTGGCGACTCTGCCTACTCCCTGAATCAAGTAAGCATGGAGTCAGTTTTCCTCACCCAGCAAATCCAGGAACTCACCTGGACTGCTGCCTTCCAAACCTTGTTGACTAACAGAAAAGATATGCTATTCTACAGCCATGATGCACATTTATCATCTCTGCCTCTACATTACATATGAGATATTGTAAGTCAAAGGGAAGCAGAGCCCGCTACTCCTGACCGCAAGAGAATCACGTAGTGTTTTCCACACACCACACATCCTACTGCAGCGTTTACCCCCTTAGTCCTCAAACGGGAAAGGGCAGGTCTGGGGTGCCAGGCGAGCTCTCTGGCTCTGGGTGTTTTCAACGCTCCACTCTGCTGACTCCTGGAGTACATGGAATGAAATCCGACAGAGCTTCCCCTTCTAGTGATTTAACACACAGCTGACTTTATGATCCATTAGAGGGTTACAGCCGGCAGCTTCAACCCACTGGCCCTAGATCCCTGGTCTCTCACATCTTTGGGGTTCTACAGCAATTTATAATGAAAATTAGACAAGCATCTGTCCGGAAGGATTTGGGGCAGACTAGATTGTTTGATCTATGAGTAATTTCCAAATGCCAGGCTGAACCACTGTCGCTCTGGCATCAAGAGCAAGGAGACAGAGCAACAACCCATTTTCCTCTATGAATGGCGTGAGCTCTTGAATGTCTTCATGCTCAGAAACTCTACAGGTCTGTGTTCATGAGTCTGTGTTCATGAGTATTCATACCTCACTAAGTTTCCGATGTAAATTCTGAAACTCACTGAGCCTTCTTGGGACGGTCCAGTTCTTGGATTCGACCCCTCCAACTTCTTGTAGGTTTACCCTGACCAAGTAGCAAGGCATTTGCTCGCCGTTCTCTTCTGTCACCTGGAAAAAACAAGACAGAAAACGAAGTCATGATAAGCAGACTATAAGAGAATTTTAATCACCAACCCCTGCCTCCCTCCACACACACGATTATCCTTTCTCTGCTGTACCCTTCGTGGCGCACTCAATAAACCCTGGGAGTCTAAGTGTGATGGATCTCACTCAGCAATTAGGTCATGTTAAATGACACAGTAGATCTTACAAGCGGGGAGGTTATCTGAATAGATCTGAATCATAAGAAGCATTTTTTCTGTCACAAAATAGAAAATGAAGTCAGAAAGATTAGAAGCCCAAGAAGGAAACAAGCAAGAGAGACCAGACCTCAGGCTTACAACAGGGAACTCCTGAACTCTGCCAATAACCTGAATTAGCCTGGAAGCCAGTGAGTGCTTGTGGTTTTGTTTTTCCCTCAGAGTGCAGACACCCTGGCCTGTGGCACAGTAAGTGGGGGACAGCTACTGTAGTGGGGGTTCCTTACTGTCCAGCTCACACAGTCCCCCCCATCACACACACACACACACACATACACACACACACACACACACACACACACACACACACACACACGGTGGGGGGCAATTGTACTAATTCTGCATCTCAATTAATATCATGAATTAGAGAAGAATTTTTTTAAAAATGCGAAGAGACACTAGACTTCGTAGACACCCACATGCACTGTATGAGCAGGAATACCATTCCGTTGTACAGGAGGGACATGGCAACATAGCCAGAGTAGTCAACTTTCCACAAATCTAGTACATGGGCCAGGCAGGATCCAAAGGCCGAGAAGTCCGGCTGATGCAAACTCATCCACCTTACAAGGGACTTCCTGTTTCTACTTCCCTTATCTTTTCAGTGACGGTGGTACCACAGCCAACACCTGAATAATGAATGACTGGACACTAGGGCCACGCGCCTGTGAGGAAGGCACCTCCTGAGGGGCTGCCCCTCCTTTCTCCGCAAGCCGGGAAGGCCCTCCTCCCACAGGCACTACCTTCTGAGTCTGTCCCATTCCTACACTCCCACGCAAATGAAAATTCCATCCACAGTTATCAAGCGGTACATCTTTAAAAAGCGGTACTGCATGTTAGAGCACGGCATTCCCTGGCCCTCTGCCCCACAGCCTGGCTTGACGGGAGTGCTCACAAGTGACCTTGGGCACCTGATGAACCTTCACACCGGCTTTCAGAGCAGCCAATGGAGAACATGCTTCCTGTTTGCCGTATCTAGAGGTAAACAACGTTTTGAATTTTAAGCTCTCTCACACCCAGCCTGTCAAGCTGCAGAGAGAAGAGTAGATAAGAATAATAGTAAGAACAACTGAAACAAAACATCCATGCCATTGTGTGCACTCACAGCCTTGCTGCTGGTGTGGGGCATGGTGGGCATGACTAGATGACTAGTTAGTTCCCTCCAGCTTTCCCCTGACTCAGGGAAGGACATCAGCAGTGACCAGACAGTAAATGCTTAGGAGCTCCTTCCTCCTAACGGGAGTCATTTTATAGTCAAATGAAGGGATAGAGCAGGGAACGAGAAAGCTAATGGAGTGAAAACAATCCAAGTGTATTATATGTGTATGAAAATAGCATAATGAAAGCTATTATTTTATACAACATATAAGACAAATGGGTAAGAGAAGGGATAAAGTGTATCCTTCAAAATTCTTGAAAAAAAAAACCAAGTAATCAAGAGGAAAAACATTCATTACTAAAGATCTTATGAGTTTCTGAGATCTAACTGAACAAAACGGAACAATAAAACATATTTACAATTTTCATTTTTTAGTATCTCCAACTTCCTAGAAACACTTTGCATTTTACAACCATCATAGCCGAAAAAAATAAATTAGTAATGCAAGGGCATTGACTGTTCTTTCTCAAGGCTGCTTACAATTCAATGAACAAAAGCAACTCTGACGCGGGTGGACTGAGATGAGATCCACACCGTGAAGTCCTGGACGGTTTCCACTCAGGCACAGCACACCAGAGTGAAAACAGAGGAAGGACGGTAGTGGACACAGGGGGCTAAAGAATGGGCACCGGGTTTGACCTTCAGTCTTAATTCTCCTGGAAAACTATGGTTTATACAGAAGAGCAGCAGCAGCAACCATACCTCTGCACTGGTGATGGCCGCTTTCCACAGGCCCAGGTTCTCACACCACCAATCCGTTCTGGCCATGTGTAGCTGAAGATCTGCGCATTCTTTCTCTATTACGAGTATTTCATCCTTCAACTTGGAAATAATCTACCACAGAAAAACAACCTGGGAGTTATGAGAACAGTTCAAAGGCTCTGCAATCAGCAGAGAAGCAGCATACAAAGCCAACACACAAAATGGCTGTGCTTCTACATGCCAATGATGAATGATCCAAAACAGGACTGGTTTCACTTAAAACAGCACCTGAAAAAATAAGATTCTCAGGTATTAGACAGGGAAATGAAAGAGTTCTATAACACCAATAAAATGAATAAAAATGACAAATATTTGTAAAGAGATCCTAGTTCATGACCTGGAAGACTTAATATTGTTGCAATAACAGCAATATCACCCAGGGCAGCCCACAGATATAATGCAATCACTATCATAATCTCAATGGCAGAAACACAAATATTCATTGCTAAGTTTATATGGGATCTCAAGAAATGCCCCCAACCCCAAAAAATTTTGAAAAATAAGAAAAAAGTTAGAGTACTCACACTTCCTGCCACCCAAACTCATTAAACTACAGTACACAAAACATGTATGTGGTCATCTGATTTTCAATAAGAGGCCAAGCAAGAGCCTGTCAACAAGTGATACTAGAAAACTGGAGAACCCCATGCAAAAGAATGGAGGTGGGCCCCAACAAGTAGCTAAGAATGGACCCGAGACAAAAGCATAATAACTATAAAATAAAGCCCGAGGAGAGCGGGGCAGTGTCGAAAGCTGAGGTTCACCTGCAGTTTCTTGGTATGACACCAAAGGCACAGGCAACAAGGGAAAAAAGGACTTCTTTAATTTCTTCCCCCCAAAATGCACATCAAGGAACTGTATCAAAACAGAGAGATGCCAAGCACAGAATGGGAGAGAATACCTACATAGAACATATCTGATAAAGCATCAACAGTAGAAACATAAACAGGACTTCTGAAATTCAGCACCAACCAACACCAAACAACCTAATTTAAGAATGGGGAAAGGACTTGCATACACATTTTTTCAAAGAAAATGCATGAATGGCTAACAGGCACATGGAAACCTGGCCAGTGACATGAACAAGTGGGGGAAGGCAAGTCAAAACTAATGGGGTGAGGACTGTCAAAAACAAAAAGAAGAAAGGAAGTAAAGAGCAGAGACTAGAATCGCTCAGTGTTGGAAAATGGTACAAAGGCTGGAAAATGCACGGTTGTTCCTCCAAAAATGAAAACCGGAGTCACCGGAGAGCCCCGCAATTGTACTTCTGGGTATGTATCTAAAGGAACTGGAAACGGGATTCTGGAGTGATTTCTGAATGCCAATGTTCACAGCGGCATTATCTGTAACAGCCAACGGTAAAACAACAACAACAAAAACCCAACCATGTCTACAGGAGGAAGGATGGATACACAAAACACACCTATTGCGTCTTAAATGCTATGCCTGCCCTTTCCTTGGATGTCCCATCTTTCCTAAGACATGCCGCAGGCTTATGTAAGCTTGCAGAAAGCAGTTTCCTCTGAAAAGCCCTCCGGGCTTACCACCTCAGAAGGCTAGCGTTGACATTGATGCCCCTGTCCTCAATGTTTACCATCAACAGGCCCTGCCTTTTCTTTTCATAGAGCCAGCGTGTCTGAGGGCTGGGGGCAGACTCTTACACCGGCTCTGAGGACACACCCATCTGCAGTCCTCAGCACCAGTTACAGACACACATTGTCATGCTGGGCTTTTTACATAGGTCCTCACTCTTGTGTAGCACACACTACTGATGGAGCCCTCTTGCCAGCTCCCTGTTTTCCTGGCTTTTCTCAGTGATCAACACAGCCCCATGCATTTCCTCTTAGCTTCTGTGAGGACTCCTCCCAGTTGATTTACTCCCAATAACAACCTACAGTCTGTGACAGAGTCAGAATTTCTCTACGGAAATAAAGTAAAACCTGGGCTAACGTTATATTCGACAGCCAGATACTGTTGGTTTAGAGATCTGAAAGGTGGAGTGCCGAGTCAAGCCCCGACTGAGGAGAACACCACTACTACATGCAAGGAAACGCGGAATCACATTTAACTCAGGGAAAAAAAAATCATCCTGGTAAGGGTTTTCTGGGTATCTGTTAATTGCTAGGTTGCCAGTCTTTTCAACATCAATCTTTAAAAATAAATAAATAAGCAAATAAATAAGTAAATAAAAACACGACTGTTAGTCATATTTTATGTGTTTTATATTTTCCAACCCGAATGACTTAAAAGGCAGATGGCCCTCCTCCTGGAGGCCTGAGCATGACTGTCAGAAGTGGAGGGCTCCCTGCACAGCCCAGGGACAATCTGATTAGCAGGAAATGAGGACTGCCCGCGCTGGGATCAGAGATTAGTGTTCAAATTAGGCCATCACAACACTGAAGCCTCCAAATCGCTTGAGAATCCCGTCCTGTAATTACGGCTCAGAATGCTTAGGCCACGATTATTAGAAATTCTTTCAAGAAAGGCTGAAGAATGTCTCTCAGCCAAACGATGACCCAAACAGAAAATAATTCACTGGACACTCTCCAACTCAGCTTTCATGTGGCTTCCTGGAAGACACATCTTAATTTAAAATGAGGTAAATCCAGAATAAATCCAGCTGTTCCGGAGGAACATGCCACACAGCAGACTGAGTCTCCACTGGGCCAGCTGATTCTGGTTATCATGTCAAAGATGTCATGGGCAAACTCCAGGGCCCTCCATGTTCCATATGCACTTACTGGGAACAGCTCCATGTTGAGGGGAAATAAACCTCTTCTTCTGATGACTCTGGAAACCTGGTACATGTTTACCTTTCCCCTCACAACTCTAGAAAAGTGACACATTAGTGGACTAGACTCTTGCGGGCTTCCTCCAGTGTCTCCTCAAAGCCCACCAGTTCTAACTGAACACTGACTGGACTGTGAATGAACTTATATTAATTAATATTCTGACTGTAGGTTGGTAAAATGCTTCTATCACCTTGGTTTTCTTACAATATTGTTTCAGAGATAGTCTCCTATTATAAAAATCATTTGAGGGCTGGAGAGATGGCTCAGAGGTTAAGAGCACTGCTTGCCCTTCCAAAGGTCCTGAGTTCAATTCCCAGCAACCTCATGGTGGCTTACAACCATCTGTAATGAAATCTGGTGCCCTCTTCTGGCCTGCAGGGACACATGCAGGCAGAACACTGTATACATAATAAATAAATAAATCTTTAAAAAAAATAAAAAGTAAAAATCATTTGAAGTCATAAAAGAAGTATTAAAGAAGTACCAACAATGGAAACCCAACGTGATTTATTAAAATTGTTTTACTAAAAGTTGCTTTCCTTGACACATTCAGGAAAAGCTGGAGGAGACCCATGTAGTAGAAAAAATCACACCTATACTTTAGAAACCTTGTTGGATTCCAAAGACACATAGAAATAAAGCAAAAACAGGACCAATCTGTGAGCTGCTCTCTGCATTTAAAAAAAAGTGTGTGTGCGCATGTGTGTGCATGGTGTATGAATGTGCGCATGTGTACACTCAGGTGTCTTCGTCAACCACTCCCCACCTTACTGTGAGGACCTGCAGTTCATCATTTTGGCACACTGCCTGGTCATCAGGCTCCTAGGATCTGCCTATCTGTCTCATCTGTACCGCCCCTGCCTCTAACAGCACCATGCCAGGCTTCTACATGGGTGTGAGAATCCAAACTCAGGTTCTCACTCCTGCACAGCAAGCACCTTGCCCCAAAAGGCCCGACCGATCACCATTGTTTACACTTTTAAAAACATTCTTTCTTTTATTTTATGTGTCTGGGTGTTTTGTTGGCAGTATGTCTGTGTACCATATGCGTGCAGTGCCCACAGGGGCCAGAGAGGGCATCGAATCCTCTGGAACTGGAGTTAAAGATGGCTGTTAGCTGCCAGGTGGGTTCTGGGAGCCAAACCTGGATTCTCTGCAAGAGCAACAAGTGCTCTTACCCACGGGGTCATCTCTCCAGCCCCCGGCTGTTTATCTTTTCAAGTTAATTTTCGCAGAAATATTTATTTTATTTTCCATGTATGAGTGTCTGTCTGTGCATTGTCTGTGTGCCTGGTGCCTGCAGAGATGAGACGAGGGTGTCAGATACTTTGGAACTAGGGTTACAGACAGCTATGAGCTGCCATATGAGTGCTGGAAATTGAACCCAGGTCCTCTGCAAGAGCGGCAACTGCTCCTCACTGCTGAGCCATCTCTCCAGCCCCTAGAATTCTGCAGAAAAACATTAATAATGCCTTTCCCCTTCCCCAGCAAAGAGAAGAATCCAATTCTTTGGGACCAGCATAACGGGTGTTCAGAACTGCAGTGAAAAGGGAAATATCTAACATTCTCAAACGCTCAATCCTCTTGGCTTTTAGCGAACCACTGTTTTCATGGTTCTGTGAGGCTCTCCGCCCGGGCTGTGAAAGCACAGCCTGCCCATGGAACCTGCTTCTGGCCACCCTTCTTAAGGAAGCGGACAGTTCTTAGCATAACCAGGAAACCACTATTTATCACAGACGACACACTTTCAGAGACAACCTTGAAAGCAAGACAGTTACCTTCTTATCAGGTTTTGGTGCATTTTGAATAGAACTTAGAGCTTGCCTTTTATATTCAAGTTTCTCACTTAGCTCTCGAAGTTTGTTTACACCGAAGCTGGCTTGATCACTAATCCCACTGGTGCCTTCCAGGGCTTCCTCGCCAGCCTCACTTCCAGAACCCTGCCGGAAAAACAGTAAGCCAGCAGTCTTAGAATGACAGAAGATCACTACTCACCCACTGCATAATCCTGTCCCCATAGACCCCCGGATTCCCGTGAAGGGAAGAAGACTGCAGGAGAACCTTCAGAGTGCTTTTACCCTTCCCCAGCAAAGAGAAGAATTGAATCATTCGGAACCAATGTAGTGGGTGTTCAGAACGCATGAAAAGGAAATTACCTAACAGCCCGAATGGGAGGGGAACCCCATGGATCAATTCCCAACCAATGGACTCTGGGGGACAAGGGGAGCAACTCAAGTGCCCGCCATCCCTGCAAATGGAATGTTCT
Organism: Peromyscus maniculatus bairdii; assembly: GCF_049852395.1. Taxonomy (NCBI): domain Eukaryota; kingdom Metazoa; phylum Chordata; class Mammalia; order Rodentia; family Cricetidae; genus Peromyscus; species Peromyscus maniculatus. The sequence continues at coordinate 27,568,576 of NC_134868.1, read as the reverse complement.
CTTCCACCTCCGCAGGAGACAGAGGCACCCTCCCAGTCTTCCAACAGTATTATGACATACTGTAAATAAAATGCCCATGTTTAACAAACATGGCATTTTCGTGGATTTTTTATTTTGTTTTGCGTTTGTTTTTTTTTTGTTTGTTTGTTTGTTTTTGGTCTTATTGGTCTTTTGCCTGTTTGTTTTGATTTTCATTTGTGTTTTTTTTTTCTCCTTGCTTTTTGTTATTGTTTCAGTCGGGGTAGTAGGGAGACACTGAAATCATAAAATTCAAGTTGTATGTGGGGAGGTTGGAAAGATCTAGGAGGAGCTGGGGGAGGGGGAAACCATGATTGAAATATGTTGTTTGAAAAATGCTCAAATCTGGACTGCTAGAAGCATTTCAGTGTGCAATTCGTTCAGTATTGCTCTTGAGAACGTGTTACGCAAACCAACATATACTTTACAGGTAAACAGCATTTGCAATGTGATTTGGGAGGCCTTGGCTGTCGAACAAACAGATCACTTAGTTTCCATCTGTGGACACTGCGGGGAACCACTCAGAACACTCTTCCAGTCTTTTCTCCTTAACTTTCTCCCACATTGTTTCTTTAAGGTTTTTAATGAATTGTAGCAAACAGCAAATTCAATGAAATTGAAAGTATTGCTAATTCCAGAAAAACAAGTTGTTTTCATTTTTAGATGTTCTTAGTGATCACGTGTAAATATATACACGTGATCACTAAGATGACAAAATCCTATACCTTGTCCTCCCTCAAGTGAGTATTTAGTCTTTCATAAGAAGCTTTGCCGCACTCGTGCGGAGGATGTTACAGTCAGTTATAATTGGTCTAGGTGCACTGTGTGCCGCCTCAGGGACAACTCGCTGAGGTCGCTCCCGCCACTGTGTCTGCTGGAGGACAACTCTCTCTCTGCTCACATGAACTAAAACAATTCTATCATGCAGCGACACTTCCCTAATTCAGTTACTTCCAACCTTCTTCCCTTAACTTCCGGCAGGCATCTGGTCCTAACGAGGAAAGTGTCTACCACAGAGGAGTGGAAGCGGAAGGTGAAGGGAGCTCACCAGTTCCTCCTTGTCGGAAGCCTGCTGGGAGGCATGCTTGTCCTCTTTGACCATCAGCTTCTCGTACAGGTCACTGACAATGAACGACGGGTAATACCTGTCCCTCAGCACCTCGTACACATCTGCCTGGATCTTGCTGAACACCTCAATACCTTTGTTTCCTACGAGACATTGCTGGATTTCTTTGTAAAGTGACTTTTCCACGGGTATTTCTTTGCTTTCCACAAAGAAATTCTGATAAATTTCACCAACTAATTGTGGAATTTCACTCTGAAAAGACAGGAAGACGAAGAGAGAGAAAGGTAAGAAACGTTGTCTCTGAGAGAAAGGATTTCCCACTCAATTCCCTACACGCTAGAGCTAGAAGGACAGTACCTAGCTGTAGCCTCGAACCATAAACTCGGGGTCTTAGCCTTCTGTATTCACATTCAGGAGCAGGGAAGTATCAGACCTTGAAAGAGAACCACCACTTCTTGAAGGTGAATACTTACAGTGAGCTGTTTCAAAAGTTAAGAAAAGGACTGGCTCTCCTATCGCAACAGATCCTCAACATCATGGAGATGTCACTTATGAACTAAAGTCTAACTGACTTTTATCTGATGTAATAATGACAGGTGCTCACTTTGCTAAAATGAGAAGAAATTCTCAGCCAGAAAGGAGCCAACAGAGTAACCAGAGATTAAAAACACGACAGGTATTCTTCAGGCTTAACACTTTAGAATAACTCCCTGGCACTGAGCCACACCGACAGCCTAGTCCTGAGAGGCACACTGGGGTCGCTGCTGCACCGCTGTAGAAATGCAAAGCTCTCCTCCATGCACGCGACCCTCATGTGCTCCAGCGGTGTCCAGCGGTGCTCCCTCGGCTCTAAGAAGTCTGCGAACTTCTAAACAGTCATAAAAAGACATAAACTAACAAACATGACTCATTTGTCCAGCTGTCAGATCAAACCACAGCTACTTTCAGGAAGCTATCATGCTTTTATTTCACTGAAAAATTTCCAATTATTGCCAGTAGTTTGGGAAAACTCTTTAGATTACTCTGTACAATGTTCTTTTGAGAGCAGCCAAAAGTCACCTGGAGTCAAGGCTAGTGATTATGTTGAGTAACAGAAGGTAATTTATACCTGGTGAGTCAGCAATGAAAAGTAGTCCTGAGATTTTAAAATACCACAAGACTAAATTTAGCTGCTTAGTTCAATGTGTGATATATCAGGTACTTAATTTGGTTTTCTAGTCTAGCAATATTCATATGCAAATGAAATTAAATGCTCTTTCACTTATGTTAATGAATCACTCAAATGCTATATGCTAATACAATATATATGATATACATGTGACTTTGATATATTTACCTATATGAGGAATGTACAGACATTCTTTAATTCTAAAATACGTATTGAAAACTTACTAACTACAATGCATAATCCATTGGGTTCTTTGCTTGAGACACATTTGAAACCAAAAACGTTTGGTTTCCTTTGTTCAATCATATTTTATGTGAAATGAAAGGGGAAAAAAACTAATGTAAAAAGTGTACATCACAATAGAAAGACTAAAAAGCAGGAGAATTGCTATGGTAATGAAATACAAATAATGATAGAGCAAGTTTATGAGGCTGAGTTGACAGTGATAAGGCCTAGTCTTTTGAAAGAGCAACGTGGACGGATACATATTTTTGTAGTTCATTAAAATGATGAAATCTAATCTCTTGGCACACTTGTAAATAGTCCCCCTTTACTATTCAGTCAAAAGCATCTTCTATAAAAATATAGTGCCATTTTATTTGCCATAATGGGCTGAAGTAGAATGATGTAAAATGCTACTTTAATATATATTTATCCTGAGCCAGGCATGGTAGTGCATGCCTTTAATCCCAGCACTTGGGAAGCAGAGGCAGGTTGATCTCTGTGAGTTCAAGACCAGCCTGGTCTACAAAGAGAATTCCAGGATAGCCAAGACTACACAGAAAAACTCTGTCTCAAAACAAACAAACAAAATATAGACCAACAGATAGACATACAGACAGACTTATCCTAAAGCATCACTGAGTTGGTGATATACTGCCTAGCACGCAAGCTTTCATTAGCTAATGATTAATATTCCTTAAAGCATAAGCACATTACCTTGTTTGCATTTTTCAGGTGTTCCACAGATTCCCAAAAGCCGATCAGAGTCTGCTTGTCCAGCCGTTCCATGTATGTTTCAAAGCGCTCTCGGTAGAAAGGATTGGTCATAATATCTTCAAACTGAAGAATCTATTAAGAGAATATAAGAAAGTGTGATGATAGTTTGAATGCAAATGGCCCCCTCAGGCCCATAGGGAGTGGCACTATTTAGGAGGTGTGGCCTTGTTGGAGGAGGTGTGGTCTTGTTGGAGGAAGTGTGTCACTGGAGGTGGGCTTTGAGGTCTCAGATGCTCAAGCCAGGCCCAGTGTCTCTCTGTTTTAGAAATAGAAACCCTAAGACAGAAAGATTTTCTAAAGACAAAATTTCAAATGCCAGTCTGCTTTTAACTTCCATGAATTAACTTCTACACTCAGGGAAAAATGCATTTTCATAGACAATGTAAGGTAGTATACCTGATAAGATGAAATGGCTCTCAGGTTTCTAAATTTTAAATTCAGATTCCCGAATAATAAAAATGCATATATTCAAAAATCACTAATTTTATACTAAACATTTAGTTGTTCAACAAACATTTATTTGACATCTGCTTGACATTAGGACACAGATAACAATTCTTGTTCTGATGGGACATATGAAGCTAAAACAATAAACAACTGAAGAGAAATGTCTAAAAACTAAGGGTCTGGAGTATGGCATTTGCTTCCTATCATATTTCATATGGCTGAGGAAAAACATCAATGGACTTATATCTTGATTGTTTATAGTATCACAGGCACTAACAAATCTTATGTAAATACTATTTTAATTGGCCCCTAAAATTCTACTGTATGGGTTATCAAATCAGTTCTATCACTTTTAGCATTTTCCACATTCACAGTAAAAGAGAACACTGGACATCTGAAGATGTAGTAAGAACAACCACGGACAGGGACTGCTGTAAGAGGAAGGAGCAGATGACCCCATAATGACCGACGACTCACCTAGGAAAAATGCCACAAATTCATTTAGAAGGCACTTAAGACCTAGATCCTTAGTCTAAATCAGCAACAAAATTAAAATTTAATAGGCGGAACTCAAGTACAATTAGAAACTTTCATTTTGAAATTCTTAAAAATTAACATGATGTGCAAATATTCTGAAATATCACCACTAACATATTCTAAAATCACATGCAAAAAGTCAATACACACTCAACCCTTCCCTTAGCAGCCCTTATTTAACCTTACTGTAGGCAGAAAGGAGGACATATTTTTTAAAAGCAATTTCTGGAAACTGATGAAAGGAAATGACTTACTGAATATTCAAAACGAAAATATTCAAAAATACCAATTTTGTATTACTCACTGAATCATTCAACTAAGTTTTTCTGTTTGTTTGTTTTGTTTTTTGTTTTTTGTTTGTTTGTTTGAACATCTACTTACATCTTTTTACCATTTACAACACCAGCAACAGAACCAGTTTTCCATAAAAGATGTTAGTCAGCACAACTATTGCAGATCCCTTGAATTTCAGTAGTTCATTAATCCTGGGATATACTAACACCTGTTTTTACTTTTCGTAAGCCCTACGAAGCATGAATCTTCCTCGGCATGCTCCAAGGATGTTGAAAGGAATTTGTATCAACTTTGGCTGCGGAAAGACAAGTCAACAACTCTTCCAGCAACAGAAGGACCGGGAACCATTTCTTACACCGGTATAGTTCTAGACTACAGTCAATAGTGTTCATTTTGATTTATCTTTGGATCAAATACACTAAGGTGCAAACTAGCCTCAAATAAAAGGTCAGCCACTTATTGTCACTGATGTCCAAGCTCCAGATATTTTAATTTTCTCTTCCTCTTTTATTTTTTTTTTTCTGAATGCTTCAATCTTTCCACTGGGGACCACTTGTATGTGTTTGAGGCAGGGGAGAGGAATGGCCTTTGAACAGAACAAGACAGATTTGTTTCCATGTGGCGATGAAAACTTTCCAGTCCTGTGAGCTTCTACCCTGTCACTCGCCTCAGTTCTTAGATCTGCGGTATGAAGACATGTCACTACCTCCTGGAGATTCATAATAGCTGTTATGAATCACAGCGAGCATCAGGAACTAAGCAGGAGACAGCCAGTTTTCGAGAAAATAGATATTGGTATATGAAAAAGATAATGGTATATTTAAAAAAAAACCTTCAGAGGTCACTTTCTAGGTAAGTAAACAAGAATGAAAGCATTGGCAGTGGATTAAGAGTTCAGATAAACTGGTATCGGGCTGGGGGCAAGTCAGTGGTAGAACAGTCCTTCACATGCGCCACATCTAGTGTTTAATCTAAGATCTAGAAGGGGGAGAAGGACAGACGGACAGACAGACTCTCTCTCCCCGCCTCTTTCTCTGACGCAAACACACACACACACACACACACACACACACACACACACACACACACACACACACACACCCTCTTTAAAGGCTTCATAGAATTCACGAGTGATATGATCTAGGCCTAGAGTTTTCTTTGGGGAAGGATTTTAAATTCTGAATTAATTTTCTTTAATACATCTAAGGCTATTCAGATTGTTTTCTTTTTGCTCACGTTTAACAATCTGTGAATTTTAAAGAATTAATCTACTTCATTTAAAGTGACATGCACTTACTTAAAACTGTATTCAGGTGTCTCTCTTTTCAGATGCTGGCATCTACTCTTAGATATATGCTACTGTGTGTGTGTGTGTGTGTGTGTGTGTGTGTGTGTGTGTGTGTGTGTGTGTGTGTGTAGGAATCCATGTTCATGTGCCTGTGCTGACCAGGGATGGATGGATGGTGGATGGTGGATGGATGGATGGTGGATGGTGGATGGTGGATGGTGGATGGTGGATGGTGGATGGTGGATGGTGGATGGTGGATGGTGGATGGTGGGTATCTTCTTCGGTCACTCTCACGTTTTTTCACATAGGGCCTGTCACATTGTCACTGAGCCTGAGCTCACCTGCATGGCTAGGCTGGCTGACCAGCGAGCTACCTTCTGTCTGGCCCCTCCCCCAGTGCTGTGATTACAGGCAGGTGCTACTGTGCCCCTCTTTCCATGTGTGTGTCGAGGATTCAAGCTCAGTACTTAACTGACTGGCCCATTTTCCCAGCCCCCTACGGTCCTTCTCTTAAGGTTCTCTCCTTCCTTTTCTCTGTGCCTCCATAACTTAAATCCACATTAATTATTTTCTGAAAACCCTCCAACTTTCTTTTATCTGCAACATCTGCTGACATCCAATTACCCATTGCTATATAATTTCCCTCTCTCTCCCCTTCCTCCCAGTTCTACAGGTTGTACCTGTAGAAGCAGAACCCTGGACCACTCACTTCAGACCTCCTTCCGTTCTAATACAGACATTACAGTGTGTGTTTGTCTAAGTGCTGGCTTAGCAGCGTCCCGCTGACACCAACACACACCACCTTCACTCCACTTATTAATTTCTTTATGATTTCTCTGACTGGAGCCTTACATATATTGTCTCTATTTCCAAACATCTGGATATTTTCCAGCTCTATTATTCATTTCTAATTTTAATTCTATAGTGGTCAGATAGCAATTTCTGTGTTAAATCTTTTAAATTTGGGTGGATAATTTTATCATTCAGCACTATCACACTTCCTAGTCGTTGCCTGGTGTATACAGGTGAAAGGCCCCACATTGCGCTGTCTTTGGAGCAGCTCTCTGGGAAATGTCTATTAGTTCCAGTTGGTGTTGGCGGTGCGCAGGTCTTCGCAGCCTTGCCCAGTCTATGGACCTGCTCTAACAATTGTGTAAACAGCTTAATATCCACAGCTGTAACTAAGCACGCTCCCGTTCACTTGCTAGTCTGTGCTTTATGAACTGTGAAGTTCTCATATGCACTAAAAGCATCTTTAGGAGTTCATGTTTTCTTCACGACTTGATTCCTTTACCACAATATCACATCTTTATCTCTGGCTATCTTCCTTGTTCTGAAAAAATCTGTTTTGTCTAAGGTCAGAAGCTACTCTGGATCTCTTTTCTTTAGTGACCACAGGGCATGTCCTTTTCTCTCGTTTTTCAACCCAACTGTTCCTTCACAGTTCATTTCTTTTTTTTTTGTTTTTTTTTTTTTGTTTTGTTTTTTTCGAGACAGGGTTTCTCTGCGTAGCTTTGCGCCTTTCCTGGAGCTCACTTGGTAGCCCAGGCTGGCCTCGAACTCACAGAGATCCGCCTGGCTCTGCCTCCCGAGTGCTGGGATTAAAGGCGTGCGCCACCACCGCCCGGTCACAGTTCATTTCTTATAAGCAACATAAAATTCCTAGTCTTTTACATACAGGCAATCTTTCTTTCTTTCTTTTGCGGGTGGGGGGTGGTGGTTCAAGACAGGGTTTCTCTGTATAGCCCTGGCTGTCCTGGAACTCGCACTGTAGACCAGGCTGGCCTTGAACTCAGAGACTGACCTGCCTCTGCTTCTGGATTGTAGGGATTAAAGACATGAGCCACCATGCCTGGCCAATCTCTTTCTTTTAACTGGATGGCTCATCTAATTTAAAAGAGAATATTTTGAAGTAAACTTGGTGGTGATTCTTCTTGATCAGACTGGGAATAGGTTGCATTGAGAGTGCTCCATCCATTTATGAAGATATCAGAACAGCTCAAAACAAACCAGCTTTAACTCCAGCAGGCCGAGCTACCACTGAGGCTGTATAGCGTTAGCTGAGTCTTCCAGCCTTAAGACCGGAGGGAACGCTTTGACTCTACGGATAAACTCATGTTATAAGTTCGTTTCTCCTTTCCTATTTAGAAAGAGTGAATTTAAAATGCAGCAAGATTTGGACAGTCTTCTTGTAGTTGCCATAAGGCAACTTGACTGAAATCACATTCAGTTTTCCTAAGCCTTCCCAAGACTTCCCCGTTCATAACCCTTAACTCTAGGGAGCCATCTGGGTCCTCACTTAGGTGTACATATTGCATCTCTACTAGATCGATCTCTCTCTCTCTCTCTCTCTCTCTCTCTCTCTCACACACACACACACACACACACACACACCTTATAATTAAATGGGATTCATTGCAAGTAGGGATTCTATCCTATTCCTTATTCTAGTCCAATAACCAAGAGACAGTGGCCCCTCAGTGAGTGTCTACTGAATGAGTGAATTGATTAAAATAATGAAAGGACACAGGATGAATCCCTTCTCCATGATGAACTGTGGTAGACATTGAGAGGAGATAAACTGAGGGAAGGAAGGCGAAATTCAACCTGTCAAGCCTACCTTCTGCAACACAGAGCACGGCACAGCTCCCGCTCTGCCTCAGAAGGCAGAATGCCAGGAGGCACATGTGTTCAGTCAAACAGACTACAGTGTGGGCCCCACCATCGACAGGGACTCCACCCACGTAAGACGCTACAGAACTCTGGCCTGATAGGATGGAACACACACACACACACACACACACACACACACACACACACACACACACACACACACACACACACACCCCACCAGTGAAGACCAAGTCAGGACCGAGACAAAGGCAAAAGCGAGCACTAGAGAAGGGAGGCAGGGGGATTACCAGATAGGTCCCTGACTCAATGCTAGACATACACAGTTAGAGACTGAATCTGAAAGTCAGAGGAGGGACAAGTTAGAGGCTGCAGCCAGGCTAAACTATATTTATGTTTTCTCTGTGGCCAGCATCTGACAAGGGATTTTCATTTGCCATGAAGCCCTGTTCCTTGAGCTCCTTGGGACACAATGTGGCAGTCTCCTCCATCCAAACTGCTCCAGGTCTTAGAGGACAAGTGTGGTCCCAGCACTTAGAATAGTTCCTAAACGGGGCTAGGAAATGTCCCTGTGCTCTGCGGGATTTAATCACCACGAGCAGGCAGTCCAAGACATGACACAAACGCCTCCACATTATGATTTAATCAGAAAGCACTGGCATTGGTGAGTCAACCACATCTGGGTCTTTATCTAGTTCTGCCTCATCCTATCTCTGTGGCTTTGGGCAAGATAATCAAATATACTACCTCATTATCTAAATATCAAGAAGACAGCTCATAGCAAATTGGCTAGAGTTAAATGAAATAGTCTTTCCTTCCTAGGTGGTACTTTTTATATAGGGATAATGGATGACTTTGATTTAGGTCCTGCAAACAGGAAATGTTTCTTTTGAAGTGGAGGTGAGTGGAGAAAAGAAGGGTGGAAAACAATACACACAGGCGTGTGCACGCGTGCACAGGCTCACACACAGGCGTGTGCACGCGTACACAGGCGTGTGCATGCGTACACACGTACACAGATATATACACCGCCCAGCATCGACTGCCATTCCCTGAATTCAAGGACACCCAGTAACTAGCAGTTTACTCCTGAAACCAACAGCACGAGCCGTAGCAATGAAACACGTCTGGAACACTGAGGCGGTAGAAGACCGTGCGTGTCCTCGCACTGTTTATAACAAACTGATGCGGCCAAAGAAACTACAGGTCCTACCTTTTGGCTCTGAGGCCCCTCCCCTTCATCCAAGGCCCCGTCCTCTTGCTGGTCGTAGGCAGGCCCTCCTAGGATCCGGATTCTCTTCTCACACTGCTTCTTTGCCACAGTCAGCTGGTTAATGTACCTTTTCATGTTCCGGGCCCTCAAGAGATCGGTTTTCATGGCAGCTGACTCCTTACCTTGAAGAAGAGGGAGAGCAGTCGGTCAGGAGACAAAGGGTTTGTCTGAGCCAGAACAGTGTCTGGTGTGCTGCATTTTGACTTTTTTTAATTTTACTTTTGAGGAAGGATTTAACAGTGTAGCCCTGACTGGCCTGGAACTTGCTCTGAAGCCCAGGCTGGCACAGAAACCCACCTGCCTCTGCCTCCTGAGTGCTGAGATTATAGGCATGAGCCACCATGCCCAGCTTTAATGTGCTATATATTAAACAACGGATGACAAGTCAACAGACGAGAATTCATCATGAACACGTATAGGTTCCCAGATACAAAACCCAACATCTATAAATCTTACTCAAGCGTAAATGTTTACAGAACCTCTCTCTATAGACACTCAGAAGTTGATTTGTGAGGATATGAATATGCAGTATCTGTATATGGACACTTATACATATACATTTACAGGCATGTACTGAGTGTTCACTGTGTGTCTGTCAGACACCGGCCTAACTTCTGAGAGTCAAGACCAGTTGTTTTAACTCATGGAATATTTTAGAGTCTACCAAGTGAAAGAAACAAAGATGGTATGAACAGTTAAAAGTGTAATGTGGGCAGAAAGGAAAATATAGACACCCTCAAATCTTTGGCAAAGGTCTAGCCTGGGCTTTCTTAAGGAATGATATTCATGCAAACATGAATAATTAATAGACTGTGGAAGGCTGAAGGACTAGCAAGACCGGAAGTGAGAACCCTGGGCCCGGAAAGAGCAGAGCTCTAGGGCCCTGCAGAGCAGATGCAAATGGAGCTCAGGTCTAAAGGACTCTGAAGCCGGCAGGTGAAAACACCAGGGAGGAACCTTATTCTTCCATCAAAAGTACTGTAAGGCTTTTAATAGCTTCCAGAAGACTGCTGTCTTAGTTAGGGTTCTGCTGCTGTGACGGAACACCAGGACGGAAAGCAACCTGGGGAGGAATGGGTTTAGTTCATCTTACACTTTCACGTCACCATTAAGCCATGACCTTTCCTTTCCTGTTCATCCTCAAGATCTTACATGAATATTAATATCACAATATAAAAAATACTTTCAACCTGAAAATCCCAATCTTTGTAAATTCAAATACTTAAAAAGCCCAAAGTCTCTTTAAAATATTAAAATGCTCTCTAAAAATCTAAAATCTCTCTAAAATTACAATGTTTCTCTAAAATACCCAGTCGCTCTAAAACACCAGAGTCTCTCTGTAAAATTCCAAAATTGTTTTTAAAGTTCAGGCACTTAACTGTAGATTCCTGTCAAATCAAAAATAAGTTAAGTATTTCTTACTCCAAGAGGGAAGAAATGTGGCCCGGGCATGGGCAATCAAAGCAAAGTCAAGATTCGACAGCAAACTGACCCACACAGGATCGATCTCCGGGCCCTAGAGGCCTTGGCAGCTAGCTCCACCTCTTGGACCTGCCATCCCCAGCACACACCCTGTCACCCTGTCACCTAGGCTCCACTTCAGGGCTGCTGCTGTCTTGGTGGTCATCCCATGGGTCCCGGCATCCCCAAAATGCTGGGGTCTCCTGCTATATCTGGGCTCCACTTGCACTCATAGCCTCTCCTAGAGTTCTCTTCAGGGGATCTGAGCTTGCCACTCAGCGCCAAGCCTCAACTTCCCTTCCTAACCCTTTCAATCCCGCACTAATCCTGCAACTAAGGCCGTGCTTTCACCAACGGCCTCTCCTGGCCCCTCTTCTGGGACTCCAGCCCTACCACACACGGTCAAGCCTCAGCTAATCGCCACGACCCGTTCATGCCTCCAATCCAGGACCACGTGGGAAACTCTTACCCTTTCCCAGGTTCAGCTGCAAGCATAAGCTGCAGCTTCAGCCCTCTCTGGAGAGGTCTCTTCTTAATCACAGCTGATTCTGTAGCTCCAGTTCACTAGTATTGATTGTCTCAGAAAAGCACAAGTTTCACTTTCACGGTTCTTAATTAGAACATCAAACAGCTCCAGCAGTGTCTTTAAGGGACTCCCAAACTCCCCCCTGAAACGTCACAGCCCAGGTCTCCCTCATCTCTTCTGCTATCGGCAGCATCTTCTAAGTTCCCACATCTCATTAAGCCCGGAGAACTCAATGGCTTTTCTAGCCCAAAGATGCCAAGTCCTTCCACAATTCTCCCAAAAACACACGGTCAGATCTGTCACACCAATAGCTCACGACCTGTTACCAATTTCTGTCTTAGGGTTTCCTATTGTTGCTCTAAAACACCATGACCATAAGCAACTTGTGGGGAGGGGAGTTTATTCCCCTTACACCGCTCAGGACTTCTTTCCACTGTCAAAAGAGGGCAGGGCAGGAACTGAAGCAGAGGCCATGGGGAGTGCTGCTTACTGGCTTGCTCTGCGTGGATTGCAGAGCCTACTTTCTTGTAGTACTCGGGACCACCAGCCCAGGGGTGGGACCACTTACAGTGAGCTGGGCCCTCCACATCACTTATCAATCAAGAAACTGCCCCACAGTTTTGCTCACAGGCCAACCTGTGGGGCATTTTCTCAATTGAAGTCCTCTCTTCCCAAATGACTCAACCTATGTCAGGCTGACATAGATTAGCCAGGATATATGCGATGAATGAGTTTAATGTGATCAGATCACATAGGAAGCAGTGTGTGTGTATATATCTATATATCCATATCTATATCTATATATATCTATAGATATAGATATATATCTCAGATCAGATCAGACAGTGACAGGCTGTTGGCTTTGCAGGAAAGCCCACTGGAGGGCTGTCACAGGAAGGCTGAGCTGGGAGGAATGAGTTGGTAGTTCATGGCATTGGTAGTACACAGGACTTAAGGTCTTGAGGGTTACAGAGCCAGGGGCCAACAAACAGACTAAAAGGCAAATTATTCAAGATTCAAAAGAATAAAGGAGGCATTAAATGTGAATTCTACAACTTTGCTATAATCACAAATGGAGAAAGTGGGGTCAATTACTGGATCAGGAACATTGGAGAAAAACTGAATTTGAGGAAGGTTACAATTTCCATTTTGGATTATGGAGTAGATATTCTCCAAAAGTGCCCCAATATTTTCCATCTCACATACTTCTTTGCAATGTCTGTCATTTCTAGAAATTTCCCTATGGAAAGTAAGATCTTCTCTTCTTAAAATCAAGTGGGCTTACAACCATGGTGGAGGTGACTTTATGACTTCCAATCTGGATCACTAAAGGCCACTGGCCCGGAGATTGCAACACCATGCATGCTGTCCACCTGGAGATCTGCAACACCGTGCATGCCATCCACCTGGAGATCTGCAACACCGTGCATGCCATCCACCTACCCCCAAGGCATCCATACTCTGGGGCCTTAACAATTACCCATGGAGACATCTATTGTAGAGTGGAGCCTGGACTCCCACAGACCTTGGCCCGACTGAGACTTTGGTACACATTCAGTGCCAATCTGTCATTTGGTGAGTACATCATCTTTAATGGGAAATGCAGCTGATGCCACATGCAGCAAAAAAGAGAAATTCCTTCCAAAGCCTACTCCAAATACAGGCTCACAAGCAAGAGAAAAGGATGTTGCTTAGGCCAATTCAGGGTACACTTTTCTGTGTGTGCTGGCTAGACAAAGTGCCAGTACTCCTCAGAATGCTAGACACATTGTTATTGGCCTTTCAACCACATCTGTTTGACACAGTTCACTCATCAACTCAAGAAGTACTTGGTGAGTCTAGGATGGAGGTGACCACTGCATTAAAAACCACACTTGCAGGAGTTAGAACATACCCTGGGGAGGAGTCACAAGGCATTTGGTTAGTTAGGGTCTATGTTTGGTCTCCCTCACAGTGCAGACTGAGGCAGGTTTCTGTACATCTTCCCTGGAGACCTTCCACTCCCCAGCATAATCACAACTTCCTTCGTGTCCTACCTAGTCACTACATGCAATGCATGAAATAGTCCCGAGGCAGGCAGGACACATCAAAACATGAAAGGCAGGCACAGTATGAGAAAACACTGTGGCTTACTGCCAAGAGAAAAGCGGCTTTCTAGTACTCACAGTCATAGGTGGACGGCAGGTCCACAGGCGCCCGAACACACCAGGGACGTTTTCCCATATGTGGGTTGAGAAGCTGCCTGTCGCCTGATTTCAAAAGTGTTTCCCAACTTAGCCTGTGTTGGCTAATAGGAGCACTAACCAGAGGATCAACTCAGAAATGATCCAAAAGGGGGAAAATATTTTGGAATTCCCTCTTTGTGAGAAGATAAAACTAATGGAGTTTGCTTCAAATTAGTCTGTACATACCAGATGCTGTGTGGGTTTATCTAAATAAATATACACTTGGAAAAGCTAATTTTTCAGGAAAAAAAATGTTCACTTTTAAACACACACACACACAGCACCCATTACCAGCTCCTCTTGTCAGAGGGTTTGAAGAACATGAACATATTTACTTAGGATTTATCAACGTTCCAGATGACATCCTAACAGGAAGCTGGCGGCATTTCCCAGCAGCTACTAATTGTCACAAACTGAAAATTAAAGCTGCCCGGGAACTCAAAAATATTTGCCTTCCTTCTCAACTTGAGGCCACTATGTTCTTTCTGGACACAAACAGGATTACCTCATCAAACCGACCACCTGAAGTGCCACAGCGTTGAGTGTCACCCCACTTCAGTGGGGGTCATGCTTGTGGAAGAGGCAGAAACCACTGCAAGCCAACAGCAGAGCCACAACCTCCACAGTGGAGACAGTAGAGCCTGCGGGTGGCACAGCCTCACCTAAGGTGCCCGCAGCCGCCCTTTCCCCCTCGAATGTCCCACGTACTGGAGCTGGGAGTGTTTCCTTCAGGTAGGGGTCCAACATGCAAGTGATGCATTTCCAAAGTGATTATGGCGACTCAATCCACACACCAGCTTTAGAACGCAGTCAGGCTGTGTGCCAAGTAGACAGATCTAAGATTCAGAGTCAAAACACAGACCTGAGTGGCATAACCTCCAAGTGTTGAGGTGAAGACCTGGGTGAATGACCAGTGTAGTGGAGAACCTACGACTGAAGATCAGGATACCTGGGCACCAATTCTGACTTAAGTATGTGACCATCTTGTTCCACGTTTGAACCAGAGAAATGGTTTAACATTTTTGGACTCAACTCCATTTTATAAGGTGGGGATGTTAGAAAATACTGTCTTGGGGAGAGTGGTACAAGAGTCGGTTATTTTTTAAAAAGGTGTCATGAGAATACATTGAGAGCAAGTGTCCAAACCCTGGTGCTTCAAGGCCAAGGATGGATGAGGGAAGTGGGTAATGATTGGCTGCAGACAGCATTCACCCAAGAACCGGGCAGGGAGAAATCTCAGCTAGAGCTCCAAAAAGCAAGAACAGCAAGCAGCCCAGCATCTCTATTAGTCCAGCCGGGCTGCTACAACTCGCTCCCACAGCAATTTCTCCCTCACCTCCTGGAGGCTATAGTGGTCAAGATTGACGTGGCATCCCTCTCTGTCTTACGTCCGCGCACAGAGAAGGGGCAGGACAGCTCTCGAGAGCCTGTTTTCTCAGTCCCCGATTTCCTTCCAAAGACCCGGTAATATTGTTTGGCGGGGAGGGAGCGGTGGTATGTGTTTGGATGTGAACACATGTGCATAAAAAGATGGAAGCCAGAGTCAATATGTGGCATCTTTCTCAATCACTCTCACCCTAGTTTTATGAGACGAGAACCTGATCCGGGATCTCACTGGCTCAGGTAGACTGGCTGGCAATTGGGCCCCAGGAATCCTTCTGTCTTTGCCTCCCCAGGATGGAGTTAGGGGTGTGAACAGCTGTTCCTGGCTGTTATTGAGGTCCTGGGGTTGGAACCCAAGTTTTGACACTTGTATAACAAGCACTTGTTAAATGAGCCATCTCCTGAGCCCTGGGAGGGCCCTGTCTTCTAATCCCATCACCCAACAACGACATTTCAATAGACCAATTTGGGGGGGCATAATATTTAAACCTCAGGGACTGGAGAGGGAATGGCTCAGCAGTTAGGAGCAACACACTCTTGCAGAAGACCTGAATTCAGTATCCTGCACCTACATCAGGTAGTTTGCCTTCTATCAACTCCAGTTTCAGGGGGTCGGACGTACATGTACGCACAGGCACTCAAGCACACACAAACATTAAAAATGAGAAATATTTAAAAATACATAAAGCTCAGTAGGTCTTCTGTAAGGTTGGGTCACTTATCAATCAGCAAGTGTCTGCATCACTTCACTGTGCTGCTAGGCTATCAGACCACTTCAAAGCATTAGAAAGGATCACAACAAGTCCAGCAGAGCCCACAGCCTGGCTCCTTTCTTTCAAGTAAAAGGTACCTCTAAGTCACAGGCCAGATGAAGAAACAGCATGGTATGTTTAACAGCAAGTTGTAATGAAAATTATTATGATTCTTATTAGCGAGTGACACTGTATATGCAAGCATGCATGTATTACATGAACGTATACATACATGATGTAGTCTATAGTTCTGCAGTTCTATTTGATATATTCAGCTTCAAAACTGTTAAATTACATTCTCAAGATTGAGTTTTAGCAAATGAACAAGGCAGCAAAAAGCCTGCTTTTCACTGCGTCTCTCTTCACATGTAACATTTATGCACAACATTTCCAGCACACATAGATCAACTTCATGTCTTCTGCTGGAGTCAGCTGGATGAACTTGCTAACATTTCGGGGTTCAGAACAGCAGAGGAGAAATTATTAACAGTAGCTGACAGTACTGGGCTTAATCACCTACTCAGGAAGACATAGTACATGCCGCATCATGACTAGAATGCTGACATTTGGGCTCCAGATTCGGAAAACCATTTCTCAAGTACTCTGGCTGTTGTGGCTATAAATAGGAAGCTGAGTGCTGGGCACCAAGATGCAGATACAAATGTGCAGGTGGCTGTTTCACCTACAGTGATGCTTCTCGGGGTGTGGGTCCTCATTAGCAGCAGCAGCGCCCAAGGGACATAGGAGAACGCTGACTCCTGGGACTTGAACACATCTGCATGGCCAAGAACTCTGGAGTAGGGCCAAGTCTTCTGCATTTCACCAAGTCTTCAGGTGAGTGTGGTACAGACTGTCCTTTGAAAACCGCGGCTCTAGAGCATGAAGCCCCCATGTGTCAGGATGGTGTCAAGACATTTCAGGGCCAGCCCTTGCCTGCCTATCAAGCCTTGCCTCTCCACTACACGCCGAGCACCAGCACAGTGTTCACTTGACATGGGCTAACCACCAGGCTGTCTCGCCACTCTTTGTGACTGTGTGCAGGCAGAACCATCTACCCATATCTGACTCATACAACCCTTTGGGAATGAGAGGCACTCAACCTTTATGGCTCCACTCAGTGTTACTCTTAAGGGACGTTATTTCTTAAACTCTGTTCCAGGTCAGCCATTCCATACATGTGTGACGTGACTATATTCTGAAGGATGTAAGGATTGCTGCATTTATCACTGGACTATGACCTCTAGCTCAGGGAAGTTTTACTTATAGTACTGCTGTCCCCAATATAAAATGGCACTCGAGAAAGGTTTGCTGAGTAAAGAAAGACCCATTTCTAGTGACTCCTGGGCATTCTCTGCTGATACGAAGCATCTTAGATGATCTCGAGGGCTCTCTTAACTACCCAGAATCAGAGGACGTAGCATGGCTCAGAGAAGAGAGATTAGATATTAAACATAACAGATACGCAGGCAGTTCCTGGCAGAGCGACAGAGTAAGACAGCCGCACAAGAAGAAGAAACAGAGGATGAATAACTGTTTAGACACGGAGGGAAGATGAGTACAGGGACAGGGAGGCCCATGGGCCCGAGGGCAGTGAGGGGTCAACGGCAGGAGAGAGCTGAAGACACAGGGGGCAGGCGCTCATGTCAAAAGAAAGGGAAGACACTGAAGCGTCTGAAATAGTCTGAGTTACATCACAAGATCTGTATAGATTTTTAAATTATCAGAACTTCTGAAGGGAAATTATACAAGTAGCCAACAATGTCCAATACTCCCCAATGGTCAGAGAGAGCAAAGACTGGAAACAGATCCTGGAAATTCGCCAGGTTCTGCCAACCTCTTCCAATTCCAAAACCAGTGAGCATTTAATGTTACTAATGAGGAAAATTCAAGCAGTACGTACTTGTCCATATTTCAGTGAATAAGTCTGGGGGACGAAAGTCTGTTGAGGAAACTAAACCAGAAGCAAATTGTTCACTATTTATAAGTTTGCTATAAAGATCTCCTTGTTGTCACGCACAATGTCATTTTCATGCTCAGAAGTCAAGCATGAGTTCCAGGCACCGTCCCGGGCTTCTCCTCTGGAGGCCTGTCTGATACACTCCTGTATCCAGGTGCTCATCCCTACTGAAGGCCTGGACGGGCCCCACAAGCCCATAAGCCTCCAGGGTTCTGCCTGCCTTCCGTGACCCTTCACTCCAACTCCATGTGGGCCATGAAGCTCCCCTTGGCTTGGGAGATCACTTTAGGGTAATCGTGCCAGTTCTGAATAAGCAGAAGCACAGAACCCTCGATTTTAAGTGCAGCCTCTGGCTGAAATCCAAGCTGGGCAAAGCGGGACTACGAAGTCAGAACCGAGAGCAGACTTAGTGGGGAAACACTTGACCCAGGAGCTGCGGTGAGGCACGGCCGTGCTGGCCACTCCTGCTGTGCTTAGTCACTGGATAAGGGCTGGGGAAATTTCCACCTGCCCTTGGCGTCCTCTGTGGTGTTGGCCAGCACCCTGCCTGAGATAGTTCCTCAGTGAAGTTTCAATCTCCACCCATTCTACTTCTAATACACTTTATTGAGATCTCATTTTAAACATGATAAATTTCACACGTTTATGTTTGTTGTATACAAGTCGATGGTTCTTTAAAATATAAATTCAGAGCTGGGCAACTGACACTACAATCACATGTGGAATGGTTCTTATGTGCCCCTCCAATAGCCATAGGAAACTAGGACTCTGTTTGCCTGATCGGCTTGTTCTGCACATACCGTGTGAAGAGGATCATACAATGTGTGGCCTTCTATGACTGGTTTCTTTTCCAATACTTTCAAAGTTAGTTACTTTTCACTGATGAATAATATTCCATTATGTGAATATACCACACTCTCTACTGTTGGTGACCACATAGGTTATCTCTACTTTTTGTGAGTTTTGTGAATGTTAATGTACAAAATTTTGTGGGGACACAACCTCACCTTTCCTTGAGTGTATACCTGGGAATGGAAAGGCTAGGTCACATGGTAATTCTATGATGAAAATCTTTAAAAACTGACAAGCTGTCTTCACTCTATGTATCCACGGGGACTGTGTGAGGATCCCAGCATCTCTACCATCTCACTGATGTGTGTATTATCTGTATGACGTCATTTTAATCACTCTAGGAGGTACGGAATGGTACCTCATATTAATGTTGATTTGCATTTCCCTATCATTTCATGATATTGCTCTCACATGCTTCTTGGCCATTTGTACATCTTCGTAGAAACGTCCTCTCAAGCACTCTGCACATTTTTCTGCCGGGTCATTTGTGTTTTGAAGACTGTGTTGTAAGAGCTCTGGGATGCTGGATACAAGCTCCCTCTCAGACACACGACCTGAGTATGAACCTTCGTCTTCCCTTCTGCGTTCACTTTCCATCTTCTTTTCTTTTTTCTGAGACAGGGTTTCTCTGTGTAGCTTTGCGTCTTTCCTGGAACTCGCTCTGTAGCCCAAACTGGCCTCGAACTCACAGAGATCTGCCTGCCTCTGCCTCCAGAGTGCTGGGATTAAAGGCATGCATGCGCCACCACTGCCCGGCTTTTCATTTTCTTATTTCTCTCTTTTTTATTCATCTTCTTTTTTGAGGAGGGGGTCTCACTACGTAGCCCTTGCTAGCCTAGGACTCTTGACATAGACCAGGCTGGCCTCAAACTCATAAAGATCCAGATCAAAAAGACCTGTCTCTGCCTTCTGAGTGTTGGAATGAAAAGAGTACAGTACCATGCCCTGCTTCTTTTCATTTTCTTGATTCCTTCTCATTTCTATTTTGGTACACTAAGATTTTAATTTTTTAAAGGTCAGTTTACTATTTGTTGTTGCCTCTGAATTAAGATAAGGTCATGCATCATCAAGGCGGGCTCCTACCCAGTAAGAATAATGTATTTATAAAACCAGATTTAGACCAGAACAAACAAGTGCTAAGGAAGGGCAGTGTAAAGCACAGGGAAGATAGCCATCCACAACAGCCTCCTCTTACCTGTGGTGAGCATCTTCTAAGTTCCCAGTGGATACCCGAAGACGCACGTATCCCGAAACTTAGATATAGTGTGTTTTTATCTTTACATTCCAAACAATTATAAAACTTAATTTAAATGCTAGGCAAAGCAAGGCATTAACAACAGTAGTGAACTAGACACATTAAAACAAAACACTCTAATAACACTGCCATCACTGTTACTCTTGTGCCTTGGAGCCATTTTTTAAGTAAGGGTTACATGAACTAACGCATAGTCAATGTAAGTAGCTAAGCAGCTAAGGCAGCTACTAAGTAACTAACAGGTGGATAGCATATACCAGATGGATACCCTGGGCAAAGAGCTTATTTCCATGTAGGATGTCATGGAGTAATGTGGGGGGGGGCGGGATTTCATCACACTGCTCTCAACAGTGCAACCTGGAACCACAGTTACCCAACGAGAAAGTGTTTTCCTGACTAAACTTAGACCAACAAGAAAAATCACGGAAAGGATGAGGGCGGTGAGAAAAATCCCCATCTGGTCCGCTCTTTAAAACACCTGTCAAACTGTCTGGAAGAAAAGCATCTTCCCTGAAGAATGATGAGAATAAGGAGAGGAACACAGCCATCTTCCGGGTGCCATTATCACAGGCTCTGAGGATTTCCTTCCTCATTCAGAGCACAGCTGGAGTCTCTAAGCCCAGGCATGGCCCTTCATGGCTGCTCACTGCCCCTGGCTGTTTTTCTCCAGACTATCTCTTTTAACCAACAGCAGCTTCCACAAACAGAGCTCCAAGCTTCAGTCTTCAGGATGACACCTGTCCCTTGTTCAGCAAACACTCTCAAGTCCCTGGCCAATGCTCACAGCTCACCTTCCGGGTGAGGTCATCTCATGCTGCTACTGAAGACAACACCAGCCTCTGCTCTAGCTGGACCAGATCTCCTGGCACCCCGACTCGTCAACCATATAGACACACCGTTCTCCAACGCACTTAACACCTTCTGAAATGTTTTTGTTTTTACTGTTCCACTTCCGCCCAGCTCGGCGGGAGCCTCTTGCTTCACTACCTGCTATCACCAAAGAGGTCCGCAGTAAGCTTTCCAGGGTGGACACGTATGGAAGATGCGTCCATATAGAGTCTCCTTAGGGCTGGGCTCCAGAGTCTCTTCCCCCCCTGCAGTCCTTCCTTCCTGCGCACACAGCTCCTACTTTCCGAGGGACTGGAGCAGACTGGAGCGGACAAGTCGCGGTCCTCAAGCCAGGCTTCCTAACTAGAACCTTGACCCGAGAGCATGTTTTCGAGTCTCTGGGCCAACTCTTACTCATTCTCTCAGCACACTACTACTTGGCAGGAATCTGAACAGATCTGGTGATTTCCATGAGAAGTCTATTCCTCCAGATGAAAGTGGGGTTTTCCTGTCTGCAGCAAATTCTGTGCTGGAGATATTAACATGTCCTCCAACTTCATGTATGTAAGGAGGAAATGTGTGAGCAACAGGCAAGCTACAGGAACTGAAAGCCATCCTCATATCCAATTCTTCCCCAGGGCAACCCTGGATAAGAGCCCTGCTTCATCCGAAGAGAAACAAACAGGCAACATGATAGAGCATGTATCCTCTATATCTGGGCCTTAGAAACCTCAAACACGGGAGGCCGGGGCAGTCTGCCCTGGGTTCCGAGGAGAAAGCATGGTCCTGCCCAGTGCCAGGACAGACGGAGTGGACCAGGAGACCCACACGCAAGCCTGGGGCAGTCTGGGCAGCTGGGCAGTGTCGTTGTTTGTTTGTTCTTTTGGGGGCGGGGCTTGCCACCCAGCTCCCACATAAATACACCGAGGCTTTTTCTTATTTATGAATGCTCGGACTTAGCTTGACTTATTTCTAGCCAGCTTTTCTTAACTTAAAATTATCCCATCTGTCTTTTACCTCTGGGCTTTTCCCATTCTCTTACTTCTGTAAATCTTACTCTGTGGCTTGCTGTGTAGCTGGGTGGCTGGCCCCTGGAGTCCTCCTCCTTTTCTGGCTACTTCTCCTTTTCTCACCCCAGATTTCCCTTTCTATCTATTCTCTCTGCCTGCCAGCCCCACCTATCCTTTCTCCTGCCTTGCTATTGGCCATTCAGCTCTTTATTAGACCATCAGGTGTTTTAGACAGGCACAGTCATACAACTTCACAGAGTTAAACAAATACAACATAAACAAAAGTAACACACCTTAAAATAATATTCCAATGTACAGTGTGATATGGGAGAGAAAGAGAGAGAACGGTTCATTTCCTGTGGACAGAGGCACATCTAAAGAGGTGAAATGAATGTGTGAGGAATGGATGAGGTGGGTGGCCTGATCACCACCTAGCGCCATGGTGATGTCTGGGCCTGGGCTGCTGGAGGGGCCAATGTCTGGGTTCACAGCCCTGATGCAACTGCTGTCGGTGTGGCCCCACCCACACTGGCTGCAACACTAGGGAGAACTGGTCCTGCCCCTCACCAGCTGAAGCACTCAGGAGACAGGGTCCTACACCTCACCTGGGTAGCATCATAGAGCTGACCCTGTTCGCAGGGGCATGGGTGAGGTGGCCCTGGGGACGTGAGAATGAGAGAGCAGGTCATGCCCTCTTGTCTGCCATGTGATGGTGTGGGCATGGGTGAGGGAAAGATGGCCTCCTCCCATCCCCCCCTCCACACCTGCAGGGAACCTGACCCAACCCCCCTCACCAGCGGCAGCACTCAGGAGAACAGGCCCTGCCCTTTGCCTGGGCAGCACAGGAGAGCTGACCCTGTAAACGGGGTACATGAGGGCAGCACAGCTGGTACTGCCTCCCTCTGCAGTGTGGTGGGGGGGGAAAGATGCCCTCCCACTCACTCCTAACATCTTCAACTGGTGAGGGAGCTGGTCCTCCCCTTTACCAGCTGCAACACTCAGGAAAGTGGGCCCTGCACCTCATCTGGGCAGCACAGTGGAACTGACCCTGCTGCCGGGGGAGGGGGGGGGTAAGTGCAGGTGAGAAGGTTCCAAGAATGTGAGTGTGGGAGATCTGGCCCCTCCCTTCATCTGCCATATGGTGGCGTGAGTTGGGGAGAGATTACTTCCCCCCCACCCTTCACCCCTCCCCTCCTGTGGTGGGTGGGAGAGCTGCCCCTGCCCCTCACCAGCTGCAGCACTCCACAAAGCAGGCCCTGCACCTCACCTGGACAGCAGAGTAGAGCCCATCCTGGTGGTGGTGGGGGTGCGGAAGAACCAGCCCTGAAGTTGTGAGCATGGGAGGGCTGTCCCTACTGCTCGTCTGGCATGCCAAGGCATGGGTGCCAAGGAGAGATGACTCCCTTACCCCTTGCCGCCTACAACAGATGGGGAACCCGGCCCTCTCCCTTACCAGTTGCGGCACCTGGGAAAATGGCCCTGCACCCCATCTGGGCAGCACAGCAGAGATGACCCTATTGAAGGAGGTGCGGATGAACCAACCGACCTCAAGAACATCAGCATGGGGGATCTGGTCCCGCCCCTCATCTGCCATATGGTGGTGTGGGTGGGGGAGAGCTGCCCCCGCCCCGCCCCTCTCTGCCTGTGGCAGGTGGGAGAGCTGGCCCTGCCTGTCACCAGCTGCAGCACTTGGGAGAGCGGCCCCTGCACCTGTCTAGTCAACACAGTAGAGCTGGCCTTGATGATGGAGGTGTGGGAGAGCCGACCCTGAGGGCATGAAAGTAGGAAAACCAGCTCAAGGCTGCAGGGGTGAACTGGCCAGGGCAATGCTGGAGAGCTCCCCCTGGTGGTGAGGACAGGGGAGAGCTGGTGGGCTGATCAACCCTGCAACTACCCAGGACCAGAACCAGGGTTATGAGTTGGCCCACCCCAACATGCACCCCATCTGTGATCTGCTGGAGCACGTGAAAGGGGCCGGTCCTGCAGACCCAAAGCTGCAGGATCTCCATGACACAGGGCAACAACAGGATATCCAAGAGGAGTCCCAGTGAGGGTCCAGCATTGATGGTGTAGCAGAAACCAGAGGCCTCGAACCAGACCAATGACTCTCTGCAGTGAACACTTGAAGTAAAGAAGTATGGACCAAAGGCTTTACTGCGTGGCTCACTGTGTCACACTGCAGCTCCCATGATGACATTTTTCCTTCTTTTTCCCCCCCTCTTTTTTCTCTTAAATTTCATTTTATTTCATTTTGGGGGGGGGAGAATGCAAGGGAAGGAAGAGGGATATGAATGGGATTGAGATGCATGATGTGAAAGACACAGAGAATAAAAAAAAGTTAAAAAAAAAAAAAAAAAAACAACCCCAAACCCTAAAACAAAGTGTAGAAAGAGGAAAACACTTCAAATTCCAAACACTTAAGACTAAGTGAGGCAGGCAAACACTAGCCTACTAGGATTGCTTAAAGGACTATCAAGAAGAGCAGGGCTCACACAGAAACATTCACATGGACTAAGAGAAAAGTGAAAACAGAAGCTCCGATTCCAGCCTTCTGGGATCTGTGGCCATAGCTGAGTTTTCCAGGTTCATGAGACTAAAGTGCTCGCCTTTAAAGCACAAATGCCAAGCTTGATTCCTGGAACCCACATAAAAAAATGTAGGAGCTGGTGGTGTGGGGCGGATCCTGGGGCCACACTGGCCAACGAGCTGGCATGCTTGGTAAATTCCAGGCCAGGGCAAGACCCTTTCCACCCTCACCCCAACCTGAAAGGGAGAAAGTGCCCAATGATACTCAAAGTTGTCCTCTGGCTTCAGTATGTATGTGCACACACATGCACCTATACTATACACACGAACATACACATAAGACACACATACACACACATAAAGAAAATACAGATTTTTGTCAGGATGAAATTACTTTACTTTCTTTAATGACATTAGACCACTGTTTTAATAGACTTGAATTATTTAAATAAGTCAGCAGAATGCTCCACATTTCCAAACCACGGACAGGAGAGGGATAGACTGAACTCGGGGTAGACTGAGGACCTGTCCAACGTGTACTGAGAGAAAACAGATTGGTTCTTACCCTTGTGCCTCTTCAGCTGTGGAAAGCTGCTAATCGTGGTTGCCTGGATAATTTCCACTACAATTTGATACCTGATTTTAAAAGAGAGAAAGTAAAGATTCAATAGGAAGACAACGTTATTTTCAGAGACCTTCAGACGGTGTTCATGCTAAACACACACAGCACGGGGGCTGTAAGGCCCCAGGACTCATCCAAATCATCCTGACGGCCAGAGCACCTCGAAAATGTCAGGTGATGTGCCGCAGGCTAGTCATTTCTGAGGCCTTAATGTAAGAGTCGCTCTGCCCTGACAGAGAGCACCACTACCTGCCCCATGACTGAAAAAACTTCAAGGTCATGTTCAACGTTGAAGGTCATGTTAAAATCCTCCGCTGAGCCTTCCCCAGTAACTAGAGACAGTCGGTTCTAGCTCTTAAATTTTCATTTTCCAATAGATGGCCACTAGTTACATGTAGCTAGTAAGTTTAAGTATATTAAAATCTTAGGGTTGGGGCTGTAGCTCAGTGGTGGAGCTCGTCTATCACACACACAAGCCCCACGTTCCATCCCCTATATTACCAATTTAAAAAAGCAAAGAAATACAAAACAAAGCTCTTAAGCTCTTCGGCTGCATTTCCAGTGCTCAGCCTCGGGCACCGGCCGAGCTGGAGTGTGTGAGCAGGAGGAACCTTGTCTAAGTGCAGTCGACTGAGGGTCTAATCCTCCAGCCATGCTGACACTGTCCTGGTCTACTTCTTTATTACTTTTCACACGATGTTCCAGACCATTAGCGGCAGAACATCTGCTGTGGACATCTGGCGCGGATATTTTCCTGAAGCTGCTTCCATACTTCTTACGCAGGGAGAGCCAAGAACCATTAGCTTAGAACACAGGGGACACGGGTGTGTGCCCGAGAGGTCCTCATTCAGAGAAAATACGAAAAGTTTCCACGTTCAGTGGCAGGTGCAAGCCAAGGGCTGTGCCTATTTTGAGTGTATTTAATTAGGCTTTAGAGACAAGGTTTTGTTTTGATTTGAGATAAGGTTTCACTATGTATCCCTGGCTGTCCTAGAACTCACTCTGTAGACCAGGCTGGCCTCACTGGCCTCGAACTCGCAGAGATCCACCTGCCTCTGCTTCCTGAGTGCTGGGATTCAAGGCGTGCACCACTGAGCCTGGCTTAGAAACCAATTCTTGAGAATCACTCAATGGTTGCTAGGTGTTTCCCTAACCTAACTGCTCTGTCCTGAGTGTTTGCTATCCTCTGTTTGTAATTATGTTTACAGGTTTTCCACGATAAAGCTAATTAGCATTAGTTCTCACTTTAAGCACTAACTCTGGGTAAGCCTGGCAGCACAGACCCCGGCTTCCGGGGACAAAGGCAGGAGGATCACAGGTTTGAGGCTGGCCCGGACCACACAGTGAGTCAGGGACCCGGCTGGGAAGCCTGAGGAGACCCTGTCTCAAAATGAAAAGGGAAGAGGACTCGTGACACAGCTTAGCGACAGCACACGCAGGCCAAACATCACAAGGCACGTTGCAAACCCAATCAACCAACAAACCACTGGTTGTCACTTAGGGCAAAATCATAGAACACTCCTCAGCTTTCCAACCCAAATCAAAGGAGACACACAAATCCATCCCAGTTAAAGCTATTTGTAGATTCCTCACAAATCTGAATCTTTTTTCTTCCCCCTCTCTTCAGCTACCCTGACGCCTGACTCTTGCCATCGCAAAGGGAAGCTGTTACTGGCACTGACACCCTGTCACCTCTAGACTGTGGCAGACACTGACAGTTATATCAGAAAGCTACCACAGTTGTATCAGGAAAGCAATGTACTTAGCCCCAAACCCCCGAGCAGGGAGGGGTGGCCATTGACGGTGTCTTAGCAGAGGGACTCCAGAGAGCGTTCTCAGTGGGCAGACGACATAGTGAAGCCCCGCCATAGTTCATCTTTGCCTTTTTATCACTGTCCTGTGTGAGGCCAGGATACAGTCCGGCAAAGGGACATCGGCCACCTCCATCCCTCCAGAACCATAAAGACAAGGGGCACATGCTAAAGATGGTGAAGTAAGAAGAGATGTACAGCTTAGGTCTCCAGTGACGTCCCCAAGCCATCAAATATCTCAGGGTGTGTTTCCTACATGGGTGTTTGGGGAAGCAAATCGGGATGGGGGGGCTAATTATAAGTCACTGTATGTGATGAACCTGCCTTATGACCAAATGTCATCCCAACTAGAAGAGGGCTTTTTGAGAACTCCGTATTTAGCTGGGCATGGTGGTACATACCTTTAATCCCAGGCACTAGGGAGGCAGATCTCTATGAGTTCGAGACCAGCCTGGTCTACAAAATGAGTTCCAGGATAGCCAGGGATACACTATGAAACCTTGTCTTGAAAAACCAAAAAAAAAGAGAGAGAGAAAGAGAGAACTCCATACACATAGAAAATATCTCTAGGCTGATTATATAGGTTGTTTTCCAATTCAAAGCCTTGCTAGGAACATTATGGATGATAGTTTTCTGGTGGAATTGCCTCATTCCACCAAATAATGGCAAATTACAAAAATGGATCCTTACGTGACTTGTCCTGCAAGGTGCAAAGTGGATGAGGAAATAGCTTACAGGAAGCCTCCACCGGAACTACCAAAGCCTACCACTCTCCCACCAGGTCCTTCCCTTAGTCTGGGTTCAGGTTTACTCCTAGAACACACTCACTTCTCTCTGCACTCCAGAGGGTCTGCAAACACCTCCCAGTATGCCACAATCCAGAGCTCTTAGCCTCCACGTCCATCCACGCGGTACTTCCTATCTGAAATGCACCATAAGGAAACAACTGAACAGACCGGACCCCCATCCACTTACAAAACCAAAAGAAAACCCTAAACTACCACATGTGCATGTTTATTGTGGGGACTTCCATAAGGAAAAGAACAGAAATAACCAAAACTGCTCCTGATAAACATTTGTGATCTCTTCCTAGGCTCTGGACACATAGGAATGAACGCTGATACGGCCTCTGCTTCCAGACAGCTGGGGATATATCAGATTAGAGGGAGCACACGCAGCCAGTAGTGTTCATAATTACGAAACGCACATGTTTATAAGACTTTAATTGTTAAACGGCCAAGGATGTGTGCGTTTCTAACTACAGATATCTGACTATATAAAGGAACCTGGATTACTGCAAGGCAAACGGAATGACCGAGGGCCGGCTGTACTAAAACGGTACAGAAAACTTTGCGAAGCTCTTCCCCTGTTTCTGCTCCACTCTCTTCCTGCCATCCCCGAGGTCATGTCTCCATTTCCGCACAAGTACCCAATCTGTGAGCAAGCAGCCATCCCACAGCCCCACTGGCTTGTGCTCTGCACATCTGTCAACGGGCCCCTGCTTCCCTTCTGCTGTCGCCCCGTGTCTTCTCACCTGTGGGGCTCTGCATCGGCTCCACAGTCTGGCTGTCCCCCGACCCTGCCCTTCTCTCCCATCCAAAGCCGCTTGAGCACCTTTGCCAACCCCTCCAACCCCCAAGCCGAGCTGGGGGGGGGGGGAGGACACACCTTTGATCCTAGCACTCAGGAGGCAGAGGCAGGCGGATCTCTGTGAGTTTGAGGCCAGCCTGGTCTACAGAGTGAGTTCGAGGACCCCCAAGGCTACACAGAGAAACCCCGTCTCAGAAAACCAAAAACAAACCAACTCTCCCCCTTTAGCTTCACCCCATCGTTCCTGCTCAGGATCTCCTCAAAGGAGGAGCCCCGACCCCAGCCTGCTGTTCCCTCCACTGCCTCAGTTCTACCTCCAGCTCCTCCCCCTCCACAGAAAGATGGACCCAGCCAGGTCAACTTCTATAGCATTCTCCAAACTAGTTTCTCCAAGCTCTTGCTCCGCTTCCTTCCAACAGGCGATCTCCCATTGGAAGATCTAATAGAGCTGACATACCTCGAGTGTCCCTTCAAGTCCCACCATGTATCAGGTAATGCACATTAGCATGTCTTCTTCCAAATCCTAGCTCACTTCTGCCTGGTAATAGGACCTGCTCATTTGAGCCCAAGAAAATATTGTGGCTTTGTCTATGAAAAGACAGGATACTTTTTTCTTCCCATCTGATCATGAATCCCATAAAGACGGGTTGTCCTGTTTCTCTCCTCTTGGACCCAGGTAGGCACTAAATATACAGTAGAGATTCAATAAATATAAATGAGCTAACTAACAAGTCCTAATGTCTCTAACATTTAATGGGCCCATCTAATATTGTGAACAATTTGTTCTTTTGATGTTCTTAGTGATTCACGCTTTGGAACAAATGAGTCAGGGCTGGGACTGAAGAAATACACACCATCTCAGCAAAGAGTTAACACTTAGTTAACTCTTAAAATGACACGCAACAGGAGCCAACCTTCACCCACTGTAGGGTCCCCATAACAGATGCTGGAGTCACCCCTCCACTGCGGAGGCGGACAGTGACGCTTGGATGGATTAGGAAATCCATCCAAGGTCCATGGCTTGTAAGGACTACAGACAGAAGGACAATTGACAACTGAAGTGTCGTGCTGTTCGGCAGTCGCCTGCCTTTCGGAAATTGAATATCGGCTAAGCTTATCTTGTCAGACTCGCTGCCTTCCACATCCCCTGAACACAGTTTCTGCCTAATCAGACCATGAGACTCCCAGCACACTCTGGCCCTTCCTTGACTGCTCTCCTGTGCTCTCCTGTGGCTCCTCCCTCTCACACAACTGCCTCCCCTTATCTGTTCAAATCCCATTAGTTCTTAAACACTGAGGTCATGACCATTTCCCTGATGCTAAGGATTTACCCTTTCATGGGAGATTTAATGCTACAATTGCCTGGCTTTTAAACCCACTTCACACCACTTCTAGCCTGAAGACCTGCCTTATTGCTTCACTATTTATATGCATCTCGGATGCTGGATTATTGTCAATAGCACCGGTGCTCAGATCTCCAGGAGGTATTCAAACACCCAGCAGCCTGAGGATGTTTTCCTCTGAGGAGGAAGGTCACACTGTGGGAGTCTGGTTCCAGAACCAAGAGAAAGCTGTAGACTTTGCCTTGATTGGACCTGTATAGATTCTGGTGTGTTTTCCCAAAACGACAGTCTAAACTCAAGACGAGCAGGCTGGTGAGACGGCTCAGGAGCTAAGGGGGCTTGCAGCTAAGCCACCAAGACGCCAAGCCTGACAACCTAACGACCCTGGGTCACATATGGTGGAGAGAGCGAGCCAGCTCCTCTAAGTTGCCTGCTGATCTCCTCGGATGCCCTGTGACATGTGTGCATCACACACGCACAATAAACAGAGTTAGTAAAAAATTTAAAACTTTTAATTAAAGAGAAGTACCATGACCCGAGGCCAACTGCTTCCCAACTCCAGCAACTACCCTGCCTACAGTCTCTCTTCTGCATGGACAAGGTCACACCAAGACACATCACTTGCTCCTCTGAGCAGCTACCTTACTCTCTTGCATTTTAATCATAAATTTGGCTAAGCAGACCTGGGATTTATGAACTCTTCCACTGAACTGAAATGCTTGAGAAGCGGTAAGGTCCAAAGCAGCCTACAGATGACCACACTTCCAATCACGGCTCACAGCAGGCCTGGAGTCTTACAATGTTGACTTCAAAGTCACCCACACACCAAATACAATCACCATCTCCGTCAATCTGTCCCTCCCTGTCTCTCTCTGCTTCTGTCCCCCCCTTCTCTCTCTCTCTCTCTCTCTCTCTCTCTCTCTCTCTCTCTCTCTCTCTGTGTGTGTGTGTGTGTGTGTGTGTGTGTACGTACATGCAGGCTTCATTTATTAAGTACACTTTACACAGACTTTAAACAATTATTAGTTTTGAGTTTTCTGGGCATACTCGTGCTGGAATGTCTTAGGACAATAGAAGATAGAACAGTCCTTGCTTGGGGTAGATAATTTGGTAAATAGTTTCAAATGCTATTTTATATTCAAACTATCAAAGATACAGCTGGGTGTGGTAGTACACCCCTTTAATCCTAGTACTTGGGAGGCAGAGGCAGGTGGACTTCTGTGAGTTCGAGGCCAGCCTGGCCTACATAGTGAGTTCTAACCCAGCCATGGCTATTTAGTAAGAACTTGTCTCAAACATAAGTAAGGATAAATAAAATTAGCAAGAATAGAGACTAGAATACCATATTCAAACATTTAAGAAAATCTACACATTTAAAAAGAGATGTTTACAGAAGTGTCAAAAACTAGGAATAACATGCTAGAAGGATTCCAGTTAAAGCATATGAGAAAAAAAAATCTATGGTGATTTCAGTCACCTAAACTAATGCTCTCTATTATACCCATGGCCTTACCAAAGGATCTACTGGACGGTTTAGAACAGGATGAGAATGCTTAAGAATGTGAGTTTTGGCATGCGGCAGCGCTGTGTTCAAGCCTGTTTCTAAGACATACTTTACCGCTCTGGGGAAACTATTTCAAGTGTCTAGCTTGCATTGGAAGGAGTTCTGCCTTCTAGAGCTGTTGTGCAGGCTAAGTTGGGTGATGGGTTCTAACCTTTGGAGCAGTGCCTATCCCAGTGAGAGTTCAGTAACTGTCAATCATTACTGTTGGTCCTCACCACCATTAGTGACTCTTCAGATGTGTGCTACCTAGTGGGGGAGGGCAGGGAGGGAGAGAGGCATAAAGACTTTAATGCAGCCATACTTCTTCCTAATTAAAAATTTATTTTAGTCCTGAGGTCCCCAGACTCTCCAGCCCTGAGTCTAACAAAATCAGGTTTATACAGCGAGGTCTCTAACGACAACAGAGAACAGTGGAGGGGCTGTGTCGGGAGGATGAAGTCCTGTAAAATCTAAAAGAAGCATCACTTGATAGGCTCACAGGCTTTACAATGTGGGCAGCCTTGGGTGGGGATTGATCGGGGTCTGATTTCCTCTGGAACCATAAACTTTAAGGAAAACGAGATGTGGCCCATGTGCAGAAATCCTCTAGCTCAAGCCTGCATCCCAATTATAAATCAAAGGTGTTTCTGTGTGTAAAACTGACCTGGGCCCCTAGTCAAAGCCAGGGTACGCCCTTCCTACTGATACAACTCCAAGTCTCTGAGAGTCTAAATTTTGAAAACAAAAATTCTCAGTGATCAAGAACACTCAAGAAGTGGGGATCATACTGACATTTTACAGTTGCAGCATCTACAAGAGAGAAATGTTGCCTCCTGCTAACTTGGTAGCTGGCTCTAGAGTCTGTTACTCCAGCCTGATAAATGGCTGGACAGACTTTATTTTCTCAATGTGAGCCAATCTTTACTTTCTCTAAAATAACACATGTTCATTGAAGAAAATGAAAAATACACAAAGCACAACACTCAGACTTAGTGTTCACATCTGGCATATCTTTTTCCGATTCAATGTTTTTTGGCTTTATAAGACTTTATAAGAACTGTCTTAGAGTTCTTTTATCAAGAACTGTAATTAATTAATTCATTTTGGGGCTGGAGAGATGGCTCAGTGGTTAAGAGTGCTTAATGCTCTTTCAGAGGACCTGAGTTTGGTTCCCAGAACCCAGGTCCGGCAGTTCACAGCCCTCTGTAACTCCAGCTCCAGGGGTCCAACACTGTGTTCTAACCTAAGAGGCATTCACACACATGTGTAAACAGATGCACACAAAGATACATGAATAAAAATACAGTAAGTCTTTAAACTTAATATCCATGAGAGATGACATGTTTAAATATTCTAATTCTGTGCCATTGGTAATACATAATATAGATGTGCCAATATCTTTAAAACTAAACCTTTATTGTTAAGTGTTTTGGTTGTTTAAAACTTTTCTCTATTTTAAATAAAATGCAAAAACAAAACAAAAACCACAACATTCATGGAAAAAAAGTCTTTCCACAAACTCATGATTATTTTCTTAGGATAAATTATACATAGTAATTAGATAAAAAGTTATGAACACTTCCACATTTATAAAATAGCATTACAGAAAACAGTTTATGGGGGCTGGAGAGATGGCTCCATGGTTAAGAGCACTGACTGCTCTTCCAGAGGCCCTGGGTTCAATTCCTAGCACCCTCATGGCAGTTCACAAGTCTGTAACTCCAGTTCCATGGGAACCAACACCCTCATGCAGACATATATGCAGGCAAAACACCAATGCAAATGAAATAAAAGTAAATATTAAAAAGAAAAACAGCATATACATCCGCCACAGGCATGGGACATTATGAATATAGGAATGGTATATAGTCTTTATTTCCTGTGTTTCGGAGTACTGCTGAGAATAACACTGTGCTCTCTGCACAGTGTCAGAGGCCCAGGCTGAAGAGGACTGAGGTTAGGACTTAGAGCAGAAAGGGAGTTTCTACCAAAGGGGCTTTCGGTTCATCTTTATAGCGTCTTTCAGTCCTCTTCATCTTTCTAGTTTGCAAAAGGTGACTCCAAAAAAGACAGAGACATGCTTAACCTTTTTTCACTCATGGAACACTCAGAAAATGACATCTGAATGGAACTCTGGAGTAATCAACCATCCTGGCCCTTACCCAGTCACCACAAGGGTGAGAAAACCCATCTCTGTGAGCCACGGTGGGCAGGATTCTAGACTAGAGCAGCTCAATGAGGTGTTGTGACTTACATAAATGTCTACGATATCCCCTTTCCCCTGTATATATATAAATTATCTGGAAATACTCTTATTATTAACAATTTTCTTTGAGGAGGCTGAAGTATGGGGGCTGCCATGAGTTCAAGACAAGCTTGGGATACACAGTAAGACCTATCTATGTATAAAAAAAATCCATCTGTTTATGACTAGTGAATATTATTTTCAGTCTTGTCTGTCTATGCTTTTTATTATCACAAATAACTCGATGTTCCTACAGATTCATCTTCTAGTACCCAGAACTTCTAGAAACGATATGCTACAGAAACTACCAAAGCCATGTCATCCCTCTCTGTGTCCTGTAGCTAAGCTCACGAAAGCCACCCTGTTGTTATCTGTGGTTTCTCCTGGTGCTTCTGGTGTTTTCCAGAGGTCACTGCCATCACTGTTGC
This sequence comes from Peromyscus maniculatus bairdii, assembly GCF_049852395.1. Taxonomy (NCBI): domain Eukaryota; kingdom Metazoa; phylum Chordata; class Mammalia; order Rodentia; family Cricetidae; genus Peromyscus; species Peromyscus maniculatus. The sequence continues at coordinate 27,534,498 of NC_134868.1, read as the reverse complement.
CCACTTGTACAGCACTCACACAGTACCAGTGTGTCTAGTTTACTCTCAATGCTTACATTACACATGTCTGTTCAGAGTATTTCCTGGACATTACTCTGCTGCTGAGTTTTATAGTTTATTTTGGAAATTCTCTAATGACTTTCCAAAACATTCTGAGTAAAGTTTACCTGAAGTGAGATATCGTGTGACCTCATCTCATCAGTTAATCCTACTTAGGTCACGATCTGAGGATTTTGTCTGCTCCTGCCAGCTGCCAACTTTACCTTTAGCCCTTACAGGGAAACCAGCATGGCTTCCAGGGAAAGTGTCCCTAAGACAGGGTCTCACTACAGCATTACACTGACCTCCAATTTGTCTTTTGTTTTTTTCCTCCAGTCTCCCAGATACTGAGATGGCAGGCCTAGGTCACCATGTCTGGCTTTCTATATGACTTGTGAGACCAAGTTCTTGCTACTTTAGAAGCATGAATGATCACTGTAGGGTGACTCTGTAGACGACTTCTTTTTAATTATTTGCATGTATATGTGTGTTTGTCTCTGTGTGGTATGTGCACACGAGTGCAGGCGCCCTCAGGGACCAGGGGCGTTGGAGCCCCGGGACCTAGAGTTACATGCAGTTGTGAGCTGCCCAACACGACTGCTGAGAAGAAAAAGCAGGTCCTCTGGAAGAACAGCAAGTGTCCTCCTCTTAATGCTGAGCCCTCTCCCCAGCCCCTAGGTCAGTGGTTCTCAACCTGTGGGAAGGGTCGCAAGCCAGACATTTACATTATGATTCATAGCAGTAGCAAAATTACAGTTATGAAGTAGCAATGGAATGATTGTATGCTTGGGGGTCACCACACCATGAGGAACTGTATTAAAGGGGCGCAGCGTTAGGAAGGCTGAGAACCCCTGCTCTGGGCTTCTGTTTCACACTGTTACATCCTGTCTATCTCTAGAAGTGGATGTCTGTGTTACAACAGTGACTGGTCACCCCAAGACAGGGGAGGCATCATCCTCTCCTAACAACGTTATTCATGCTACTATTACCATCACCCCTGAGATTACTTTGTCTATTATATCAGCCCGAAACTACTACACTCATAATAGACTACCATTACGATCTCTTCCCAACTCCATATTCAAAGACAGCACGTCGGTGACTTGAGAATGGTTGTGCCCGCAGCAGAAATCGGCGAATTCCCCAAAGCCAGAGTTCTCAGCGCACTCAAGAACCAGCTGCTAAAGTAACTAGAATGTCACACCTCCTTCACCCTCCACTCCGCCATCCTCCACTCCTCCATCCTCCACTGATCCACCCTCCACTCCTCCATCCTCCACTCCTCCATTCTCCACTCCTCCATCCTCTACCCTCCACTCCTCCATCCTCTACCCTCCACTCCTCCATCCTCCCCACTCCTCCATCCTCTACCCTCCACACCTCCATCCTCCACTGATCCACCCTCCACTCCTCCATCCTCCACCCTCCACTCCTCCATCCTCCACCCTCCACACCTCCATCCTCCACTCCTCCACCCTCCACTCCTCCATCCTCCACTCCTCCCATCCTCCATCTTCCACTCCTTCATCCTCCCCACTTCCACTCCTCCTGTAGCCAACCTCACAAGTCACGAAGCACTTTGTTGCCACGAGGACTCAATATTGCTTTCTTTTGGAGGGGAAAACTGCTCGTCCCCACTCATGATGCTTGCTTCCAAGTAAAAGAAGGTCCAACTCTGGCATCTCTCAATCCCCAATTCACCCCTCCCCAGTGAAGAAGGGGGTTTTAACTTGGTCACAGGTGAAGAGGGACCAAGCATGTGAAGCATGCCTTTCACCTCTCCTCCCTCTTGAGGGAGTATGTTCTTTGTCTCCGAGGGCAGCTATCGGGTAGACTCTGGATCTGCCAGGGACATGGGAAAGCTGGGAGGAGCAGGGATATGGAGGGCTGATTCTGGTTCAGCATTTCTAGACAAAAAAAAAAAAAAAAAAAAAAAAGACTAGCTAATCCTGAGGCTCTGTATTAGAGAATGCATTGTTTACACATAGAAAAAATGAGTTCTCAATTATCTACTAGTAAACAAACTGTCATTTAATCTCTGCCTCATTTCTTGACTATGCAATGGTCCAAACCTCAGAATCAAGAAGGGCTGTCAACAGGTGGCGCACACCTTTAATCCCAGCACTCAGGAGGCAGAGGCAGGCGGATCTCTGTGAGTTCAAGGCCAGCCTTGTCTACAGAGCGAGTTCCAGGCCAGCTAAGGTTATACAGAGAAACTCTGCCGTGAAAAATCAAAAAGAAAAAGAAAAAAAGGGGGGCATTATCACTAGGCCTCATCTAGCCCCCTAATTTAGCATCGCACTTCAGTTAGTAACTAGCAATTGATGAGCATTCGCAACGAAAACAAACTGATGTGCAGTCCTTGCCCTATAGGTTGTAATCAATAATGGCTACAGCTAACGTTCAGGACTGTGCACAAGCTGACCTGTGGTGGGTAGTTACTCATGAGGCAGAGACCCCAATCCACAACGGTAGTGTTGTGCCAAATGTAAGCACATAATGAATTCTGTCAACTTCAGAGAGACTCCTCCATCGAATCATGTTGCACTAATGTTGAGTTCCCTTTCCTCCTCACCCCAAATGAGTGTGTCTTCGGACACACTCAGCTCCTCCCTGTGCCCTCTGCTGTTTAAAACACCAACAGAAGGAATTCTACTCTGAAGTTGATGTATTTCTACTTTAAGCAAGTGAAAATATTTTCAGAGCATATTTTCCTAAGAAATCCCACACTGTCCTGTGGTTTCTTAAAACTAAATTTATACTCATTTACTCTTTTCATAAAATTTTTCCGAGATTCACCATTTTGTACTCGGGTTTCTCATCTCCTGTCCACCCACACTAGTCTTTTGCTTAGCAGTTTATGCTTGCTTATTGATTTCTAACACACTCTATGAGTTTGTCTTGAAAGTGTGCTCAATCTCTTCTTTCATGTTCCTTTACAATGTAATCTTATTTTATTACTCATAATTCACAATATGTTTTGGGAGGCATTGTTCAAAAACAGTAAATGTTCAAGTAATTTATGTTCTTCACAAAAGCATGCAATTTAAATAATTTTAATACATTATCTTCATGTACAAATGCCAAGCTGCAGTTAGAATCTGAAATAACCTGTAAAGACGTCATTATCTAGAGTTCTTGGTCTCCAATATGGGCATTATTCTGAAGGTGGTGGAGCCTTTGGAGTGAGGACTTGGGTAGCAGAATTAGGTCATTAGGATTGCATTTCTGAACCTTATATTCACCCCTGGTGCCAACTAGGACCCTCTGCTCCTAGCCCACCAAAATGGAGACAGCTGTCACATGCTCTAGCCACCACAACTGGAGATACTCGAGATGCCAGAGCGAAGGCCCTGAAACAAAGATCAACCAGAAGTGGATCTCTCCACCCTTCTGTTGCTTCTCGCCAATGGTTTTGATCACAATGATGCAAAAGTACCTAATGCAATCACAAAAATCAATTCAGAGATTAAAAAAAAAAACATTTTCCTAGCATCCATACAAAAAGAAAACAGCAGTTCCATTCTATTGACAAATTCTGACTGCTAAAGTTAGTCATCCATTATGCCCTTGTCTATTAGTGAAGAAGAAATACCACCTCAATTTCAGTATGTAGGAGAGAAATCGTTCTTTCTTCGCTAAGCTAAATAATCTTCCATCTCTGTAATTTTAAACATTTTACTCTGAAGTGTTCTCCATACAGTGTTTCAATCTTCACCTTGCTTTTTAAATAATGGGCCAGAAATAAATCTAGAACTTAAAAAAATCTAATGACGCCTGGGTTGGTAGTCAACGAGAACATGGTGGTGATGAGCTGGCAGTCTATTGCTGTTTTAGTAATAGGCGAGGGCACCATTGGTGGCAGTGTTCTCTTAAAGGATTGGAGCCAGGGAAGACTCCAGTGATCCCCAGGAGGCTGCGGACTTGTCATTGATGCCTTCTGTCTACCTGCTAGCCAATCACCCTGCTTTAGATATGGCGTTTACAGTCAAGCAGACCCGAGCTCAGATCCCGGCTCTGCTTGCTGACTAGATCATCTTGTCTGAGCCACTTGACTTCCTTCAATCACTGAATGGGAATAATACTGACCTGGTTATACTGAGCAGGTCAGATGACGACGACTACAAGGAACACAACTCTGGGCTTAATATAGGGCACGGTAGACACTGAACAACGGTAGATTGAAAAGTAAAGTTTCCCCTTTGTGAGAACTTGTTCAGAACAGCTTTAAGTCGGGCAAATGCCCAGTTCAGCAAAGTTGCATCTTCCTAATGCTAGCATGAAAAACAGCTCTTCTGTCTTATTAAACTATAAGCGCTGGGCGGTGGTGGCGCACGCCTTTAATCCCAGCACTCGGGAGGCAGAGGCAGGCAGATCTTTGTGAGTTCGAGGCCAGCCTGGTCTACAGAGCAAGATCCAGGAAAGGCGCAAAGCTACACAGAGAAACCCTGTCTCGGAAAAAAAAAAAAAAAAAAAAAAGAAAGAGAGAGAGAGAGAGAGAGAGAGAGAGAGAGAGAGAGAGAGAGAGAGAGAGAGAGAAAGAAAGAAAGAAAGAAAGAAAGAAAGAAAGAAAGAAAGAAAGAAAGAAAGAAAGAAAGAAAGAAAGAAAGAAAGAAAGAAAGAAAAAACTATAAGCATATGGTGTGGTAGCACAATTAGCTAACTGCTTATACCATACCCATTCTTTACTCCTTAGTAATAGAACCTTCCATTTTGAAATAAAACTGGGTCTGTGGATGTACAAAGCAAGATATTCTAGACAAACATAAATAATATACACGGAAATGTCATATAGTAGCTTCCAGAAATTTCTTTAACAAACACCGCACAGTACAAGCATGTCAGTACCTCCTATCATTGCCTTTGACCTGCCCTCTGACCTGCGCTTTGACCTGCCCCTGGAAGTAGGATGTGATGGGTGTCACTCTGGACAATAAAGACTCTCTGAGATGCCCTAAAGACGGCCAAGCACTAAGCTGGGAGGAACCTAAGATCCACGGTGGTTGGAGCCCAGATGACTGTTGTAGAATTTACCTTTTAAGAAGTAAATCCTGCCATTGGTGACAACAGATTAACTTTGGAGACACTGTCTAAAATGAAATAAGGCAAGCACAGACAAGCATTGCATGATGTCCCTTTCAAGGTGGAACAGTAGAGTCAAACTCAGGCTGGAAGACGGCCTAATGAGTAAAATGTTTGTTTCACAAGCTTAAGGACCTGATTTTGGGTGCCCAGCACCCAAGCAGAAAGCCAGATGTGGCAGGACGCACCTGTTACCCCAGGCTAGCCTCGACAAGGGAGGTTCCAGGAGGCTTACTCACCAGTGAGTTCAGCCAACTGCTAAGCTTCAGGTTAGAGACCCTGTCTCCGATTAAGAGGAAGACACCCAACTCAGTGTCTGACCTCTATAATAAACACACATGTACAAACAAAACACACAAAAGCAGAGAGCAAAACAGCGGCTCTGAGGGATGAGGATGCAGAAGAGGTGGACGCAAGGGGCCAGTTATATTGGGTAAGCAAGCTCTGGAGGGCTAAGGTACAGCATGTGACTATAGTCAATTATACTGTACTACCAGCTCAAAATTTGCTAATAGCGGGTTGGGGATTTAGCTCAGTGGTAGAGCACTTACAGGCAAGCACAAGGCCCTGGGTTCAGTCCTCAGCTCTGGAAAAAAAAAGTTTGCTAATAGACTCAATCTTATGTGTTCTGACCACAAAAATACACTCTAACAACGTGAAGTAATGCATGTCAGTGAGCTTGCTGTGACAATCATCTCATAATTTACTATACTAATCACATTGTGTACCTTTACATTCAGAAATGTTATTTGTTAAGCGTATCTTAAGGCTGGGAGGCAACACTAGTTTGAGGAAGTCATCATTTGGTGGGCATTCTTTGATTGCCCGCTGAATTGAATCCCAACAAGGAGTTAGCCCAGTACCTTTCCTTCAAGGGCAAACTTGTACACCCAGGGATCACTGGAAATGTCCACAGACATGTTTAGTTGTTCCAGCTGCAGGGAAACTGGCGTCAAGTGGGTACCAGTCAGGCATGCTGCTGGGCATTCCACAACACAGACTAACCCTCACCTTAATGAATTACCTAGCCCCAAAGGTCGAGTTTGCCATGCCAGAGAAACCTAAGGTTAAAGGTCAGTAATAAAGAAGACACCTTTGCTCCATCACACACACACACACACACAGAAAAAAATACACTAAAAGGAAGAAGTGTCCAGATAATACTGCACAGGCTGGTTTATGTCAACTTGACACAAACTAGAGTCATTGGCGGAAGGGAGCCTCAACTGAGAAAAGCCTCCATGACTTAGGCTGTAGGCAAGCCTGTAGGCCATTTTCTTAATTAATGGTTGATGGGGAAGGGCGGTGCCATCCCTGGGCTGGTGATACTGGCTCTATAAGAAACCAGGCTGGTTGGCCGGGCGGTGGTGGCGCACGCCTTTAATCCCAGCACTTGGGAGGCAGAGGCAGGCGGATCTCTGTGAGTTCGAGGCCAGCCTGGGCTACCAAGTGAGTTCCAGGAAAGGCGCAAAGCTACACAGAGAAACCCTGTCTCGAAAAACCAAAAAAAAAAAAAAAGAAAAAGAAAAGAAACCAGGCTGGGACCGGGTAATGATGGCACACGCCTTTCTTTAATCCCAGCACTTGGGAGGCAAAGGCAGGTGGATCTCTGAGTTCAAGGCCAGCCTGGGCTACAGAGCAAGTTCCAGGACAGCCAGGGATACTCAGAGAAACCCTGTCTCAGAGAAAAAGAGAAAGCAGGCTGAGCAAGCCAGGAGGGGCAAGCCAGTAAGCAACATCCCTCCACGGCCTCTGCATCAGCTCCTGCCTCCAGGTTCCTGCCCTGCTTGAGTTCCTGTCCTGACTCCCTCTGATGATGAACTGTGTGTGGTGTTGAAGCGTAAGCTGAAAAAACCCTTTGCTCTCCAAGTTGCTTTGGTCATGGTGTTTCATCACAGCAACGGTCACCCTGACTAAGACAAATCTGCCATTGACAGAGTTGTCACAGACCCAAACTGTTTTCAAAGACTTAGAGTACACAGAATCACACACCATGGCATCTGACTTCAGATTGGCAGTGTGGGGAAAGATGCTTTGGAAAAGGGATTATCACTATGAGTTGCAGTCACTTGGGGGAGCTTTCTAAAACACTCACGTCCCATTCCTCTCCATCACGGGTTAAAGACAAAACAGCCCCAAAGACTCGTGTGGTTGAAGGCTTGGTCTCCAGCTGATGGTTGGATTCTGAAGTACTAGAGCTTCGCCGGTGCGTTAATGACACAGTAGTGAGGTACTGGCGGGTGGGTCTCGGTAGGAAGAGGTAGGTCACCAGGGTCATGTCGCTGAAGGACAGGTCTTGTCCCTGACCCCTCTCTCACTGTTTCCTGCCTGTCATTAGGTGAGCAGCTTTGCCCCCCTCCCATATGCTTGTGTCCTAATGTTCTCTTCATGAGGCTCTGCTGGAAGCCACAGAGACCAACACCGGAGCAAACCACTCCCCGCTCCTTTGGACTGCGCATTTCAGGTACTGCTTCGGTCCCAATGATGAGAGCCTGACTCTCTAACAGACGAACCAGACGAACCACATAAAAATCCCTGGCACAAGGCTCGGCGATCTGTACTTTCCTGTTGAGGAACAAATATACTTCCTTCGAGTACATTCTACAAATACACCGGAAAATTACCATACAGACAAGCACTGGCTGCTGTCCAGGGCCGCAGCAGCCTGTCCGTTCCTTTGCTAAAGGTTCTGTGAGGGCAGAGCCTGTCACGTCTCCTTCACTGCGTACTTGGACTCGCTTTGTCTTCAAATGAAGGACTCTTCGGTTTCTTCCCTCGTGGGGTCCTGATGGTTGGGGTTCACTAACGACTGCACCTGCATTCTGAGCTCTGCTGTGACTTTCTGGACTGTGGCCTCTATACACTGACACCAGTGGTGGGAAACCTATGCATTTGTTCTCTGGCGTCCCGCAGCCAAGATGTCATCCCCACTTTTGGTTCCTGGAGGCCAGCAGACTCATCGTTACTAGAAAACTACAAAAAGTTCACAGTATTGCCCAGGCTAACCACAGCACCAAGTTCTTGGGTCCTAGAGAAGGAGAGGAAGCAGCTATAAGGGCAGAGGGGTGTTCAACTGTCATCGGGGCTAAAGGCTCCTAGCTCACACACCGGAGAAACGTGTCTCCAGCCCTAATAATCCCATGGGACTATCCTAACACCACCATGAAAGCATCTTATACTGACACAGAAAATAACCACATTGTCCCCAAACTATAAATACCACCTTCAAGGGGTTTACCTCATCTCTTAAATGCATTCCAGCCTAAAAGAATCAAATGACTTTATTCCCTTTAGAAAATATGGAACATCTCCCATATACGCAGTATGTAAAACTCAATGATTTCATCAGCTGCTTAGCCTAAATAAAGCATACTTGCTGCCTGAGGCAGGATATCTTCAGTTTCCGTGACAGTGATTTGAACACAGTGACCTAACCACTAATAAAGTCAGATGGCAGAGTACTCTAACTGTACCAGAAAACCATCTAGAGAGTTCTGATTACGATCAAAGAAAGCAGCTCCATTAGGGTCTGCAGACTGATAAGTCTCAGCTCCATCGACCAGACAAGCAGCTAATGAAAAGTGACTTGGACAGTCAGTAACAGCAAGCAGGCCTGGTCCTTCAGTAGACAGAAATTTTCTGTCAAGCAGTAATTAACCAAGTGTGGAGATTATGTACACAACATCATCCATATTTTGAAGACTGGCCATTGCTGTTACAGCCATCCTGGGGGTCTTTGGCAGACACTGTTGCACAAGACATAGAGAATAAAGGTTAGCCACAGCTCTGTCCCTAGGATAAGCTTAATTCTTCATAGTTAAAGGAACCCCGGCACATGTCAAACAGAACTGGCTGAAATCCTACGCAACAAAGCCCAAAGAGCTGCCCACAGTGCCGAAAGAAGGTGCCGCGGGATGGGGGCGTTTTCACCCGCATTCCCAAGGTAATTCTGAGTGCATACAGCTATCACTAAGAAAACTGCCTGCCATGGGGTTTTCTCCCATGGTTCTTTGCCAAGCTTGCTGGGGGACTAGAAACACGTCTGCATTACCATGCCCTCCATAGCTCACATTACCAGTTGTATACACCTCTTCAAGGGAAAAGAAAAAGAATTTTTTAAATTAATGTTTTATCACCCCAGATAGTTTTCTCTATGACATTTTCATGCATATATTGTTTAGTGTTTGGTGTATGTGTTCACATATGTGAGAGCACACACATACATGTCTTCAAGCGGAGGCCCAAGATTGATATCAGGCCCTTCCTCAATTGCCCCCCCCCATCTTATATAACGAGGAAGGATCTCTTCCTAAGCCCAGGGCTCATCATTTGGGACAGCCTGGCTAACCAGCTTCTCCAACCATTCCCCATCTCTGCCCTCACATACTGCCACTGGAGACTGCAGAGAAGCTGTCGTGGCCACCCAGATTTGATGTGGGTTCTGGGGATCCAACCTCCATTCCCATACTTCTGTTCTAAGCATCTTATCTTCTGAGCCATTTCTCTAGTCCCTTTCTGTATCATTATTCTATCTCCGCTCTTTCAACTATTTTATATAAGAGGGTGGTTTTCAGCTGTTCTATACTTGACCTTAGCCAAAAGGCTAAGAAGTAATAGAGAAATGTTGGTCGAATTAAAAGAAGACAGCAAAGTTCCCAAGATGTATAGATGGCACCACAAGCTTCTGAAAGGGTGGATGTAAAAAAAAAAGGGGGGGGGCATCCAACTAGACTTTGCCATTACTTCAACTTAATTAAACCTGAAAATGTATTTTGCTTCTAAAAGAGCTGCTTATCTGGTCACCAGAGTACCCCACGTCCTCTTCCTACTAATTCTGTAAACAGCTGCAAGTGCAAAGCTTACAACCACCAAAGGACACAAGGACCAAGATCTATGGACGAGGAATAATACGGAAGACGCTGGCCTGTGTGTGTCCCATGGCTCCTCCTGGACGAGCACTCTGTAGGCGCATGTGGTGGTCAGAAGAGGGGAGGGCGGAAGTGCAACATTCACCTGACTCTAGACACCACTGATCACGCTGCTGAGCGTCACTGACGATGCTCAACGGTGGGTCAAAGGGCAAACACCCCGAACCATCGATGAACAAACAAGTAAGACGTGATATATTCATCCACGGACATTATTCCACCCAAAAGGGAAGCAGCGCTGCATAGACTGCAGCAGCGTTCATGGGCCCTGACAGCAGCAGCTGAGTACAGCAGCCAGACACATTCTTCCCGAGTCCATTTAGATGATACCCAGGACAGGCTCAGTATCAAGAGTGAAAGTAGATTAGAGGCTGCCAAGGGCTGAAAGGAGGAGAGGAGCGGGAAGTGATGCTCATGGGTGTCAGAGTTCTCTGGAGGACGGTAAAAATATTCTGGAATTAGAGGCATTACTTACACAGTCTTTGAACACACTACAAGAACCACTGAACTGTACAGTTTAAAATGATGAGTTTTATGGTGTGTGAATTATACCACCATTTGTGGAAGAAGAAGAAAGCCTTCTTCAATCCAGTACTTCTGCTGTCTGGATCTCTCTGCTCAGGAGTCTCGGTGTGCCATCCTTCAGCGCTGCCTTCTGTGAGATGAAGAGGACTTAAGCCTCACACATCTGAGAAGAAAGGGGAAAGGCAGGCCCCGAACTCCCAGTGAAATCACTGTAACTGAAGCCAACTCAAGCCTTGGCCACAGTCTTTCTATGACTCCCCCCACTCACCTAGGAACAGAAGATGCCATGACTCTCCTGTTTAACGGGAATTCTCCTAGATGGCGAACTGCAGCATCCCCACAATTCTAAGCATTTGGCTAGGACATTTTAGGGATAAACTTCGGGAGTGGAGAGATGGCTCAGTGGTTAAGAGTACTTGTAGTTCTCGCAAAGGACCTGAGTTCAGTTGCTAGCACCCACATGCTGGCTCACAACCATCTGTAACTCCAGTTCTAGGAGATCCAATGCCTTCTTCTGGCATCTGAGGGTACCAGGCACTCACATAGTGCATGTATATGTATATGTATATGTATATGTATATGTATATGTATATGTATATGTATGTATATATATATATATATGAAGGCAAAACATTCATACACATAAAATAAATGGATCTAAAAAATTTGTAAAACGCTATCAATTCTTACCACTCTGCATTTCACAGCAGCAATTGTGCTCGACCACAAAATGGCAGAGGTGCTCCAGAACCAGTAGTCAGGGCTGGAGACATGTCTCGGTGAGTAAAGGCACTTGCCACATGAAGCCAGGCATGACAGGATACATCTGTAACCTTAGCGTTACCATAGGGAGATGGAAGGTGGAGACAGACATTCCCTGGAGTTTAGAAGCCTAGGCTAGCCTGGTGCACACAGGTGCAAACGAGAGACTCTGTTTCAAACAGTGGAAGGCAGGACTGCCCTATGAGGAAACCAGTACTTAATCATTTAAAATAATTAGTTCTGACTTTTAAAATCTCTTTCAAAAGCTGTTACCATGTTTGACTCTGTCACCAGTATGGAGTGCTAGCCAGAATCCTTCCGTTATACAAAATACAAGATTCACCCATAGGTCTAGATCAACAGTGAATGGTGATGGCTTCGCTTAATCTGCCACATGGGACTCTAGGCTGCTGTCTTAAACTTGCTTGGCATTACCAAACTGTCTATATCCTATTTTCTCCTGGAAAGAATGTTTACTAGAAGAAAATTACTTAAGAATTCAGATTTTTCAGTTTCTGGACATAAAGTATCTGATCCTAACCAGTATCTTAAGTGGGAATGATAATTCCATAGAGGATGATCACACCACACACAGCTCACAAAAAAGTAGATTAAAAACATCAAATAAGCCAGGTGGTGGTGGCACACGCCTTTAATCCCAGCACTCAGGAGGCAGAGGCAAGCGGATCTCTATGAGTTACAGGCCAGCCTGGTCTACAAAGCAAGTTCCAGAAAAGCCAGAACTGTTATATAGAGAAACCTTGTCTCAGAGAAAAAAAAAAAGTCAGATGAACAGACAGTGGTGGTGCACATCCTTGATCCCAGTGCTCAGGAGGCAGAGGCAGGTGGATCTCTGAGTTTGAGGCCAGCCTGGTCTACAGAGTGAGTTCAAGGACAGCCAGGGATACACAGAGAAACCATGTGTCAAAAAACAACAACAAAGAATCTACAAGTACAGGGTTGAACAACACTCCCGGGTAACAGCTCGGTGTGAATACAGGACTTAGGAAGAAAAGGCAACACAAGCGTGTGACTGTCAGGCTTCTTTTTGTTCTACTGAGACAGAATCCTGCCATGTTGCCTGGACTAGCCTCGAACTCAGTCCCCCGTCTTAGTCTCCAGAGTGCTGGGCTCTCAGTATGTGCTACCCCATCTGATTTTATGAGCTCTTTTTCAAACGAAGCCATGGGAGGAAGGATCTATAAGTGGGCAGAACCTGTAAACTAGGGTAACAAAGTGTACTACTGGCTACTGGGTTCTCCCTCAGCTCAAATGTTACCCTTCTCGATTCATCAATTCAGAAATAGACAATATATAATATTTTACCATTTGGCACATTTACTATTATGCATGAGAGGAGATGCCTAAGTAAGATGCCCAAAAACAATGCTCATAGATACACAATTCACAGACAAGGCCGTACATTAGAGCTGGTCCTCGCACATTGGTGAGACCGACCCTGGCACGTCTCCTAGGTGCTGCACTACCCAGGTCACAAGCTTGTGCATCCAGGCCATCCCACTGCCAACCCTTGTTCACCGGAAGGAAGGCTCATCTCACATCTCTGCATAGTTCAAATGTCCAACTTTTGGTCAATATTTTACTTTCCTATTAATGACTTACCAAAATTATTTATAATAATGAAAATGGACCCACTAGAGTTTCCTATTCTCCCTATTACCATTTGGGAACATTCAATCAAAAAGGGAAGTGGGGAGACAAGCCTAGAACAGTCACAAATGTATACCAAATAATCTCAGTATAGACTCCTATCCTATGAGAAGACTAACACCCGAAAACGTTTCAAAGACATCCTCCAGTATAAGTGACACCTGCGATCCTTTCAAATTCGATTTCCCAAAGAACTAGTGAGGAATCCTTTGTTCTCAGGCCCTAGCCCCTTCATTTTCTAAGACAATGAAAATCAACACAATGTTCTACACCGTCACGTAAAACAACAACAAGCTTTCAAGCTATTATTACCAAATTCTTACGAAAACCTAATGCCTTGAAAAAAAAAATGATTCCTCTATTAAAGAGAAGCTGAACAAATGCAATTGTTACTAAAGGAGAAAATTTATGGACTGCCTGATTTCCACTTCCCTGAAAAGCTTGTGTGTGTGAGCACACACAATCATCCCCACACCACACACACACACAGAGAAAGCTCTCATTCTCTGGCGCTCTCTCTCTCTCTCTCTCTCTCTCTCTCTCACACACACACACACACACACATACACACACACACACACACACACACACACACACACACAAAACACAATCACTCACACACAGACAGAGCTTAGCCAACAAGGGATAACCATCAGGGCCTTCACTGTGCTATAATTAAAAGCCAAGTACCTGAGCTGCTTTAAGAACTCCACATCAGAGTTGCTGTTGATCAGCTTGATGAACTCCTCGTAGGAAGGAGCGTATGTGTAGGCTCGCTTGTGGTGTTCATTCATCTGCTCTCTGTACTCCAGCTGGGCCAGGAGCATTTGGTTAATGTAATCCGGATTACTCAGCAATTCCACTACTGGCTTCAAGACTAGAGACAGAGGAGAAAGTGCCACTGAAATCTTTATTCTTCTTCAAGGAAACAGATTCCCTATCACGTAACTGAAATGGATGTGGGAAACATCTTCCACTAGCCAAACGGGGGAAATTATCCTAAGTTGAACATTTAAAAATGTGTATGTGTGTATACATGCATGTGCACACACAGGACTGCTCAGCCCTCTGTATAATTTAATGTATGGTATAATCTGTGCTCCTTTTAATAAGTGAGTGAGGAGAACAATGGAAAGAAGTCTTTTGGAACTCACACGGCTAAGAAAACTATCAAAACTAAGGACGCTGATTTTCCTCACTTTTTTGTAAAGTTCATTATGTCTGGACCGGTTTGGTCTACCAAAAGATGCTGTCAACACTCCCAACTATTCAAAGCAGATGTTGGGGAGGAAGTTATTTAAGTCGAAAACACCCTTACAAGCCCATCCTACTATGTTTAGAGTGTCCTTGTCTGTGGTTAGCATTTCAGCTGATGGGCAAAGATAAAGGAGATATTATTATTATTATTATTATTATTATTATTATTATTACTAGATAAAGGAAATATTCAACCACTGCATTTCTCTTACTTAAGATTCTTACTTAAGGAGCATTTGTCTTAAGTCAAGTTTTCTTCCATTTGCCTTCATCCACACCACTCACCTTGTAGTGAATGTATGTGTGCATACAGAGGTCAGAGGTCAGCATTTAGTGTCCTCTAAGCACTCTCCACCCAATGACTTGGTGAGACAAAGTCTCACTGAACCTGGAGCTCAGTTTTGGCTAGACTGGCCGGCCAGCGAGCCCCCAGGCTCCACCCACTGCCTCTGGGTTGTGCCCGGCACGGGGGCTGCAGAAGCGTGCTGCCACACCTGCTTTTACAGACTCCGGTCCTCACGCTCGAGCAGCAAGCGTTTTAACCACTGAGCCATCTCCGTGCCCCCCTTCCATTTTTTACTCTGGTTAAGTACTTAGCTGTATTATTAACTTTAAACGTTTCTTACTATGTTATAATATAGTAATTATTGTTTATTAAAAGTTCACCATTGAAACTTGCAGAAAAAGTACAAGTAAATGCTAATCAGAGTCGCTGTGCATGCTTTGTGGGGATCCCTTCCTTGAATGTATCCGTTGCTGGCCTGAACTAACACACTGCTCTAAATGAGTGCTTCCCATGCACAGATGAAGAGTGGCTCTCCTGTGTCAAATTAATAGCTATGGCAATATAGCATATAAACTTTTAAAGTTCATCATATATGGCCAAAGCCTTTATGTAATAATTAAACTTGAAATGTCTAAAATTCCTTACAACCCACATGCTCCAAAATATTTCAGATCTGCACAAATGTTATATGAAATATAATAACAGTGTATAGCACATTGGTTTGCACACATCACACTAGTGGTGTGAACTTCATAAATCTACCTTTTGTTGTGAGAATTTCTGCGAGCATTATACGTAAGCTGAGAGACTGGCTATCCTTCGAAGGGAGAAGACAAAACACCAGGACCCGAGAACACATTTGAAGGAAGCGAACTTCATCACGGGAGTTCTTCAAGCATGAGTGCAGCACAAAAGGCCTTGGCTGTTCTTCATGTCTGGAAGGATAAATAACCAAATAAATACATGGAAGGAACTTTCCAGAAACAATTCAATTATACATCATTAGGTAAAAAATATTCCAAATGAGCAACACATTGGCTTCAATAACTGCTGCCTCCTCAGAAATTCCAATAATCAATACTGTTCTGGAACATGGAGTACCTGGAGAGCATGTGGAGTAATGTGGATGGATGTCTGACATGGTCATCAGTTTCTGTAAACACAACACAACCCTGTCACCAGGAAGAGGGAACCTAAGTGAGGACTGGCCTGTGTCACACTGGCCTGTGGCCATGTCTCTGGGAGCATTCTCTTTTTTCTATTTTTAAAGTGATTTTTAATTTTATTTTACGTTGGTGGCTATTTTGCTTACATGTTTGTCTGTGTACCACGTGTGTGCCTGGTGCCATAGGAGGCCAGAAGAAAGTGTGTTCGGGGCAGGGCACACTGGAACTGGAGTTCCAGATGGTTATGAGCCTCCGTGGGCTGGGAATCCTGGGTCCTCTGCAAGAGCGACAGAGCTCTTAACCCCTAAGCCGCATCTCCAGCCCCTGAGAGCAACTTTTTAATGAGCAGGGGGTCCTGGGCTGTATAAGACAGCAAGCTGAGCAAGCCTGGAGAGCCAGCCAATAAGCGGGGTTCTTCCATGGTCTCTGCTTCAGTTTCTGCTTGGGGTCTCCCTTGAGCGCCTGGCCTGACTTTCCTCCGCAATGAACTATGTTCTGGAAGTGTAAGCTGAATAAAGCCACTTCTCCCCAGGCTGCTTTTGGTCAGTGCTTACACAGCAACAGAAAACAAAGCAGGGTATAAGGCCTCACTGTATCTTCAAGTGCAATCATAATGACTACCTAAGTGGTATCCGAGGTTACAGAAACCTCCAAATACTAGCAACAATTCAAACGAGCATGGGTATCTCTTTAACTAAACTACCTTCAAGTTTCCAGATGAATCTTACTCATTTGCTTTTTTATTTTCTGAAACAGGGTCTCACTATGTAGCCCTGGTTGGCCTAGAACTCACTATGTAGACCAGGCTGGCCTCAGAATCAGAGATCTACCTGCCTCTGCCCCGACTGCTGAGAGTAAAGGTGTGCTCCGCCATGGATGTGTGAGCAATCTGGCTTTAGCATCTGCCACCCCACTGATCGCTGGGACTGATCCAGATGAGCTCATCTGGATGGCTAGGTAGGTGTCCCCTTGCTCCCTGACCACTCCACGTGTGTCCTGCTTGAAGCTGTGCACATGGTTAATAAGAAGGACCTTCCCCAAACAGAGGAGAAGCTCCTGGGTCAGGGGTATACGAGAGCTGTGCTCTCCTGAAGAGCCGCCACACAAGCTCTCAGATGTATTAAATGTGATTTATAACTTCATCTTTTTTAAAAGATTTATTTTTGTATCATGTACATAGTGTTCGGCCTGCATATATGCCTGCACGACAGAAGAAGGCATCAGATCTCATTACAGATGGTTGTGAGCCACCATGTGGGTGCTGGGAATTGAACTCAGGACCTCTGGAAGAGCAGCCAGTGCACTTAACCTCTGAGCCATCTCTCCAGCCCCTACAGCTTCATCTTTTAAAAACAACCAATAAAGCATAAACCAGTATCATGAACCACCTTTCTTGATGAAGAAATTAGAGGACAGTGAGTCTGGATTATTTATTGGACAAAAGGGTCTGTCACTTAATGCTCCCAAACACGATGACGAATTACAACTGTAAGGCCCCTGGGTACTTTCTAGCCTGGGCCATGGATCCCCTGTCAGCACTAAGCCCATCCCCGGACCACTATTTGAAGGACCTGATTGAAGAGTGTAGAAAGAACATTCTAGATTTTTCTTTTCCATAGTATCTTGGAATGGTAATTTTTCTACTGTCTTCTATTACAGAGAAGTGGCAAAGCGTTGTGAAATAGATTTCTGTAGTCACGAGAGCAAATACCAGAGAGTACAGAAAACATATTAAGGACTACCCGGGAAATGAAACGTGAAGGCATACTGGTATCTTTATGATTCATGCCTCTCAAGAGTGCACTGTGACTTCTTACACAAGGGGCTGGGCTAACTGGAATATGCACACCAAAAAGAACAATTTCCTCCTTTGTCTGCTGTAACAGCCAGAAGAATTTTAGGTTAGTGTGCAAAGACGATTACATGAAAACATTTTAAGAATAAGACTTTACACATGCCCCCCTCTGCTATGTTTATTTTATTTTATTTTATTTATTTCGTTTAAGCAGGGTCTCATGTAGCCCAGGCGAGTCTTGAATTTGCTATGCATCATTAGGATAATACTCAAGCCCTGACCCTTCTGCCTTTACCACCCCAGCTCTGGGTTTATAAACATGCATTAGTGTGCCATTTATAGGCTGTTTTTCAACAGATGTAGGCTTCAGCGCCCTAGATAAACGTTCCACATTCTGGTCTCCATGTTGACTTTTTAAAAGGTCCCTGAAGGAGAGCATGATGGTGCATGCATATAAAATCAGTACTCGGGAGGTAGCGGCAGGAGGAGAAGGAGATCCGGTACAGTTCAGGATGTAAGATTCTACCTTTAAAAGCACAAAACAGCCAACCGACAAAAGATGGCGCCGGGCCTAGAGCCGTGAGTTCAAGAACTGCAAGAGCCACAGAATGAGGTCAATGCTGGCCTTCATAACTTATTAAGACCCTGTTCCAAAAAAAGTTTTTAAAAAGGGCGGGGGGGGGGGGGGTGGCCTGGGGCTGTAGCTCAGCAGTAGAGCATTTAACTAGTATGCTTTTGGCCTGGGTTGAGGCTCAGCGTCTCCCCTCCAAGCACCTTCATTTACTTTAAACTACAGCTGTGCGGTCACTGGAGCTGCTATTTTAACACAGTGAACACTGAGATGCTACTCCTTGGCCATCCCACACCCTTCTACAGTAATGTAGACACAGTTGGTTAGTGCCTATTGGGGGAGCTTGGCCGAGAGAAATCTGCTGTTACAAGACAAGCTTCTCTAGATAATGCTGAGCTTATGCATCAGCTGGGAGCTGCGTGGTCATGAGAATGTCACAAATTTCTCCATTTCCTAAGAGCTGGGTTAGGAGAAAACTAGGAGAGCCAAAGGCCAGGGAGGGCTGGTCCAATAAGCTTGCTGTCTGGAAAACTGCCCACCTGAACCTCGGGCATCTCTGCAAATTCTGAGCAGTCCATTTCCGTGATGCCAGGCGGGCATCAGTACTGTCTGAGAGCCGAGAAAGGCTAAAGAGCAGATGGCTACTGTGGGTGAGGAGAAAGCATCCACCCAGCTGCAGGTGCGCTGTGACGAGTCTGCTGTGTCCTGCCGCTGCCGGCCTGGATCAACCTTCTGCTTGCTGAAGTGCCTACCTGTCACCTCCAGTTCCTGCCCCATGAGTAGGCAACAGTCGGTGATGTTTATGTTTCATGGGTACAGTGTGATTTAGCCTCCCACCTGTACCAGGAGGTGGATCTCATCGCCACCATTGTAGTGGAGAAAAAGAAGATCTGAATAATAGCAGATGAATAGTGACAGAAGTGATAAATGGTGGAAACAGGCCGTTACATCTGTCTCACTCTCAAGTGTGTGCTGTGCTACACTATAATCAGAGAGTGCAATGAACAGGGGGAAACACGTCAGGAAGAAAGAAAGGAAATATGTGATGAAAAAAGGCATGTTTTCCTCAAACAACATGCCCGTGCCCGATGGGTACACAAAGTGTAGATTTTAAGGAGACTATGAATTTAAAAGCGCTACTGAATTAACAGTAGAAAGGCAGTCAGTTTTCGATGTTCTGAGCCACGCTGAGACGAGACAGATGGGATAAGGGAAGAGGAAGCAGAACAAGCCTTAAATGTGATCTGGACTGGTTCACAGCAGCAGAGCGACAGCTGGAAATAAGCGCCGGCTGACCGGAAGTCTGCCTGACAACCACCTACCAGGCAGGCCGAGGATGCGCTGCTTTATTACTGCCATGTATTATTCTCCTGACAGTCACCAACTCAAGGGGGTGCTCTCCTGGACGCTGCCCACAGCGTTGTGCAGCCCATGAGCTCTGTCCACCAGGGAGGTTTACAGACAAGAATGCTGCCACCCAGGGCTGCCAGATAGGCATGTGACCATCAAACCCACACTCACTGGAGGCAGGCCTGACTGTGTGCTGTGCACAGTGCTACATCAGTAACAGATGTTCTCCAGAATGAGTCACCTATGCCAAAAATACTCGTGAGTAACTGGCATTCTTTCAAGTATCTGTAACTAAAGAGAACAGCAGTCGAGATTTTTCTTTCTTTGCTTCCTCTGCATTTTTATCATCAATTAGAGTAACAAGGAATAGAAAACTAGGGGCTGTGGCTTGCTTGGTTCAGTATTACCCAGGCTGCACCAGGCTGGGGCTCACAGCCGGGGGGTTGGCACACACCTGTAACTCAGGAGGCCGAGGCAGGAGATCAGAAGTTCTGCTACATAGTGAGTTGGAGGCCAGCCTAGCACACAGGAGAAAAATAAACAACAAAATGAAATAAAGAACCCCAGCAGCCTGAGGAGTCAGCACTTCTAACATGGAATCAATTCTCTCTGTCATTCTGCTGTTTTACTTATAACAATATTTACATCACCTTCTAAAGCAACACTTTCAGAAGCTGGTAGACAACTCAGTGAAAAACATACTCTCATGTTGAAATTAGATTTCAGCTGGGTGGTGCTGGTGCACACCTTTAATCCCAGCACTCCAGAGGCAGAGACAGGTGGATCTCTGTAAGTTCGAAGCCAGCCTGATCTACAGAGTTCCAGGCCAGCCAAGGTTGCAGAGAGACCCTGTCTTGAAAACAAACAAACAAATAAAAACATGCCGGGCAGTGGTGACTCATGCCTTTAATCCCAGCACTCGGGAGGCAGAGGCAGAGGATCTCTGTGAGAGGCAAAGGATCTCTGTGAGTTCGAGGCCAGCCTGGTCTCCAAAGCAAGTTCCAGGAAAGGTGCAAAGCTACACAGAGAAACCCTGTCTCGAAAAACCCAAAAAAATTAAAAACACTAGATTTCTCTAATCACTTGTCCTTTTTCTCTTAAATCTATTATTCTTCTCACTGAAATAAACACTTAAAACACTGTCCTCTAATGAGTGTAACTAAAGTACTTTAAAACAAGCTTCCCTGAATTCAAATGTCTTTGACAACCATTAGCTGGGCAGAACCATGAACTACTTTAGCTGTGAGAACCACAGCAAACTACATAAGAATAAATGTTAGTGCAAAGCGCTAACAAGACTCTGAAAGGAGGTGTCAGCTAGAGACCAGAGGGAGGGGACCTCTTTGTTTCCCTTTCTAATTCACACACACTGTCTACCAGAAGTTACTTTCACAACACACAGGAAGAGTGCAGTGAGAGACTCCCACTTGTTCCCAAGACCCTTAGGGGATCTGTGAGGCCAAAGCTATATTCACTGTCATTTTACTATCACATAAAATGTCACTTTTTTCCTCTCCCACTCCCAAGTGTATCAGGATTGTCCAAAGAGAACGTAATGTGAGCTTCTACTTTAAAGGCTTCTTGGTTTAAATAAGTGCTATTGTAAATATTGATGAATATAATGGACACAGTAAGTAGAGCTGGTGAATATTTAACAATTGGTTGTCCTTAGGACAAAATTCTGCCTGAAAGTATTTCTCCACTCCACAGTGTAAATGGCCGATTTCAAGCCATCAATATGACTTCCCTGAGCTCAGGGCTGGGAGGGGCTATGCAACCAGCTGTCACCGCTGGCACAGGTCGCCTATGGCGCATCATGTGAACTACTGAACAACAGCACTTTCAAGTTCGGTAGCATTTAAGATTGTAGGGCTATTCTCAGATAAACAATTCTGGGGTCACTGTCCTATGGGTAACATTTTCAGACCACAGGCTGTGCCCAAGTAATAAGACAATAAAACCGAGTTAGTCTCAACTGACATTTAAATGAAACGTTAAAGGAAAAACCACCAGCTCTCACAGGTAATAATGGCACCATTCTATGAAAGTGGGTCACAACTGAATGGACTCCTCACTAGGCATCACAGTTGGAGCAGCTTGTAAACACCAGGGCAGCAATCGGAAAGGCAGTGGGAACGTAATGGCTCTGGATTCGGGCCTCCTCAGCCTGAGGCTGGCAGACCCGGGAGAGAAGGCAGTTCACAGGAAGAAACTGTGTAAGGGAGAATGGAGGTCCACAGCCAGGGCGGCATCACAAGCCAGAGCAGGGGCTGTCACGTGATAAACTCACAGCGCCGGGATTCCCAGAGGAGAATGTGAACTACCTGATGCTAATGAGGAAGCCAGTGCTGCTTCCTGAAAGTGAGCATGCGAGTCTTAACCGGACACCATCCCAGGACTACGCCGCACAACCGCGCATCCCAACAGGCAGAACTACTTACTCTGTAGGACCACACTCAATGCGGAGTTACATGTGCTGTAATTCATCATCCTTGCACTTACTCGGGAGTCTAACACAGATTTACGATTCGACCAACAAGCCTAGACAAATACTTTGTTCTTAGCACAGAAAATAACCTGCTGAAGTCTTCCGAAACCAAGTTCACACCAAATGTGCACACACAGATCTTTCTGGCACAACAATACAGGGGCTTAACAAACCTCCGTATGAGGTATTTTCAGATGAAACCAGTTCTCTGATTAGAGCCCACAAGTACTCACACTTAGTTCCCCTAACAATCGGTTTGTTTCATGACATCACTGGCTACCAGAGGGACACAAAGCAAAACACACTGAGATCCACCTCAGGCTAGTCACAAGGGCAGTCACTAGGAAAAGCAGGAACAGCAAATGCTAGCTAGCAGGGGCACGCACAGGCGGAAATACCAGTGCAGTGCTGGGAACGCAAACTAGTCTAGTCTCTAAGAACTCTTTTTGTTTTGTTTTGTTTTGTTTGGGGGGTGTTCCTCAAAAAACAAAAATCAGGGCCCAGGAGATGGCTCAGCAAGTAGAAGTGTTTCCACACAAGACCCAAGTTCAACCCCAGAAGCCATGTGAGAAGCCAGATAAACGGCGGTATGCGGCTGCCGTCCCAGCCTCCTCTATGGCAATTTGGGAGGTGGAGACAGAATCATCTGGAACTCCTATGCACACGACAGCAGGACAAACAAGAGACCCTGCCTCAAAAACACGGCGAGAACAAAGAGCCAACTCTGGAAAAGGTGTCCTCTGACCTCCACATGTGCTAAAGCACATGTGCGTACACACACACACACACACACACACACCCTTTAAAAAAAAAAAAAGAAACCTAAAATTGTATCTCCCATAGGACCCAAGCATTGACCAAGCATACATCATTCCTAGCTACACCCAGATGACTACAAGTCAACATAGAGCAAATACTTGCACATCACCGCTTACTGCAGCGCGATTGAAAATGACTAAGTTGCTCCTCCATGCTCACTGCAGCTCAAGTCACAATTGCTAAGAAACATAATCAACCAAGATGTCAATCAGCTAACGAATGGACAAGGAAAATGTGGTACATTTTCACAACTGAATGTTACTCAGCTGTGAAAATAAATGAAATCTGAGGGTAAACGGATAGAATCGGGAAACATGATATCAAGCGAGGTCACTCTGGCCCAGAACAGCAGTGCTGTATGATCTCTCTCATATGTGGATCATATGAATCGTTTGTTTTGTTATGTTTAATCTAGAGTACGCGTGGAAGCCAGGAAACTAGAAATGGGCCACTGCGGGTGGCCATCTTGAGGGAGGGGACTACTATAATCCAGGTCAATCAAGAGTGGAGAAGGGGCACTGGGTGGGGGGTCTCAAACCCGGAAACAGGTGGGGAGTGGGGAAAGGAGGGATTGGAGGGTGGCTCAACAAACATGGAGGGTACGTGAGAAAGCTACTTAGAAACCTATGATTTTCCAACCCAAGGAAAAATTCAACTGAGGAGAGGCTAGAACACGGGCAGTATGAAAATGGTTGGGGGTGGGTGGGGGTAGACTCAGGGTTAAAGGCTTAAGTAGAGATAGGGAGTCTAGGGAGAGGAGAGGGGAGCGGGGAGATCAGACAAAACTAAGGCTATGTGAAGAAACCTTATAGAAATCTACTAGTTTCTAAGTGGATTGGGGATAAATATATAATATATATATTATGTATCTACCATGTGTAGATGACAGGACACTGCTGCTGAAGACAACACTCACTTTGGAAGCAGGACATGGACAAATCAACTGGACCTGACTAGGCAATGCACCCTGGTGACTAGCCTTCATGGTGTTGGGAGGTGCTGTGCAGGATGCGGGGGAAGACAAGACATCAATGGTTGCATCCAGCCCTGGGCCCTGCCTGCTACAGCAAGATGTGCCCCTCTGTGATAGTGAAATGATGCTAAGGGCACAACTAACTGCTGTCTGACTGGCTGGCAGGGCTGCTCCACAGGAAGCCTGCTCTACCTGCTACTGTACACTTGGTCAAAAGCCCATGGCTAGGGAAGTCATAGGCCATGGGGGAACCTACAGCTGTTGTTTTGCTGAAGGGCCATGCAGCTAAACCACCTTCTAAATATTTGTTTACACCCACAGGTTTGTGTGTGCAGCTCTTAATTTCGGTCAGTAGCTTCTCCCTGCAGTGAGTAGCGGTTAATGCAGACTCACTGCTGGTCAAAATGCTGAGTATAAATAACTGAGTGCCCAGCTCTGTCTGGGCCATCTGTACCAAGCTCCCTCCATCCAAGGCTCGGGGAACTTCATGGAAGGAGGGCTGGGTAACAGCCAGTGGGGGGGGGGGGGCTACAAAATGCTTCTGGCGGTGACTGACAGAACCACTGCACTCACCAATCATAGCAGCTGTGGTTCCCTGCGCTGGGTCAAGCCAGTGAAACTCCAGAACTGACTGGGGGTGGGGGCCTTATCCTAGCTGACTGCTGCTGAAGGAGAGAGGGAAAGCCGCCCGCCTGTGGGGACATGGCTGCTGGCAGGCTGCCCGAGCCCCAGTGGATGGCCACACACCCGTGCATATGGGCAGCACTAACTGCACTCAAGACATGAAAGTAAAAGAGGACATCAAGTTGGGAGAGAAATGGGGTGGGGGACATGGGGGTGAGGGGTTGGAAGAAGGCAGTGGTAGATGGAGACGGCCAACAGACGTTTTATGAATGTATGGGAACTTTTAAAGGTTTAAAAAAATATGCGATTTTTAAAACGTTAAACTAGATAAGCTCTAGATCCAATCTAGAGGTCAAATAACAGGGCAATGGGTAAAGCTGTGGTATATAGAAACCATGTGAACTTTTCAGTCACAAAGAATGAAAGTCGGGTGGCGGCGCTCGCCTTTAATCCTAGTACTCGGGAGGCAGAGGCAGGCAGATCTGTGAGTTCAAGGCCAGTCTAGGCTACAGAGTGAGTTCCAGGAAAGGCTCCAAAGCCACACAGAGAAACCCTGTCTCCAAAAAAAAAAAAAAAAGAATGAAGTTATGTTGTCAGGAGGAAGATGGATGTAGCTGGAGAATCAGATTCAATGAATTAAGTCAGTCACAGGAAGACAAATATCACATCTTTCATTTGTGGTTTCTAGATCTTATCTAAGTACACAGAATCCTGTATGAATATACAGCATGAATGAAGAACTGAAACTCTAGGGGGACAAAGGGGACTCATGGGTAGGGAAGTGACAGAGAGGAGGGTAAGGAGGTATGGGGGAAATTCGTTCAAAAGGCATTGCATTCTTGTATGAAAAGGTTAGGTGTAGGCCAGTATCAAATATGCACAATAGGGAAAAAAGGAAAACAAAAATCAGTTTTCAGGCAATCTTGATACAATTGAACTTTTATCACAGAAACATAAAAAGAAATACAAGCTACATTTTTTCTCAAATTTGTAAGCTCACTATATCACACTATAAACCAGTGTATTTAGTCCATCTCTAGGTCCCCACAATATTGTAAGTTCATTCTGGTGCTTGCTAGCCCATCATCAGTGTACTGTGTGAATTACTCACAAAACCCACCTTAGGTATCGCTAACGTGATTTTCTATTACCAAGAAATCTACTCTGTGGGTGCCCTGTGACTATTTCCCTTCAAAAGGTCTGCGTTCCAAGTCAAGCCAGAAGACTCTTCTTAGGTACTGCCTTGTTCACCCACTCAACAGGAGGGACGTCTCCATGAGGAAGGGGAGGGCTTTGCTGGAGTTACACCCTTACCTGGCATTAGCAGCTTTCAGGTCACAGAAGTGAGTGAGCACAGCCTTTACAACATCATTACAGACAACTTTAACTACATCCACGTGATTCAGTCTGTGGCGAATCTGCTTGACAATTTCCCAGAAGTCTTCCAAGAGCAGATGGTAGAGCTGCCCATCATCTCTGCTGAGGTTCCCGTACCAGGAGAGAATATAGTCTCTGTAACTGTAGTCGAACACTGTGAGAGGGAAGCACAGCTGGGTCAAAGCCGCAAACATCAGGGCAGTTCATTTTATTTTATTTTATTTTATTTTACTTGATTTATTTATTTATTTATTTATTTATTATTTATTTATTTATTTATTTATTTTTGGTTTTTCAAGACAGGGTTTCTCTGTGTAGCTTTGTGCCTTTCCAGGAACTCACTTGGTAGCCCAGGCTGACCTCAAACTCACAGAGATCCGCCTGCCTCTGCCTCGGCAGTTCATTTTAGAATATAATGAGAGCAGAAACCAGAACAAGACAAAGGAAATCTTTTAAAAAATCCTCATCTAACCGGAATGCTGGGTCTTAGATTGGCGTAATACTTGATCTTGATGCCAATCTGCTTACATATGACACAGCAAATATCTTATCATCGCTTGGGTCAAGGCCATGGCTTCTCCAGGAAGACCCCAAAGCTCACCCGAGTAAAGAAAAGGCACTCCTGTCACGGGTACTCCACCCTAAGATACCCTCTGCTCCACAAGTAGATGTGGAAGCTGCTCTGCTCCACTTACCCATAGTCTTTAGGGTTCCCTCCGTTAGTGCTTAAGCCATGGTACAGGACCATGATTCTTTACGTTCAGAATATTTTCAGTATTCTGTCTCCTAATAAAACCCCAAGTAATACAAGAACAGTCCCCCCATGCCAGCCTCATATAGGTCAGCAGGTGCAGCCAGTCACTGTCACTGGACGATTTCCAATCTCTCTAGTCCTAGGCTAGTGCCATCTAATAGAAACATGAAAATCTGCACATGTGTTTTTACATTTTCTGTTAGCCATATTAATAGAATAGAAAGAAATAGGTAAAATGAATAATATATTTCATTTCATATAATATACTTATATATTAAGTAGTCAACATTTAAAATGAAATATTTTCATTATTTTTATTCAAACTAAGCTTTGAAATCTGGTACACATTTTAGTTACAGCAATCACAAATGAACTATTCAACCCACGATAGACGGTTCAGCTCTATTTCATATAGAAAAACTGTCGAGTTAATGTGATTATTCAAGAAAGGAGGCCTCCTGAACAATAAACTGATATCTGGTGTAGGTGATGACCTCTCCAAGTGCCACAGGGGGGAAAAAACTTAGCCACATAAAACTGCTCCAGCTCAAAGACACCACGCTTAATGGTATTTTTGACATCACTTCTTATTTCTCAAAGCTTTTCTTTTTATTTTTATATTCCAAACACTACTCATAGCCTGGTAGGGTGCTGCACACCTTTACTCCTAGCCCTTGAGAGGCAGAACCAGATAGATCTCTGAGAGTTAGAGGCTAGCCTGGTCTACAATGCAAGTTCCAGGCCAGTGAGGACTATATAGTGAGACCCTGTCTCATCAGACAGACAAGACACACAAAGACAGACAAACACACAGACAAATAAAAACCCACATATGAAACATCAAGAATTTTGTTATCATTTACATACACCAAAGTTTAGGTAAATTCTCAAGGTGATTCCAATGGCTTCAGCTGTTATCTTCTAGCTGAGAACAATTACCCCCCAAAGACAGAGAGACAGACAGACAGAAAGAAAAGATCTCACTGCATCTTTAACCATTCATTAAACAGTATTTTTTAGACTCTGGCATGCAAGCTGGAATCAACAGCCATATCAGTAACACAATCAAGCATGGAAGAAATGCTATCCAACAGGTAAGCTCGTGAGGTTCTCGGCCATTTTCATGTTAACGTCCGATGGCTTTTGTTCCCTCGCTTTTGTAGAGCAGCTGTACCTCATCCGAACTGGATACGTCCATTAAGAAAGCAGAGACAACTCCCATTTACTTGCCACAAACAAACCAAACGTGGCGCCTACACAGAACCGGAGCATCTTGTTGGGAAGCTGAGGTTACAGGAGTAAAATAAGTTTCTGAAGGAGGTGGCACCGCACCTTCTGTCCTACTGCACACTGTGTCCCCCCGACACACGTACACGCAGAAGACAAGCTAGCGGAGCAACAGACAGGAGAAACCTGGCACAGTGTCCTCATCTGCTGGCTGGCTCCTTAAAACCACAGTCGTGTGGGGAGATAGGCACGGGCACGCTTGTAAACTCCATCTAGACAGCACAACAGGACACAGCACGACATCCTAGCAAAGAGGTCCGCTCAACTCAACACGAAGAGGAACTCAGTAACAACTGCCCAACAGGCAGTCACGCCAGAGGGTAGCCTTCCCATTAGCAACTCTTGAATAAGTACGACAAACACCTAAGTGACCTCCAAAGGACCTGCAAGGCCAAGTAATGAGGGCAGGATGAGAGTCCTTTGCCAAAAACACTGCTTGTTTAGTCCCTTGCTCTTTTTAACTAAACCAAGTTTTCATGCCACAGAAGTTTAAACTAATAAATCTGCAGCCTAAGCGTATGCAAAATGGAAGCATGTTTCCTTTTCACTGAAATTCAATTTCTGGGTCAGGAAGTGGCTGGGTGGCTGAAAGTGCTCACCATGCAAGACTGACAGCCTGAGTCTGATGCCTGGAAACCAAGGACCCAGCACAGTGCTGTGATGCACATCTGTAATCCCGACACTTTTACACCAAAACCAAAGGAGGAGACAGAAAACTTAGTCAGAAGCTCATCAATCAAGCCAACTAACCCTGCACCCAAAGTAAGAAACAACGAGGCAGAAGGAGAGAAGACACTCTCAGGAGTCATCCTCCGGCCTCCCTATCTGTGCTATGACAGATGTCCCCCAACATAAGCACACAAATATTTAAAAATTAATTTCAATTATAGCCTAGAGTTAAGTACAATTTTAAGACTTAATAACTTTCCATTCAGATCTGCTCGGTGTGCTGTCCTAGCGCTGCTCTATTGCTGTGAAGAGACAACATGACCGTGACAACTCTCCTAAGAGAAAACGTTTCATTGGGGGCTGGCCATTTCTGAGGGTTTAGCCCGTTATCATCATGGCGGGGAATGTGGTGGTATGCTTGGCACTGGGGCAGTAGCTAAGAGCTACAACCTCATCCACAGGCCGAGGGAGAGAGACTCTAGGCTTGGCATGAGCTTTATTTCCGCCAACAAAGCCACATCTCCTAATCCTTCTAATCCTTTCAAATAGTGCCACTACCTAGTGACTAAGCATTCAAATATATGAGCCTAAGGGGGTTCAAACTACCACATGACATGAAAGGTGTATCACCTATGTTATGTCCTGTTATATTTCTCACCTACATTGCATATGCTATTTAGTACAACTCTAAAATACTCCTGTGGTGATACAATTTGGTTAGGAATTTATAAAAATCAATATTGGTAGAAATTTTTATTCAGCCATAAAATTGTTTTTTTTTAACCATAGGTAGTTCTTCCATTAATAGTTAATCAGTATGCTTAAGGTAAGCATCACAGCTACATTTGTGACATGAATATATAAACCAAAAATAAAAGCCATACTTCTACATATATATAGCGTAGCTATACAGACCCACACAAACACAAAAGTGAACAAAAATTTGTGTTATGTGTCTGTATATGTGTGTGTGAAGGGCAGAGGTCAACATCAAGTGTCTTCCTTACTTGCTCTCCACTTTACTTTTTAAGACAGGGTACATTACTGAACCTGGGGCTTACTGATTCAGCTAGACTGATGGGCCTAGGAGCTCCAGGGATCCACCTGTCTCTTCTCCCTCAACACAGGGATTAGAGATGCATGCCACTGAGTCTAAATTTTATCTGGATGCTAGATCCTTAGGCCTGCATGGTGAGCACTTTACCAACTGAGTGGTTTCTCAGCCCACTGAGAAAAACAATTTTAAAGCTGACTCAGAGATTCCAGAACATGAATTCCCCCCTGTGAAGTAGGCCTCCAATCCAATCAGAGAGCAGTTGGTGGCCTCAGTAACAACTATGCCTCTCTGTCACCAGCGGCACATCTTACCCACAGGTTGGTCAACCGCGTCAGCTAACTTCTAGCACATGTAGTATAAATTCTTGTTGTTCATCTAACACCTAACTACATTGTTTTTCACTACTTTTTTATTCTTGACATTCCATATGTAAGGAATTCAGACAATTCCTCATCCACAGTGAGCTACAAAACATTCTTTAGCAACAAACATGTTTATATGCAAACCACATACATATTTCTACTTTACTGAACTCTTTGATCACATCATTTTAAATTATATATTCCAAAAGCAATAAAGTAAATATAAAAAGATAAAATGGTACAATATTATCTAGCTAAAATTAACTTCAGGAGCCAGGCGGTGGTGGTGCACGCCTTTAATCCCAGCACTTGGGAGGCAGAGGCAGACGGATCTCTGTGAGTTCGAGGCCAGCTGGTCTACAAAGTAAGTTCCACGGCAGCCAGGACAGTTACACAGAGAAACCTTGTCTTGAAAAACAAAACAACAAAAACAAAAACAAAAAAATTAACTTCAGGGGATAATTTTTTTTAAGTATTTTCTAAGTTCCCATCAACTAATCTTAAATTACTATAGCCCTAACAATTTGTCGTTTAAGTCTTGAACACACAGATTCTCACTTTTATCAACACTAAGTCTGATATCACTCACTGTAGTTTAATTAAATATGCTAGTGTTATGGTTTAGAACTATAAAATATACTCCAAAGATATAAACTACATTCACTGTGGGGTTTTTTAAATGCTTGTATAATCTCTTAGCTTTCTCAACACACATTTCTAGATTCACTTTCAGTAGACACATTTTTAGGAAGTAATTCGAGTTTGGGCTTGTTTGTTACGGTTGTTATCAACTACTGCCAAATGTGTAAACTGCACTCCAAAATCTATTGTTAGTTATAGCAGCCAACAGCTCTCGTTTGGTAGAGGATATGATGTTCAGTTTCCCTGAAAACCATCTTATGTAAAAACAAAAGACTTTCATGCCTTAAGAGCTTGGTTAACAATGCTGTCTAACAGACACAGGAGATGAGTTAAGAAAGAGAAAATACAAAACAGTCAACCTTGTGTAGCATAGAGAATACTACCAATAGGGAGAAGGCTGGATAGAGTTGGTGCACATGCATAAACTGAACTATCACAACAAATTTCCTCAATATGTGTAAGTGATACATTAATAACAATGATTTTAAAAACAAAGCAAGCCATCAAAGGTGCTTTAAAAATATACCAAATAATAATGACCAAAGCTCTTATCCAAAAGCTTTCTATGACACTTTCCTGTCAAAAGAAATCACTGCGCAGAAATTAACTTAAGGGCAATATGTCATTTGTTTCTGTCAAATAGGCCTCAGTGTTTTCCTAAACCCCCTCCACACAAACTCTTCTGAAGCAAACTGGCCCATCCAAGAGAAAAAAAAGTCACATTCAACTGCAAGGAAATTTTTATGTCTTCCAAAATTCAAAAGGCACAAGATTTTCGGTATTCACAATGACCCCAAATATAAGCAATTCAAGTGTCCATCAGTGGATAAACAAATAAAATGTAGCACATAAATACAATGAAATACTAATCATCTTTCAAAAGGAAACAGTTAAGACAGTTTATAGAATTAAAGATTTTGTTTGTTTGTTTTTTCCTTTGGTTTTTCAGTACTGGGTTTCTCTATATAATAGCTCTGGCTGTCCTGGATCTTGCTCTGTAGACCAGGCTGGCCTCCAACCCTTAGAGATCTACCTGCCTCTGCCTCTCCAGTGCTGGGATTAAAGGCATGAGCCACCATACCCAGGGAATTAAGAGAATTTTAGCATTTGTAATGCTTTATTTATTTTTATTTTATATGTATGAGTTTTGCATGTATGCATCTGTACCACATGCATGTCTGGTGCCCAAGGAGGCCAGAAGGGAGTATAAGATCCTCTGGAACTAGTCACACAGATGGCTGTAAGCCACTCTGTGTGTTGGAAACCAAACCCAGGTCCTCTAGGAGGGCAGCGAGTGCTCTTATCCACCGAGATACCACCTATAGCAACTACAGGGATGACTGAATAACTTTACCAGACTAACTAACCTTCCTACACAAAACAACTAGGAATTCAGAGGTGGGGGTAGGGGGATGTTTAAGGTTGTGAAGAAAAATCAAAAGTTGGTGCAGGAGCTGGGGAGATGGCTCAGTATTGAAGAGTCCTTACAGAGAGCCCAGGTTCAGCTCCCAGCACCCACACCAAGTGGCTCAGCACAGCTGTAACTCCAGTCCCAGGAGCTCCAATGCCCTCTTCTGGTCTCCAGGGGCACATGCGGTACACATACATACATGCGGGCCTTCACACACGAGCACATAAAATCAAAATAAATATATTCCAATTGGTGCAGGGCCATCAAGATGGTTCAGTGATTAAAAGCATTTACTGTGCAAGTCAGACAACCTGAATTCAATCTCCGGGGGCCATGGTGGAAAGAAATAACTGACTCCTAAAACATGTCCTCTGACCTCCATCCACATGCACGGCATGGGACATGTGCATCTGCACTTATATCTAAGATGTGGTGATGGTTGTTTGTGCTCTCACAAATA
This sequence comes from Peromyscus maniculatus bairdii, assembly GCF_049852395.1. Classification (NCBI taxonomy): domain Eukaryota; kingdom Metazoa; phylum Chordata; class Mammalia; order Rodentia; family Cricetidae; genus Peromyscus; species Peromyscus maniculatus. The sequence goes on along the minus strand of NC_134868.1, from coordinate 27,502,143 downwards.
AAGCCTGCCTGGAGATCAGAGTGTGGAGCTAGCCACTGGAGGCCAGGCAGTGGTGGCACACACCTTTAATCCCAGCACTTGGGAAGAGGAAACAGGAAGTGATATGGCTGGACGGAGACTGAAATGATAAGCCAGGGTGGAGATAGCTCCGCCCTTTCAGGCTGAGGATTCGGTAGAGGTAAGAAGTCTCTCTAGTGGCTGGTTCCTTTACTGATCTTTCAGCATGAAGAAATAGACACCCTTCCAGCAACATATGAAAACAAACATTTAATATATATTAGCCAACAGGAGTATTCTGAACTTTATGATTGCTTCATTGTGCATTTTCCTAATGAAAAGATCATATAGTATGTGTGTCTGGGGGAACAGGGGTGCAAATATAGGTATATAAACATATACTCCTTTGTTACCAATGGTTCTCCACCTATGGGCAGCATTTCAGTCAATATTTAGACAGCTGCCCACTCCTACTCACAGGAATATAACCACAGGGTACTCTGCACTTGTTCCTCAGCCCTCTTCTTACGGCATTTGCATGTTCTCTGCTCTTTTGTGAGGCTATCACTTAATCTGCTAAAACTGATGTGTCCACACGTGCATCGAGTCCACTCGCCCCAACACACCTTCTCCAGGTAGTATCTAGAATGAAATGTTTCCTGAAACCTGTTTCAGGGAATAGAGAGCAGCTCTGTACTCCGTGTGGTAGATAAATCTCTCCTGAACTGGTTAGCTTTGTGGGGTCAGGAATTTCTACTCTATAAATGTTTAAACTACTTCCATTTATCCACAACAGAGATGCACCTACTCTTCAAACAGAAACTCATGAAAATTCCCACTGCTGTAGGAAGGATAGATAAACTAGAAACCACAAACTCCCTTTGAGCGCAGTGAGTGATTGCTTTACACAGTAATCCCAGGAGCCCAGTCCCTCCTCACCGTCTTTCAGAGCTCGGTCCACATTGTGAGAAATGACCACTCTTCTGCCCTGAGCTGTCTCCTGGGGATTCCCATATACAGGGCTCTGAAACGAGAGGGAAGGAAAGGTAAGAGATCACTGAGCAAACTACATATAAAGATAAAACCAAGACAAGGATTCAGAGATTCTAGACTTACTCTGGAAAAGTAAACGAACATTCAACGTTAATTAAAAATGTTCAGGAAAAGGGGGATTAAATATTATAATATTGGGAGTAGTAGGAAAGCACAAAACTAGATCATCTGTTTATCAAAATTAAAAATGTAATAAAATTTTAAGTCGATGAGGGAAAAGATAACACCATTTGTCTCCATTAGGGTTTCTATTGCTGTGATGAACACCAGGACCACAAGCAGCTATGGGAGAAAAGGTCTATTTCTGTTCACTGAGGACAGGAGCTCAAGGCAGGAACCCGGAGACAAAAACTGATGCAGAGGCCATGGAGGAACACTGCTCCTCCCGACTTGCTGTGGATGCTATGAATGTGTTGCCCTGATTGATTGATAAATAAAAGGCTGATTGGCCAGTAGCCAGGCAGGAAGTATAGTATAGGCAGGATAAGCAGAGAAGAGAATTCTGGGAACAGGAAGGCTGAGTCAGGAGTTGCCAGCCAGAGACAGAAAAAGCATGATGTGAAAGTACCAGTAAGCCACAAGCCACGTGACAATTTATAGATTGATAGAAATGGGTTAATTTAAGATATAAGAACTAGATAGCAAGGAGCCTGCCACAGCCATACAGTTTAGAAGTACTATACGTCTCTATGTGTTTACTTGGGTCTGAGTGGTTGCGGGCCCCAGCAGGACTAGAGAAATCTCCAGCTACAATGGCTTGCTCCTCACTTTGTTTTCTTAGATAACCCAGGACCACCCCCACCCAGGGTGGCACCACCCACAGGGGGTTGGACCCTCCCACATCAATCATTAATCAAGAAAATGCCCTACAGACTTGCTTACAGACAATCTGATGGAGGCATTTTCTCAATAAAGGTCCCTCTTCCCAAATGACCCTAGCTTGTGTTAAGCTGACATAAAAACTAGCCAGCAACTATTCAATAAATGACATTGAGATAGTTTTGTATTCATAGGTAGGGGAACTGATAGTCATATTTTATTTATAATTTCAAACTGACTAGGGAGCTAAATGTTTCCTTAAACTAAAAAACTAATTAGAACTTGGACTCAGATATTTATAATCATGAGATAGAAAAGGCCCCTACAATAAGACATGAAATCCAAGTATTACAGGAAAACAAAAACAAAACAAAGCATGAATTTAAAATAGAAAATTACTGTTTAATAAAAGACAATATAAACAAAATATAGGTAATAGTCTAGGATAGTGGTTCTCAACCTTCCTAATGCTGTGACCCTTTAATATAGTTCCTCATGTTGCGGTGACCTCCAACCATAAAATTATTTTGTCACTACTTCAAAACTGTAATTTTGGTACTGTTATGAACTGTAATATAAATAACTGATATGCAGGATATCTGATATGCTGCCCATAGGTTGAGAACCACTGGTCTAGAATATCTCAACACATGTAACAAAGGAATATATATTTATATACATATATTTACACCCCTATTCCCCCTGATCCTTTCATTAGGAAAATGCACAATGAAGCAATCATATACCTCAGACTGCAAAGTTCAGAATACTCCTGTTGGCTAATATATAATAAAATGTTTGTTTTCATATGTTGCTGGAAGGGTGTCTATTTCTTCATGCTTCAAAAAAGGAAACTAACTATATTACCAACATTAAAATTTTCAATGAATTGTCTTTCAGTCCAGCAATTCCCCTCCTAAGGAGGTCTAACCACTGAAAAGACTGTCATGCTCATCCAACAAACACAGCTGCAGAGAATCACAAGGCTCAGCTAGGAATGGAGAATGCCTAGGCTTGGTAGGTCTCCTGCTGTCTTTGGGTAGAGAGCCAAGAGTCATCATCCTGTTCTTTCTTTAAAAAAAAACAAACTCCACAGCCTTATGATTCCTTACTTTCTAATACAAATATCTGAAAGTAACCTAATAATAATAATATATGCATGTATAGCCGGGCGGTGGTGGCGCACGCCTTTAATCCCAGCACTCGGGAGGCAGAGGCAGGTGGATCTCCGTGAGTTCGAGGCCAGCCTGGGCTACCAAGTGAGTTCCAGGAAAGGCGCAAAGCTACACAGAGAAACCCTGTCTCGAAAAACCAAAATAATAATAATAATAATAATATATGCATGTGTGTTGTACCATGAAAGGACTTTATGCTACAACTCAACACACAGCATTTAGCACTGTCTCAAGGCATTAGAAAAATTATGCTCATACAGAGACAAACCATTTGATACGTGAAAGATAAAAATGCACCTTCAATCATTTAATACTGATCTCTAGCCTTTAGTAACTATCATATTACAAGGTAAGATTTTATTCTAATTTTCAAAGTTTTATAATTTCTCAGTTACAGGTACAAAACTTCTGGTTGACCAACAGTGGTCAGAAGGTAGAGTGAAATCAAAGGACTAGAGCGATGGTTTAGGGGTTAAGAGTATGGCTGCTCTTACAAAGGACCCAGGTTGGATTCTAACACCCACATCTAGCAGCTCATCAATGTCTGTAACTCCAGTTTCAGGGGATCTAATACCCTCTTCTGTCTTCTGTGGGTACCAGGCACGCACGTGGTGCATAGCCATACATGTAGCAAAACACATATACAAAATAAAATTAAAAATTTAAAATAGGCCGGGCGGTGGTGGCGCACGCCTTTAATCCCAGCACTTGGGAGGCAGAGGCAGGCGGATCTCTGTGAGTTCGAGGCCATCCTGGGCTACTAAGTGAGTTCCAGGAAAGGCGCAAAGCTACACAGAGAAACCCTGTCTCGAAAAAACCAAAAAAAAAAAAAAAAAAAAAAAAAATTTAAAATAGTTAAAAGAAAACAAAAAGCCAAGCACTTAATTGAAAACCTCCCAAGGTTTCCCCCTCCAATCATGCCCACGGTTTCTCTCCCCCAGCACTTAACAAAGTTTCCATTTTAAGAACCAATTTCAAGAAAATCTCACTAAATAAATGCTTGCTTTTGGTTTTCTTCTTCTGACCACTGCTGGTCACCACAGTACTGATCCTGAAATTGGGAAACTGTGTTTAAGGTCTGGGGAGGAAAGGCCCTGGGCTGAGACATCACATGGTTCCAAACCTGTGCAAGGCACTCCTGGGAGGGGTTTGAAAATGAAAGAACCAGGGGAGGGAGGTTAAGTGAGCTCTTTCTACCTGTTCCCTCACTGTGGATCTGCTATCTTGTGTTGCTTTTCGTTTGGTTGTTGAGTATATGTTTGGGGCTCTGTTGTTTTAGTTTTGGTTATTGGGTATATGTTTGGGGTTCTGCTGTTTTGGTTTTGGCTATTGAGAATACCTTTGGGGTTCTGTTGTCCTGTGTATGGGGAGAGGTTGTTTTTGAGACAGGGTGTCACTGTGTAGCCCAGGCTGGCCTCAATCCCCCTGCTTCACTCTTTCCTTCTTTTATAGGTTTGAGAAGCAGGAACTCCACGGGCTGGCCCACCAAAGACTTGCTCTTGAAGGCGAATGCTAACGTCTATCCTGCTGGCACACCCCTGTTCCTCGGATAACATACCTTTCTCCTCAGTCACTTTCCTACAGTGCTGGTTTGGGGAAAAGAAAAGAAAGGCACCCACTCCTACTGTCACAAAGAATCCTGGGAAAAATACAGTATCTAGTCTGGATATGGCCTCCCCACGGAATCCGATCACTCTGCTTCTGCTTTAGTATTTTAGTACATATATCAAATATTCATTCATAAGAGCTTTTGGTGAGCCAGACCACTATTATTAAAAAAATACATTTTATTTTTTATGTAATGAAAATAAATGAGACCTATCTTCATATTAAGATTTAAAACTATGTCAAACTAACCAAGGTCATTTTTAATTGCACACAGTTCTCTAGAAGAAAAAAATTAGAAATCTCAATATATAATTGCACATTTGAAAAATGTTTTCCAAAGTCAGGCCAAAACCTAAAAGCTTTTCCCTAAGACGTGTAACCTGATCTGCAGAATCAAGAACAGAGAGCATAGCATTAACTTTTTTCCCTGAGTACATAACAGCTTTTCAGTCCACAGCCATGATACACTCAAACTGTCTGTGTGCCAAAGCCAGAGAGGCCTGCGTAAGAGCAAACACCCAGAGAAACCTTGTGGAGAAACTTGGGCACTCTGACACCACTGGCCACTAGACAGCCAGGAGCTGTCTGAAATCCAGCGTCCACAATTGGAAGGTGGGAATGCTCTCTGGGTGGCTTCCCAGCCAATCATGACTCCATCTGCCTCTTGCCCATCACTTCACTACTCCAGTAAACAAATGGCTCTCCTCTTTATTGATATTTTCAAGTGGTTTTCAATGTTAGTCCAGTTTACGTTAAACGGAAAGACGGCCAGGCATGGAGGCACATGACTATAACCCGGTATGCGAAGTAAAAGGGTTATAATTCAACAGTCATCCCTGGCTACATCTCTAGTTTGAAGTTAGCTCCATCTACATTAAGCCACAACAAAACATACAAGCAAAGAGAGGATAAGGGAAAAGAAGGGAGAGAAAGGAAGCAACGGTCATACAAATTTCAGGGGTCATGGGTATAACTTTCTGTGAAGTTACAGAAATGGTCATCTACCTTTCAAAAGCAAACACAAGCCCGAAGTCATTGTTACCCACCCAAGTGTCACAGGGCTGTGTCTGTCTGTCTGTCTGTCTGTCTGTCTCTCTCTCTCTCTCTCTTGGTTTTTTGAGACAGGGTTTCCCTGTGTAGCTTTGCGCCTTCCCTGGAACTCACTCTGGCCTTGAACTCACAGAGATCCGCCTGCCTCTGCCTCCCGAGTGCTGGGATTAAAGGTGTGCGCCACCACCACCTGGCCCAGGGCTGACTTTCCAAGGATCCGGAGCATCTGGCAATCTTCCGGGATGCCATAACTTTCTCACTTCTAAACTACATTATTCTCAAAACTCTGCCTCTTTCAAAACAATCATATTCTGCCTTGGCCTCAACAAATAACTTATTCAAAACCAAAGAAATGAAGAGGCCATGTGTATCTTCCCTGGGAAGGAACTGAAAAGGCCACTGCAGTAGATGAAGACTGGCAAAGGGAACATCTGCAAGGACACAGTGCCCACTGGGCATGCTGGGCAGCCATGCCAGCGCTGGCGCAGCAAAGCAGGGCGGGGGACATGGCTCCACAGTTGGAAAGGTCTGGCTCTGCTGTCACTCACTAAGGCCACTCCCTTGACCCAGACACTTCCTCTGTTTGGCTCTTCTTAAGGGTCTTATTGTTCCTTAGTTTTAAATATAATTGGTATTGGGGTTCCAAAACAGAAAAACAGAGCATTGGCCAGGAAAGTACTATAAATAGCGAAAGGGGTTATGCTTGTCACTGTGCTAGATGTATTGTTTGTTTTGGTTTGGTTGGTCTCAACAATAAATGGAAATCAATCATTTTTAGGTATCTCCATCTAATTCACTGTTACTCCAAACACTGTTGGCTTACACTGCACCAAACTGTGAGCCAGATTCAACCCATGGACGTCACGTCCATAATTGTAGTCACACAAAGCTCTTGGCACAATGCCTCACAAGCAACAGCAGAGTCCGGCCAGGAGCACTAACACAACACAGAATCTTACCAATTTTCAAGAAAACTGGCTGGAGCCAGGCAGGGTGGCACATGCCTTTAATCCCAGAATTCTGGAGGCAAAGATAGATGAGTCTCTGTGAGTTCAAGCCCCATCTTCATGGTGAGTTCAAGGCTAGCCAGAGAGGCCCATCTCAAGAAAAGGAAGAGAGGGAGAAGAAAGAAGCCTAGTTGGTTTGCTTGGAATGCTAGCAGACTCAAAAAGGACCACAGATGACAGAAAAGAGAGGAACAAAAAGGAACAGAAAGCCGGGCAGGCAGAATGAGGCAATGGACACACTCTTGAGCTCTGTCCGCCTTTGCGGCTACCCTCTACAGAGAGGAACGCACACGTTTCCTGAAGCTGCTCTACCGCTTCTGTTCCTTTACACTTCCTACTACTGAAGCCTGCACACCACGTCTGCCTTTACAGAGGCCAGTTTGGCTGAAGCCGGACTATGCTGTGCTGGGCTTCCTTGTGAGCTTGCTTTCCTTAGCATCAAAGAAAACTGTCAAAACATAAGCTGAGTGCTTATCCCTTCTGGGAATTTTGTATCGATAGGAAGTGGTGGTATCTGTAAAATCTCCTCCCCCTGTTATGGAGTTTAAGATTTATTGTTTATTTGAGACAGGGTCTCACTGTGTAGCCCTAGCTGGCCTTGAACTCATAGAGATCCACCTGCTGCTAAAATTTGTATTTTAACTGGTAACATAACAACATAAAAGCTTTACATATTATGGGTATTGTGTGATGTTTCCACAAATGCGCACACATGGGATAATGTCTTCTCGGGTCAGCCATCTCACTCATAACTCAAGTTACTGTGATGGAACCTTTTTTAAAAGTCTTGCTATATTACCCGCCTGGCAGGGGCGTGCGTGTGCGTGTGCGTGTGCGTGTGTGTGTGTGCTGGAACTCAAGATTTTCCTCCTCAGCCCTCCAAGTGTCGAGCTGACAACATCTTCGCAAATCCATTTTGGGTCGGAGTGGGGGGCTAGAGAGATGGCTCAGGGGTTAAGAGGACTTGTTGCTTCTGCAGAGGACCACAGTTCAAAACCCAGCATTCACATCAGGTGGTTCAAAACTAACTCTAACTCTAGCTCCGGAGAATCTGAAGCCTTCTCCAACAACTTCATGTGCATGTGCACACACACATATACTCACACACTCAAAAATAAAAGATAAATATTATTTAAAAAAATCCTTTTTATCTAAACTGGGTACAATGCAGCAATCTTGTAATCCTGGCTACTTGCTTGATGGAGGCCAGAATGTGAGGCCAATCTATGTAATGCAGACCCATCTAAAAGGAAAAGGAAACTCCTTTCTTCCAGTACATTATTGTCATATGCACAGTCATTCTATTACCACACAATAACAGCATACCATATCTCCCTCTTAAACAAGCTTAGGTTCTATCTTAACTATAAGAATTTAGTTCAAATAAAACCTACACATCTCTCATACAGATACTTTTCTAGACTTCAAACAGCTATAACTTTTCAAATATTATGTTCAGCTATATAAGTAGTAGAGACACATCCTTCAAGGTATTCTGGATGTAAAGAAGTGAACTGAGCCGCAGTCCCATCATCCAGAGGAGTTTGGGTCTATTTCCTCAGAGTCAGTGTGCCCAACATTTTGAGACTATCACTACGGTCAGGTTATTTTTTTTTTCTGTACCTCAGTTTCCTTATTCGTAAAACATAACAACAGTATCTCACTAACCATTAGGGCAAATATGAGCATCAGCAGAAAGAACACACATGAAGCATAAGAGCAACAAAAAGACACGTGAATTATGAACCATCACTGGCACTTTTCTATGTGCATACTATGTGTGGAGTGTGTGTGTGTGTGTGTGTGTGTGTATGTGTGTGTGTGTGCATGCGCATGGAGGTCAGAATCGAAGAGTCTTCCTCAATTGCTCTTACTTTATTTATTTCGGGGGACAAGGTCTCCCACTGAATCTGGAGCTTAACTATTCAGCTAGACTAGCTGGCCAGCGAGCCCCAGGAATGCCATCTGCACCGTCCTCAGCACTGGGGTTACAGGTGTGCACACAGGCCGGGTCTTTCACACAGGTTCTAGGCATCCACACTCAGGTCCCCGGGTGCTTGCATGTCAAGTGTTCTACCCACTGAAACATCCAACCACCCTCATTTGCACACTTGTGGAAGAAATTACAGTCAATTTTGCATTTGGCTCCTTAGATTCAATATTGTTTTAAAAGTGTTGCTTTCATAATGAAAGACTTGGGATATAATGTTTGAATGACTTATACCATAATGTATCTGTTTACTCTACACTTAATTTGCTTCTACTTTTTTTCCTATGCTAAATGAAAACTATTTCCATTTTTGTACACTTGACATAAATATAGTACTACCAAAAAAGGTTCTAAAAGTGCTTATGAAACATGTAGTGGATTTGGATCCTACCTTTATTTAAAGGATTTAATGCCTACGGGATTTTCCTATGGGCTGAGAAGATTGCTCAGGGGAATGGGTACAAGAACTTTCTGCACAAATGTGAGGGAGGACCTGAGTTAGAATCCCTGGAATCCACATAAAAGCCAAACACAGAGCATGAACATCTGTAATTCGGCACTCCTGTGGGGAGATGAGGGACACACAGGAGAATCCCAGACATGGAACATGAACATCTGTAACCCAGCACTCCTGTGGGGAGATGACAGAACACACAGGAAGATCACAGACTCAGAACATGAACATCTGTAACCTGGCACTCCTGTGGGGAGATGAGGGACACACAGGAGAATCCCAGACACAGAACATGAACATCTGTAACCTGGCACTCCTGTGGGGAGATGAAGGACACACAGGAGAATCCTACACACAGAACATGAACATCTGTAACCAAGCACTCCTGTGGGGAGATGACAGGACACACAGGAAGATCACAGACACAGAACATGAACATCTGTAACCTGGCACTCCTGTGGGAGATGAAGGACACACAGGAGAATCCCAGACACAGAACATGAACATCTGTAACTCGGCACTCCTATGGGAGATAAAGGACACACAGGAGAATCCCAGACACAGAACATGAACATCTGTAACCTGGCACTCCTGTGGGAGATGAAGGACACACAGGAGAATCCCAGACACAGAACATGAACATCTGTAACCTGGCACTCCTGTGGGAGATGAAGGACACACAGGAGAATCCCAGACACAGAACATGAACATCTGTAACCCAGCACTCCTGTGGGGAGATGACAGGACACACAGAAGAATCCCAGACACAGAGCACGAACATCTGTAACCCAGCACTCCTGTGGGGAGATGAGGAACCCACAGGAGAATCCCCAACAGCTTGCAGACCAGCCAGCCTGGCATACATGATGGGAAAACACAGACCTGGTCTCAAATAAGGTGAAGGTAAGGACAGACACAGAAGTTGTTCTCTGATCTCCACAAATGCACTGTGGCAGCCACGCACCCACATTCACATTAACATCCTCTCTCTCTCTCTCCTCTCTGGCACACACACATCATCATCATCATCATCATCATCATCATATAAAAAATAGAATGTGCTTCAAGAAGTCTTCTACCAGTTAAGAGGACACGGAAGAGCAAACAGGGTGGGGCTTGGAGGAGGAGCATTGAGGTTTTCCAGCCCAACACAACAACTAGGTGAGCAACTGGAAACATCCTTTCCAGTGTGTCAACCACCTAAAGCATGTGCCTTTAAGGAGAGACGCTCTGTACAGGTAACCCCAGACTTGTACAACCCTTCTGTGCTTTCTGATTTAACTGTTACAAACAGATGTCTCTGGAAATGTTTCTCAGTAATTAATCCAAGAAAATAATAAATATTACCACAAAAGCAAAATCTCTTTAAACTACTCAATACTGGTAGATTTTTAAGATAAGCTAATAAATATTAGGAATGTTTTTCCTTTTTTTTTTTTCAAGACAGGGTTTCTCTGTGTAGCCCTGGCTGTCCTGGAACTTGCTCTGTAGACCACGCTGGCCTCAAACTCAGAGATCGGTCTGCCTCGGTGTTGGGATAAAGGCGTGTGCCACAACTGCCCAGCTGAATGTTTTCCAATGTGTTTGATAGAATCAGACTTCCATGGAAGGAGTATGTTTTATTTCTGACACACCAATCTGAAGGGCCCTAAAAAACACACTCCACTTGATTAAGACAAATTCAAGTCCTTTGTTTGTAAACAAAAACTATAACATGCACTTGAAAATACATAGACAAATAGCAATGTAAAATAGATAGAAATTAAAGGATATGAAATGAATTGTGGAACTAGAGAAAAACATTAAAACGCAAACTGGCTTAGGAAAATGTAGCAGAAATCTCTGACATGAGCATTTTGCATTCCTGAAAAGGTCTGTGTGATAAAAATTCTATTCAATTTTGCTACTTAGTTCTATCATACGATATTCACATCATTTGAGTTCATCTGGCCAATCTTGGGTTTCAATAACGTGAATCACATGTCCATCAATTTGTCCGATCACCTAACAATCACTGAGGACTCACTATCTGCTCAGCACTTAGTTGGACACTGGACAGACAGCAGCAAATAAACTGTATTGTCTGTGCTCATGGGACTTAATCTATTTTTGATGGATGCTCATAATCGAGTATTGTATTACAGGAGCATGCTCAAGAATTCCAATAGTCTTCATCTTCTGGGGACCTCCATCCAGGTCACTCTTCAGCCCCTCCCTTCAGTCACGGAAGGAAGCCACTCAAACATACAATGATCTCTAAGAGCACTTCATGAGCATTTGAGATTCATACATATCGGCATATATTACATAATCTTATTTCGTAAGAGACAACACTGAACTTAAATGATAACCAACCTAGTTACCCCACTTCAGAGGTTTTATATAAGCCAACAACCAAATGAGTCACAGAGAATTGCTTGTTTTCCAGAGTTTTATACTCCATTTCTGCCATAAAATACCATAATACTATTTTATTAATTGGTTGGCTGGTTTTTAAATAAAAACTGGTGATAAAATATTTGTACCTAGTTAGAAAAATTACCCTGGTCATTTGATTCATTAAACTTGTTATTTCGCAGCTCCTTTGAAGCAGCACACTGAACACCACACACAGCAGCCCTGATAACACACGTGTATATATAAGGTATTTAATCGAAAAACCAAAAGCACAATTCAATTGAATCTACTCACAGAGGGTGTTAAGTCCTTCCTAACAGCAGCCTAAAGCTAACCATAAAAACTGTTTCTTCCCTTTCTATCTAAAATAAATGTGTTGGAATTCAATGACTAAATCCTCCCCTTAGACAGGCCTTCCATGGGAGCAGTTCTGCCTCTGACTAGATAGAGGACTAAGAAACCTGCACTACAGGTGCCTGGCAGTGGTGGTGATGCCTTTGATCCCAGCACTCAGGAAGCAGAGGCAGGCAGATCTCTGTGAGTTCGAGGCCAGCCTGGTCCACAGAGGGAGTTCTAGGACAGCCAGGGCTACACAGAGAAACCCTGTTTCAAAACAAACAAACAAAAACAAAAAAGGAAAGAAGGGAAGGAGGGAGGAAGAGAGAGGGAGGGAAGAAGGGAGGGTAGGAGGGAGGGAGGAGGGGGGGGAGAGAGAGCTGAGACCTGCATGCACACAGATGGACACTGACTGTGAATATGACTGTGACTTTCCTTCCTCCTTCATCCATGATGACATCAGAAGCCCCTATCTACAACTTGAAAACATTTAATGTCCCAAATACACATGGGGGAGTTCTTTCAAAGCAGTTGTATACACCCTTCTGTGTATTTTCTGCCCTGGAACTCACCATAGCTCAGGCTGCCATCGCAGTCAAAGCAATCCTTCTGCCCCAGCCTCCCACGCAATGAGATTACTGATGTGAACTACCACATCAGCTCTAAATGTCTTTCTTTTGGGGGGGCGGGTGTTAAGGCAGGATTTCTCTGTGGATATCCCTGGTTGTCCCGGGGACTCACTTTGTAGACCAGGCTGGAACTCAAACTCACAGAGATCCATCTACCTCTGCCTCCCGAGTGCTGGGATTAAAGGCATGCGCCATCACCATCTAGCTGGAGTAAGTTATTTTAAACAAAGTTTCTAAATAATTTCTGAGGTCCCTGGACTCCACTTTGAGAAACACTGCTAAATAGTCCAGATGAAGAATCAGTGTTTTATTTTAATGTAAAACAATGGTTCCATAGAAATTGAGAGATGAATCCCAAAAGATTCACTCAAGGAACTGAGATGCAGCTCTGTTGGTCAAATGCTTGCCATGTGAACAAAAACTGCTGAAAAGAAGCTGCATCTGCCTGACTGTCAGAGACTGGCTGGCTGACTGGCCTTCAGTACTGTGGAGAGTTTGCGATGCTGTAGACCCATCCCATAAGGCTAACGACCTTAGCTTGGGCTAGTTCTCTCTGAAACAGCCGTTCCTTGCCCACCTCCTCATTGGAACTAACATCTTGTGACAATAGATTAAAAAAAAAAAACCTTTTACAATCTACTGACTTAGGAGAACACTGGCATCCACCAATCCAAACACTAAGAATGTCATCAGTTAAACCAAGCAGTGGTTACCCACACCTTTAATCTCAGCCCTTGGGAGGTAGGAGGATCTCTGAGTTCAAAGCCAGCCTGGTTTTACAGATCTGAGTTCCAGCAAAGGAAATTAGATCAATTGATAAGGTAGTTTTGAATACATACAGTGCCTACATCAAATGCTTATAATGTTCCACACCATGTACAGAAGCTGAACCAATCATTCCTGAAGCTAAAACAGACCCCACAAACTAAGACCCCTTCATACACGTAGCCTGACCACTTTAGAAATTGCTGTGGAATAATCCTTTTGTACATTATGAAGATGTTTTACTCTCATTGGTTTAATAAAGAGCCAAGTGGCCAATAGCTAGGCAGGAAGAGGTCAGGTGGGAGAGCCAGACTGAGAGAACACTGGGAATAAAGGTCACCAGCCAGATGCAAAACAGAGCATAGATAAGAAGATTGGGTTAATTTAAGTTGAAAGAGCTAGTTAATAACAAGCCTAAGCTATCAGCTAAACATATTTATAATTAATAGTAAGTCTCTGTGTGGTTGTTTGGGAGCAGGCTGGTGGGACAGAAAACCCCGCCTATAAGAAATCAGTATGGAAATTCCTCAAAACACTAAAAAGAGACCGCCTACTAGCACTCCTGGGTATTTATCCAAAGGCAACGAGGTCAGCCTACAAGGCATATTTGCATACCGTGTTTATTGTAGCACACAATAGCACCACTTAGGTATTTGTCGGCAGACAATAAATAATGAAAATATGGCATACACACAATGGAATAAAATCATGGCATTTTCAGGAAAGTAGATGGAACTGGAGACCATCGTGTTAAATTAGCCAGACATCAAAAGTATCGTTTGGGGCTGGGCGGTGGTGGCGCACGCCTTTAATCCCAGCACTCGGGAGGCAGAGGCAGGCGGATCACTGTGAGTTCGAGGCTAGCCTGGGCTACCAAGTGAGTTCCAGGAGAGGCGCAAAGCTACACAGAGAAACCCTGTCTTGAAAAACCAAAAAAAAAAAAAAAAAAAGAGTATCGTTTGGTTTCCCTCACATGTGGAAATTAAAAAGATTTTTTTAATGACCTTGACGTTGAAGAGGGACTACTGGAAAAGAGAAGGGGTCAGAGAGGAAGGAGGGGAGAGTAGGAGATCAAAGTATGACATGGGTACATAAAGAAAGTCAGTGAAGCCACCAATTTGTAGAATTCAAATGCTTTCATAATTATAAAACTATACTCCTGTAAGGCAGAAAAACAATGCCCCCAACCTAACTTAGATTGCACCTAACCAGGGAAATTGTTCCAGAGTACAAGCAAAGTCCCCGAATGGCAATGGCCTAGCCAGAGAGGGCTTTAGGCAAAGTAGTCCAGAGTTAGCAAGCTCCCTAGATCCAACCTGAACCTCTTCATTCCTCGATCTCACAATATGCAATGCAGTCTTCCCTGACAAAACGTGAATTTCTCCCACATTTATGGTGTATGTAACAGGCAGAGGACAACTTGCAAGGGCTGGTTCTCGCTGTCTCCCATGTAGGTTCTTAGGGTCGAACTCGGGTCCTCGGGCTTGAGGGCAAGCACCCTTACTCACTACACCATCTCCTCAGCCACCTCCCTGACATCTGACCAGAGAATTTTGAGAAGTGATGCCTTCAATCACAAGAGAAATAAGATGAACCACATGAACACGGAGCCAGACCACAGCCACACAGCGCCCTGACCGCCTCTATTCCAACGATTCTCATCTCAAGTCCCCTCCACTCAGTCAGCCTTCCCACAGCCACTCAGAAGGCTCTGGTGACAGGGGACAACCAGAGGCCCGTTGATTCTTTTCTCCAAGCTCTCAGACCTTTCCTGCTCTTGGCGCCTCCTTTGGCTTAGATGATATCAAAGCGACTATCAAATACTCTTGTCTGATCTGTCATACCACGAAAAGCCCAGAACCACCCACCATTTGGAAGCCATTAACCCATTTAAACCTGCTTCCTGGTTCATGAAATGGAATAATAGTAACTGTCTCATAACTGAGAGGAGTGAGTGAGTATTCAGT